>NC_141608.1:30496612-30850779 GCF_047967505.1 Dipteris shenzhenensis | reverse complement strand
GTTTTACCGTGCAGTAATGGGTTGCAACCGGTCTCGGTTTAAAAACATGGTGGGGCCGGTTTAAATCGCTCTTTGGGGGGTCAAAAAACGTTTAAATTATTTTAATTCAGTGAATTAAAATACCCGTTTTTATTCCCCCACAAATCCTTGGTCAAGATCAATGAATGATTAATTTGCAACACCTCTGATGGAAGCCCGTGTATAGGAAAGTTCTAATGATTTACAAACTCTGAGAGAGAGAGAGTGTTCTTAAGAACACTTTTTAAGAAAATTGTAACGATAGTGCCCATGCTAACAAAGACGTTTAGAAATCGAATAACACACTCCAGGTCGCAAAATAGGGCTGCATCGTAGGAAAATACTGAAAAAAAGACAATTTTTCCCTTTCATGACCAAAGCACAACTAAGGCCTACCCCTAGGGGAGGCCAAAAGGTTAGGCTTAAAGTACAACTGGAACTCCGATGGATTGACAGAGCATCGTAACGTACGGCAAGACTTTCCGTCCATCGATGGTGGGCAACCAAAAAGGTAGATCCAGCGCTGCGGCCGACTGATTTGCCTTTTCTGTTTAGTGGCCATTCTCTCATCTCTTATATTACCGATTCAGCCGATCTAGTGCACGCAGCCGTTTCTAGGTTGATCTCACGTTCGTAGTCGGACGCGCTTACGGATTTGTTGGGCGGGCTTGTTTTCGGAATGAGCGACGGATGTATTCGATTCGTTCAAAAAACCACGTCGGGAGGCGTTACAAAAATCCGTTTCTTGCCTTTTTTTTTTTCTGTATGATCAGTTTGGCACTTTGCAGCTGGAATGAGCGAGCACCGTAAAATCTAATGGCAGAGCTGCAGCAATGTCCATTTCTTGTAATGATGAACAGCATCACGACGTATGGCAATACTTTCCGTCGACGGACCTAAAAGAGAAGATCCACCGGTGCGCGCCACTGATTTTCTGTTGAATGTCCATCTCGCGGTCGCTCTCTCATCTTGAATAGGAACGCGATTGATCGAGTCAGATCAAATCACTATAAGCTCGCAGAGCTGACGTCCATAGTAGACGTTCGTAGTCGGGGAGAGGACGGATGTGTGGGGTGGTATAAGTCGGAATGACCGACGGAATTGAGGAGTGGAGGCGTTAATTATAAAATCCGTTGCGTGCCTTATTTTCTACTGTATTAGTTTGCACTTTGCATCTGGAATGAGCAAGCACCGTAAAATCTAATCTAATGGCACAGCTGCAGCTTGCTGTCCATCATCAACTGCCGTAAAAGAAAAAACTATACCCTACGAGAAAAAGTTGAAGCTTCCCACATGATCAGCCCTCCGTCCTCAGTTGCAACTCCCCTGATCAGCCCTAGATCTTCCCATCGCCAACAATTTTAATTTGCTTTGTATCTTTCAATCAATCTCATCTTCTTCTTCAATCTTCACATCTTAGCTCGCTTCCAAATATAGATCTCCCATTGCCTCGCTTCCACTCAACGCTCCTCCGCTCCCACGTCCTCATCGCCATCCACCACCTTTCTATACTTCCTTGCCTCCGCTCATCCCTGTTTATTACCATCATCATCTTCCTCCTCCTCCTCCTCCTCCTAGCTTCTCAGTTGCCCTTCCCTCAATATGGCCCTTCATGAGTTCCTTAAAGGTAAGCCCTCAGACTCCCCCGATCATGCCACCTTCCATCCCTCCCCCTCGCTTTTCCCTTCCCTTCCTTGCATCGAAATGCGCAAAATCACCCTCCTCGTCGCTCTTGCTTCTTTCCTTGCTCTTCTGATCGTCATCTCGCAATTCCCCATCGCTGTTTACCGATCCACCGCATGTTTGCCATGCTTCAATGGCGAACCGGTCGTCCTCAAATCGAGTAAATATTTAACCAACTCTCAAAATACGACTCATTCAACATCTCGTGTCTCTTCCGTGAACAGCTCTCATGCCGCTGTCTTTGACGCTCGGCCCGCAAGGTCGAACCCGAACTTGGCCGAAAGGTGGCGGTTCTTCCCGGTCGGAACGGGAGCTTATCTCTTCATAGAAATGGGAGCTTACAGAGGGGGACCAAGAGATTTCTCGGTTGTAGGTTTGGGCTCCAAGCCCGTTCATGTATTTGCGAATGCTAGTTTCAAGTGCGAATGGATCTCATCAAGGAACACTCGTACTGTGGAAGGCAAGGTTACAAAGATGCTCCCAGATTGGGGCTATGGCCGCGTCTATACCGTCGTAGTGGTGGGCTGCAGTTTCCAGGAGGATGTCGGAACAGATTCAGAGGGTGGAGATCTGATATTATATGCTTCACCTGGAACTTCGTTTGGTAAGAACTCAGAGCGCATGGTGGTGCTTCGCGAATACCCGGGGGATTACAATGATACGGTTTTCAATCCGCCATATCCATTCGAGTATGTCTACTGCGGATCGCCTCTGTTTGGGGATATCAGCCCGCAAAGGCTTCGCGAATGGGTTGCATATCACATCAAGTTCTTTGGCCCTCGCTCTCACTTCTTCCTCTACGATGCTGGAGGGATACATCCTAGCGTTCAGATTATCCTGGAGCCATGGATTAAAGCTGGACGCATCACCATACAAGATGTGCGAGACCAGGAACAATTCGACGGTTACTACCACAACCAGTTCCTCATCGTCAACGATTGCCTGCACAGGACACGGTTTCTAGCAAATTGGACTTTCTTCTTCGACGTGGACGAGTTCCTTTATATGCCGGAGAACTCTTCTTTGCAGTCTCTCCTCGCCGAGCATTCGCGATTCACGCAAATTTTCATCGAGCAAAGGCCCATGTCCAGCGAACTCTGCCTCAACGACAAGCAAACAAATCGGAGCGAGTAAGTCTTTCTCGCGCTGCTGAGATGCTTATAAGTTTAGTGCCTTCCATAAATTACGGTTCTTCGTGTAATTGTGTCTTCTCGTCTTCTCGTTAACCCTTGACGAATGAACTTCTGCGTGCAGGCAATGGGGATTCGAGAAACTTGTTTTCAATTCTGTGAAGAGGGGAGTGAGGCGCGATCGGAAATATGCAATACAACCACGCAATGTCTACGCGACGGGAGTTCATCTGACTGAGAATTTGAGGGGAAGGAGCACGCAGGTGAAAGGAGAAAAGCTGAGATACTACCACTATCACGGCGCGCTATCGTTCAGAGGGGAGGTGTGCAAGCAACTGGTTCAACGTCCCAACAACACAGCCCCTGTGGTGTTCCAAAAGGAGCCTTTCATGCCGGACTACAGCATGCAACCGCTGGCCGCATCGGCGAGGCAGTTCGAGCTTGAACAACTCGGAGAGAACCTCCCATTTTTGCTTTGATTACTAGGCCGGAGCTTCGGACATCGATTCAATTCTGAGCAGAAAGCTCTCCCGCATTTCTGGCATGATCCGAGAGCAATTTGCTGCGCTTAAGCTGCGATGGCAACGTCAAATAGTGATCGAGATGATCATACTGCGCTGCGCCTGCTAGAGGTATATTTTCGATCGAGTTCTTGCACTGGGCAGATCTGCGACCTGCAAGACATACTGCTATTTGGGCGCCATCGAATTACAGAACTGAACAGTTGTGGCTGTATCAGATCCAAAGAAAGATGGACGGAATCATGCAAGGGCAAATCGTGGTCAAAAGGAAATTGCCCAATGTCAACATGAAATCCCATCGATCATATAAACTGCTCAATGGAGCAGTAGATGCAATGCAATTATTTTGACAGTGTTTGCAACTATCAACGGGATACAAGTTAGATGCAATGCAATTGTTTTGACAGCATTTGCAACTGCATCAATCTAAGCTGCCCACTAGGAATACATTAAATTTAATTTTTGTCCTTTACATAATTTTTCACGGCCTTCATAGAGAAAAATCTCTCCCTTTTGGGTTTAAAACTCCCTCTATATATTTAAGTTAGCAACTATGAGTTCATAGTTAAATGAAATGCAAGTGTTTTGACAGCATTTGCAACTACATCAATATGTAAGCTGCCCACTAAGAATACATTCAAACCATTTTTGGTCCAAGTTACATAATTTTTCATCCCCTTCCATAGGGTTTAAAACTCCCTCTACATATTTAAAAAACAACTTTTTCTCAATAAAAATCACATCACATATGTGTAAATCCCATACTTAACACAAGGTGATGTGGCCTACACGAGATAGTGTGCGAAAAAGGGGCAAATTGAAAGGGGGGAGAGAGAGAGAGAGAGAGAGAGAGAGAGAGAGAGAGAGATGGGAGGATTTCAAGAGATACAAATAGCAAGTGCAACTTAGCCCAATCATAACGAGATGGTGCGTGGAAAAGGGGGCTGAGAAAGAGAGCGAAGAAGAAGAAGAAGAAGGGGAGAGAGACAGAGAGAGAGAGAGAGAGAGAGAGAGAGAGAGGGGGGGGGGGGGGGGGGGGGGGGGAGAAAGATAATAGCAAGTGCAACTTAGCCGAATCATAAAAATCCAAATGCAAATTTTAAAAAATCGACATTTTTAGCTTCTCAAAGTCAACCCTCCAATTAGACCTTCCCATGGGGCACCTGAAAAATTGTACCTCCATAATCTTACATGATATGTTACTTGAAGCTTTCGAAACCATTATTTGAGAGATGAGAACTTTTACACTTTGTCTCACTTGTAAAAGTCAATATTCTTGTAGGAAAACAACACATCTCAATGAAAAGGGCAAATGCTCTTCCATCCTTTGTAAACCATATAAAGATTTCAAGCTTTATATAGGAATCCTCTTTTTTCAAAAACTCCACGTGAAGAATTCACAAAACCACTTTGGAGTCTCTTAAGGACCTACTTTTCCCAAGAGATATGTGCAAACTCCATAAAGTAATGTTCATAAAACATGAACAAACATGGTTTTGGTTCATTTTTTCTTTTCTTTTCTTTTTTTCACACAAAACTTGCCGAGTTTATTAATAGTAAAAAGTAGCTAACAAGAAAAAAATGGTTTTGGTTCTTTACCATTGTATGAGCCTCCATTCTTCACATAACTATATTGCGAATGCAATTAGACTTATTTTAAAAAAACACCATTTGGAGGGTGTTAATTTTTTCCCCTTACATCTATTCTAGAAAGATAGATTATTAAATTGAAAAAGTATAAGGTATTACTCGCACTTAATCTCTCTCACACAAGAATTACCCCAAAGTGGGTCATGCTTATCACACCTAATATTTATTCAAAAAATATATGATACTCTCACAAGACGTCACAATTTAAGGATTTGACAAGTCCAATTTGGCCTTATAGAAAATCAAATGCTAACAAAACTTAACATGCATTTCTACCAAGGTATGGAAAATAAGTGTTGAATACTTTTTTTAAATAAGTCCATAATTAAACACCAATAAAACTTGCTTAAACCCCTTTTCTTCAAAGACTCCTGATGAAGAGTTTTGGCATCTCTTACCTCTACCTTTTCCCAAGAAATACATGTGAAGTCCATAAAGTAATGCTCTTAAAAAATGAACAAATATGGATTTGGTTCATTTAAAGCATATTTGTGTGAAGAGTTTGTTGTCATATGCTCTCCATCCCATGGGTAGATTGGTTGGAATGGCATGTGGTCTTGGAAGGTTGGCCTTTTAGTATCATGACTTTAATGGAGAAACGACCCCCAGCTACCCCTTGATGGCCTCATCCATGATAGTTTCTCTTTTGTGTGGAAAGACGCATCACGCCGGCCCCCTATTGTTGATATGAGTAGCCACCTATGAAAGAATACTAGAGGATTTTAAGTGCAATCCTTCATCATTCGTCTCTTCTTACATCTTTGAGGAATGTGAGATATTATTATGTATCTCTTTTTTCTTGTCTCTGTACATCAATCCTATGAATAGGCTAGCATCAATCCCTTCATTGGATTTTCTTATCTTTAGTGTGAGACAAGAATTGATCCACAATATGATGAACTAGGCTTGTGGATGCAATTCTCAAAGTTTAATTCTTGGATCAGCAGCATCCACTCGATTTATCATGGCTTCATGATCATTTTGTTAGTCAACTAGAGCAATGCTTCATGGTGCATGTCGAACATTTGTCTCATGTTTTAGATTGGAAAATACAAGTTCCCTTTGGGTTGAGCCAAAATGTAACCAATCATTATCGACGATGCATCCTCAATGTAACCAATCACTATCCTCGATGCATCCATATGGACATCGAAGATCAAATTTCATTTTGCTATTGTGAGGATTGGTGCCTTTATTACCATTGCTTTTGTAGGACTACGAATGCTTACTTTCGACTTCACTCCATTCAAACTTCATATCTACTCTTGTTAGTTGATGAATCAGTTTAGCTACTCCTATGAATTTCTTAATGAAGTGTTAGTAGAAGCTAACAAAACCCATGAATGAGTGTACTTGCTTCATATTGTTTGGCTCCATCTTTTGAATGGCATTGACCTTGCATTTTTCAATCATGATGTCTTTGTAGAGATTGTGCGACACAACAACACCCTTGGGCCTTGAGAACACACAAAATGCACACTTGTATGGATTGAGGATAAGTTGTGCCTCCCTACATTTTTTGAACATCTTTGTAGACATTCCAAGTGTCCTTGCATTGTACAGTATATTGAGAAATCATCCAATAATATCATGTAGGAACTCATTAATGTACTCTTGGAAGGTTTCCACCATGGAGCACAAAAGTCTGACTTGTGCATTCTACAATTTGAATGGAATCAATTTTCCTAAGTATGCCCCATATTTAGTCATGAATACATGTGGTATTTTCTTGGCCTTCTTTAGCCAACTTCTTTGATTGTACCCACCACTCTATATATCCATCAAGATTCAACAAATACATCTCATGCCTTGCTACCTTGTTCAAGATGGTGTCCATGAACACTAATTGGAATGACTCATTGAGCTTTCAATAATCAATGCAACTCTCAATTTTTCATTTCAAGTTTCAGCGCACCTCCATTTTCCGTGGTATGATGATGATTGGAAATAACCAAATCTCTCTCACTAAACTAGTAGATAAATCCTACCTTGAGCAATTTTTCTCTCTACTTGCATCAACTTGGCATAGTTGAGGTTAATGTAGCCCAAGACTTGAGCCAAGTGCTTACAAACGCCTCAAGACATAAGCACTTTCAACAAGAAAGAACCCGAACGCCACCTAGAGAGAAAAATGACCCTCATGAAGATCATGACCAATCTAGCAGATACTCCAAACTAATGCTCGAGTCGAACTTTACGCTCATTAACCACAGCTGACAGAGTACCCAGGCAAAGGAAGCACCGACTGAAGCTATACTACCAGAAGCTGGTGCCCACGAGGTGCCCACTAAGATGAAAGCAAATTAGAAAGGGAACCAGAGCAGCCACGCTCACAAGGATAACTGGCTAAAACCTCACGACACTTTCTGGAAGATAGACGAGATTAACAGAGCATAAGCCGCTCGAACCCAGGAGAGGAGTGCGGCCATGAAGCTTCAGAGAAAAAGGGAGGACTCTCAGCCCATTGCCAACACGATGATTGTGACCTCGATGCCGGCAATGGTTTTCCAACAATGGAAGCAACATGACCAGTTTAGAGCCACGACTAGGCTGGTTGAGAATAAGATCAGAACAGCCAAAAATGAGCGACTCGCCATGACAGAACCAAGTGTAATAGGAAGTCCATTGTATAGCGACAAACACTTTCAGACATAGAAGCCCCATGTGCAACCAGTAGAGCCATGGGATCGACGGCAAAGAAGAAGACTTGGTTGCTCAGCCTAGCAGCAAAAAGAGGACGATTCCATTGAGCGAGACAGAAATCACAAGCACTAATGACAAACTAACACTCAGGAATAGCAGAGACGAAGCAGCACTAGTAGAGACCCCGAACCACCTACTCTCTTCCAAGCCCAGGTGCGCCAATCGTGAAGAATGCTGAAAATGCAAGCAAAGGGCTGAAAATTATTTCCTGGCACGGAACAACATTACGTTGAAAATTACGTTACCCGCCACCTCAATAGGGGCCCCCTTCGAATATTTTGGATTCCTATTAATTAATTTCGCGGGTTGAGCGGGGGGGGGGCTCGTAGAGCTTAGGATAAGAGCAAATTAATGTTGGATATGGCGAGGCTTCTTCGAGAAGCTTCTGGCATCCAAAGCGAGGCTTCCAGAGAGGCGAGGCTTCTTTCAGAAGCTTCTGGCATCCAGAAGCTTCTACCAACACTATAAAAGGAGGAGCAGGGGCCAATATACTACAGGTAGGGGGCCTATGAAAGGCTCCCGTCAATGAAAGGGGAGGGAGAGGGTGGAAGCTGAGCGGAGGAAGAGGGGAGGGCTAAGGAGAGCAGGGATGAGAGGCAGAGCGGAGAGCTAGAGCGGGGCGAAGAAGGGAGAGAGATGCAAGGGGAGAGGACTCGAAGCACTGAAAGAGGGGAGGGGGACGAGGGAGGGAGTGGAGGGAGGGGGAGGAAGAGGGGAGCACAGACGAGAGAGTGGAGGGAGAGGGGGAGGATAGAGAGGAGGAAGAGGGGAGGAAGGAGAGGCGAGAGGAAGCATAGGTGAAAGCAAGAGGCAGAGGGAGTCTAGAGGGAGAGCAGGAGCTTAGGTTAATTAAATTATTAAAGTACAATGTGGATGTTAAGCTTAGGTTAACTGAGTCGAGCAACAGTAATAACTAATTAATTAATAGGTTTAGAGCGTAAGAGAGAATAGAGCGAATAGAGGCACACACTCTAAATTCTCTTAAGTATATTAGAACTATTAAAAAAGCTTAGAGCTAGCTAATCTATCCAAGGAGAACCATGGTAAAGGGATTCTAATCAAAGGGAAGTTCATGCTAACCACAAATGTATTTTAAGCCTAGACCCGAGCAGATTAAGAAGGTGCCTTCTATAGCACATTTTATAAATCTCTCTCTCTCTCTCTCTCTCTCTCTCTCTCTCTCTCTCTCTCTCTCTCTATCTATCTATCTATCTATCTATCTATCTATATATATATATATATATATATATATATATATATATATATATGTATGTATGTATGTATATAAATATATCCTTATAAATAAATTGTTTACAAAATAATTAATTATATAATAATGATTACTTAAAAAATTATATCAAAGACTACATATAGGACTTGATATTAAAAAGTCCGAAAAGGAAATTACTCTAAACCAAATTGACCTAGGGAACACACATAGACATACACACATAAATACAATAATAAAATCCCATCAAAACATCCACCAAGCTTTTTTTTTTATATTTAAATTTAGCTATCCCTTTTACAACTACCACGAGCTATTTTACCATACTAATTATGAGTACGACACTAAAATTAAGCCAAGGAACACAATTACGCTAGTAGGAAAATTAAGCTAAGAGAAAAGTATATATATATATATACATATACGTGAAAAGAATTTATATATATATATATATATATATATGTATATGTATGTATGTATGTATGTATGTATGTGTGTGTGTATATATATATAAAAGCAACGATAAAAAGTAATTATCTATCTACAAAACATGAAGACACTAAAAATCATCAGCCTTGAATAAAGATACATATACCAAGATTCCTATGAAGAACTGAACATAGAATTAAGAGAATGGAACAAATTAAGAGGCACCAGTACTCCCAACAAAAGTAAAAAGAGGAGACTGTAATCGTAACGAAACCACATACTATGTATTAGAATATGTTTTGTAGAATCTACGTGCTCATCGTAATTGTATATTTGATATGTGATTCCTCTTAATTGTTTTGTGAAATAACCAAAGCAAAATCGCTCACGATGGATGTCATGAGAAATATATCCGTCGTTGATTTGGTAATCATGTAAGTTCATTGAAATTTGCACACATTCATAGGATGGATGTTGATCCATCTTACCTATGACACACACTTGGTCGTGGTCTTTTATATTTGTATTGAAGTACCCACATTTTTCCTTCATACCAACTTGATGTTAGTCGTATCCTAGTATGTCTTTCCAATTTGCTCTTGGCTTGTGTGTGTGTGTATGTGTGTGTGTGCACGTGCGCTTGTGCATGCGTGTGTGTGTGTGTGTCTTATTTTGCTCTTCGTTGTGTGTGTGTGTGTGTGTTTTTAAAATATAAAACCTTTTAACAACACGACACACGAAGCTCAGATAAGGGTGGATACAAAAATATTTATTACATGGGTGTTCATAAAACAAAAGTTGGTACAATGGTGTAAACAAGAATATTAACGGCAGTAACGTCCTAACAAGCATCTTATTTATTGAAGAGGAGAATCAACATACATGCCACCATCCAACAAGGAAACATGATAAGAACTAGGTTAACCTAAATTGGGAAGACAGGTGTCATAAACACTCCTCCCTTGTTATCGAGGTCACAATAAATTAAACTTCACCAGCATGATGTAATAAATTAAGTGTAAAAAGATGGGGTTTTTTAATTGTGGAAATGTAAAAAAAGGAGGGGGGAAAGCATTGGGAAGGAGGAGGGGGTCAATTAGAATGTGAAAAATAGAAGGGGTCGAATTAGAACGGAAACTAAAGGGAAAATAATGGAGAAGGGGGAGGGAAGGAGAACGGAAGAAAATAAATTTTTAGAATCAAAGATGGGAAGATCCCTATATAGAGAGGGGGGCAAGAAGGGAGAAATGTGTATCTAGAGAGGGAGGCAGGGGGTTTGATATAAATACTTGAGAGGGGGGGGGGAAATTAGAAATAAATATATAGAGAGGGAGAACTTAGGTATTAATATTGATAAGGGAATTAAGATAAAGATAGGAAGAGGAGGAAAAAAGAAGTCAATGAAAAAAAGGGGGGGTAGGGATTATATCTCTAAAGATACATATAAAGAAGGGGAAACTAGATATAGATAGGTCTATAGAGAGTGGGGGGGGGAGAAAAGGTATAGATAGATCTATAGAGAGGGAAGGAAAACATAGGGTAAAAGTATTTATATATATATAAAGAAATTTTTACAAAATTATAAAGGGATTATATATATTTTAGACAGTAATATTGTAAGAGTATTGTAAAAAAAGTATTTAGGAGTAAGAGAGGGGGGGTAAATAAATACATTTTAACGAAATGACTAATTAAAATGGATCCCGAGAGGGGGGTAAACGGATGTTCTAAAGACGACAAAAGGACCCGTGGACTGCACCTGTGAGTCCATGTTCACAACTCCATGGTGGTTTGTTTGGAGCGGTGCTCAAGGGGGGGCAGAGTATGACTGCAGCATGGAAGAGGTATTGCAATGGCACACCGAGGTGCACATGTGTGGACACCCTGTATATTCCAAAAGATAACACAACAATGGGCAACACAACATGACAGTCGAGGTTTCGAGCTTGTGTAGCACAATCGTCGAGGTGTGGTAGGGCACATGATCATCGGGAGGAGAGTGCAAGGACAAAGGGTAGAGGTTTCAAGGCTTTGGAATAGATGGGCACGGCACTCAAAAGGCATGATAGAGAGTAAGCACTCAAGGGCACAAGGAAAGGAGCGATGGGCAGCGAGGATAGCAGGTGATTGGCAGAGCTGTGTAGAGTAGGAGCAGATCTGGAGAGACGCAAGACTTTAGTTTGAGGTGGGGAAGGTTTAGTGGTAGGTGTATTATATAGGAGAGGGGAGAGTTAGTCGAGGTAGGGAGAGTTGGGGGTTTGGGGAACTTTTTTTTGGGAGGTGGGGCCAATTAAGACAAAGCCACAAAAGGCATGAAGAAAAGGCAGCGGGGGGTTTTAGTTATATTTTTTAGGGTTTAGGAAAGCGGGGGTTTAGTTAGATTTTTAAAGGGTTTAGGAAAAAATAGATGTATTAAAAACAGTTTTACTAGCGTTAAAAAAGATAGGAAAGTAAGACATTAATAGGGAGAAAGTTTTTTTTTTAAGAAACGGTAAAAAAGATAGAAAAAATTAAGGGACAAGAGAAAATAAAAGGAAAGTAAGGGAATAAATTAAAAGGGAGAAAAAAAGATAGAATTAAAAAATGGAAATAAACTAAAAAAGAGGAATAAATTGGAGATAAAGTGTTTAGAAAAAGGGAGAATAAATAAGAAAAATTAGGGGAAACAAAAAGAAATAGGGAAAATGAAGGAACAAAATTAAAAAATAAAATTAAAGAGAAATTAAGGAATATATAAGAAAAACTGGAAAGAGAGAGAGAGAGAGAGAGAGAGAGAGAGAGAGAGAAGGGGGTCAGGGTCTACCCAAAAGAGAGGAAGGTGTAGGAAGTGTGTGTGTGTGTTCCCTCCGACCACAATCCCATAGGTCTAAGACGCACTCCTAGTGAGGGCAGTAGTCCGCCCCTCAACCAGGTGTGCATTAGACTACTACCTTGAAGTACAAACAAAATCAAAATAGAGTGGAAGCAGAGTTATTCATTGAATGTCAAATTGTAACTACTTACCAATCCATGTCTGGACCCTTTTCAAGTCAAGGGTACATCCCGAGAATTGTTGGCCCAAGAACTCCTTTACTAATCTCCAGCTTCTCTCCTTTTTAAATCTATTGTGTTCGAATAGATCAATGAGATTCTTGACCTGCAAGAATGCATTGAAGTCTTCCTTTTTGTGTACAAAATTTGCATTAATTGTGATAATATCACTTTCTCTGAGAAAGACATGGGTCTATTACTATAGGCCCATAGGTACTTGCAAATCAAATATGTCAGGATTCCATCTTATCATATCTGCTAGTGCCTGCCATTCCATTGCCTTTTTGTGTGATGATGATTAGCATATTCAAGAAGTTCACCTTTGTCCCAATCAGTTGCCCAGTCACATCTGGTGTTCTAGACACAAGTGTCCTTAATTTCTAGAAATTGGAGGCAGTAGATCCACCATGGATCCTTTTCATCATTGTGCTTAGTGTTGAGAAAAGCTAATGGAGTATCGATTTTCACCATAAGGATTTTATATATGAATACACTCCTTAAGTTTTGTAGAAGTTCCCATTGGTCCATCTTCCAAATTAGCAACACTACTTTGAATTCAAACTAGAAAAGGTACAGATTACACCAAAGTGGGGGGCATGAGAACCCCATTAGAATACAAGAAACTTGTTTAAACACTTGACCCAAGTAGATGTGCATGTCTCCAAGGAGCCAGTTATTGATTTCAATACACGTTTTCACCGTGAGGCGTAACCCATGTTTTCTCCTTACAAAACCCCAATCTGTCAATTGTCTGCCCCAATCAACATACAAATAGTCACACTCTTTCTTCTCGAAGGCCCAAGTAATTACTTTTGACATTATGATTTCTAAGCCAAACTCTCCCTCTAAGGAGATGTTCTCATAACAATTCCCAATGTTTGTCATAAATATTGAATGTATTTTATTAGGTAGGTTCATTTTCACCTCAAAAATTGAGTTAACAATCCAAAAACCTTCACACTAATACCGGTGCTATTCCAAATTTCATCTTGAAGGGCTTTGGCTACCCTCATGATTGGTTCCTAGCATGCTTGTACGACCAATGTTATTAGAAAGGCAATCTCTAAAAATATGCAGAAGTGTACATTCATGATCCAATGGAATGTGTCTCTATGGACCTTGTATGTGGCCATCAAGTATGGTAGTGTTAATGAATCAATTGTGAAGTGTAAATCAAAGTGAGCAATTTCTTTGACCGGCTGGTCAAGGATTTCCATATTTGTGATCAACTAGAAGTCTTTTCTTCCTAATCTTTCCTTTGCAGCATCATGTATCAGTTTCTTGCAAACAAATGTTGGTGTATTGGTTGATTTATCTATGGAAATAACCAACAAACAAGAAGTAAGACAATTGATCTCTTCTTGCACTTTTGGTGTTTCCAATAGTGAAGGGGACATCTTAAAATTATTGATCTTGTTCCAAGCTACCTGTAATAGCATCTCTTTGCAGAATTTTATGTATTCTGCCTCTGTGTCCTTAAAGAACCACCCATATGAAGGAACAAGGTTTTCAAGCTTGAACCAAACTCCACGAGAGAGTCCATGGCTCTCTTGGCATCATAATTCTTCCTAACAATATGACCCAACCCTTTTTGAAGTTCCAATCAAAAGGGTTCATAAGCCACCGGGGAAATCTTTTGGCGAGCTTTTTAATGTGAGCTTTTTTACCATTTCCTTTGTTTTTGCGAGCTTTTTTTAGAAATCCATACATGTTGTTGTTATAAGAAAGATGGGGAGGTTAGAAAGAGGGGGAGAGAATATAGGATATGTTCATTTTCATAGCATGTGGGAGGGGTGGAAGAGTGTATACTATGCACAAGGGGGGGCGGATATGAGTGGAAGTAGGAGGCAAAAAATTATGGAAGATATGTCCATATTCAAAGTAGAAGGGAGGAACTATGGGAGATATGTACATTTTAAAAGTGTATAATTTGAAACTTTTGACCTCATATTTGGATTCCTCGTTGAATTCCGGTCATTTTGAGTACCAACATGACCATATTCCGATAAAAATTAAAAAAATGGTATTTTTGTCATTTTGGCCTGGCCTATTTTGAGTCTGCGCTAGCGCAGACTCAAAATACGCCCAAAACAGGTCAAAATGAATTCATGACAAAAACACAATTTTTCCAATTTTTATCAGAATATGGTCATGTTGGTACTCAAAATGACCGGAATTCGACGAGGAATCCAAACATGAGGTCAAATCTGTCAAATTATACACTTTGAAAATAAACAAATTTCCCACATGCTCTCCCTTCCCCTTTACATTTAGTAGATGAACATAACTTTCACATTCCTCATCCTCTCTCTCCTCCTTGCACTCCTCTTTGCATACCTTATAAGTTCCCCCTCTACGTTCTCCACTATGATAACGAATATATGTTCCAACTCCCCTCCCCTCCCTTCTCCATGCCACCTTACCCATGCACCCGTCCCTCCCCCTTTCCTTTATCTCCCCTCCCCCCCTCTCTCCTCTTAACTGCAACCACAACCCAAACTTTCAACCCACCCGACTCCATGAACTCCCCCCCCCCCCTCTCTCTCTCAGGTGAATGAAAAGCTCGCAATATTCATGAAAATTGAAAAAAAGCTCATGACAAAAAGCTCACCAAAAAATCACACCCATAAGCCACCATATTAATGTTTAATATTAAGACATGTCCACATTTTTCCTTCTTGAAGGTTGCAAATTCTTTCTTATGACAAAAGCATCCATTCCCCATTGCATCTCTAAAGGTCCATTTGGGTCTACATATAATAGCAACTAGACTTAAGTGAAGGTCTATCCAAAGCCAATTGAGTCCAAGAAATCACATACATCATCAAGGCCATGAAGTAGGAAGAGTTCAACAAGCGACTCTTTTAAAGATAAGAGTTCCAACAATGGATTATCAAATAATCCATGGACAAATAATCTAACAACCTTTCTCTTGCAAATTAATTTATGGATCTACCATGTAGTAATACATTAATCTCTCTCTGGGCATGGAAACATATCTGCCACACATCATTCCTTGTCATCATACAAAAGTTGATGAATTGGGAGGTGGTTGTTTGCATTAGTATATGACATGGATTTCCCTCCCCCTGAGACTTCAGTATGCCATACCTGTGAGTCTAGGCTGTCCAATGGACCGAGCTCTCTGATGTATGTTGCCAGTCAATCAATCTACCAGTACTATGGCCTCTTGGGGGGTATGGGGTACCACGTGCACGTCCATGAGTCATCCTAGTGTGTCCAACAAACCTTGCCCTCTTTAATGGAACAAATGTCTTGATTGGCTGCAATTTTGTGATCTTAGCATGAGCTCACCATAATGAATCACGCATGGGAGTAATGGGAGCCTGTGGATACTTTTCAAGTTTCTTTATAGCTATGAGCACCAACTCCCTCATGTAGTGAAAATTAAGGGAAGCTTTGCAAAATTAAGGGAAGGTTCTTTATAGCTATGAGCACCAGCTCCCTCATGTAGTGAAAATTAAGGGAAGCTTTGAAAATTTATGCCATGTCATCGGATTCTATGAAAAGGAGAAAAGAGTTGAAACCTACTTTGAGGGTGTGGTTCCGAAAGAAAACTAGGAGATTATTAGCAATGTACCAAATTGCATGGTCATACAAAAGGGGCTATGCCCTATAATTGATCCTCTCTTCCAAACATCTACACTTCAAGTATGGTTTGCCTCTAGTAAAGATGTCATTCAAATATTTTGGAGTGCATTCTGAAATTTTGCTCTTACATCTACCAAAGACTCTTTTTGGCAAGAGGCACCTACCAATAGCAAAAGATGGCATAGGAAAGAAGCTTGTCAAAGCATAGTTATGCACAATGCAAATATGAAAATTCTCCACAGCCCTTTTTTCTTCTACTTTGACAGTCTTTGTTGAATCCACTCAATCTGCTAGAAACAACCAAGTGTCAGAGCAAATTGTGCCAAGATGTTCATATCATGGAGCTCCCAAGTTTTGTAATCATAAGCCATGAGTTCTTCTTCCAACCCTTGAGGTGGAAAGAATGGATTAGAGGAAGTTTGCATAGATCTTTCCTTTGGTGTCAGTGTTACAATCATTAGTGTATCTGAAAATATTGCTTCTTGCACCTCATTATAGATGCCTTCCATGTCACAAAAACTATGTTGTAACAGATTGGAAGAAGAAACCTTTGGAACAGAGAAACACTTTAACCCAATATTATCTAGTGAGAGTAGTCCAATTGGAGGGGGGAGGTTGGAGTACACATAGAGGTTCCTCATAGTCTTTGGAGATTTCTTTGCAAACTTTAGTAAGGCATTGTTGTCATCCTCCATAAGCTTGTCTAAGAATGCATCCAGTTGCTTAATAATGCTTATTGTTTTCTCCAATCAGCCTCTTCCAAGTACCAAAATTTTGCACCAATCATTGAAGGATAACTATATAACCAACAACTTTATAGAATCTGGTTGGTCCTTTAGCTCTTGTAGGTCTATGCCAAATATAGCCTCATGGACCTTCTTGTTCAACATCAGCATGATGGCCCAAGAGAAGGGGCTTCTCAATATAGCCATGGCTCCTTAAGTCTTGGTGCCAAGAAGTTGCTTACTACAACAATATTTCATTTTTTCAATCCTGGACTCCAAACGGTGCCCCGTATTAAGAGATGCAAACCCACTTCATTCCGTCATAATGTTTAATGCACTCCATTTTTATTGTGTGATAAGTGGTCAAATCAAGACCAATTGCAAGTAGCACCAATCTAAATGATTCCTTGGACAAAGTGTAATGCATTGTGAATACTTCAATGAGTAAATGTAGAAAAATAATTACATTTATCCTTATATCTCCCAAGTAAAAAGGCTTACCTTTTTCTTTTTTTTTCTTCTTTTTGAAAAAAATTATCATTGTTTCTTGAACAAACATTGCCCACTACATCCTTGGCTAGGAGTAAAACCAGAATCATTGGGAATTAGTAACAAAAAGAAGTTGCTCCATTGTATCAAAAAGTGAAGTCCATATGCTCATATTAGTGCTTGAAGCATCTCCTTGGAGCACATTAGAAACAATAAATCTATGGTAAAAGATGTTTCCAAGTTTTTTTACTGCATAAAGTAGGGTAAAAAATAAGGAGGAAACAAGATTATGAAAGTGTAGGTCGATGGGCGAATCTTTTCCCATATAGAGTTATAAATACTAGCCCTACTACCACTTTTAGCATGAATTTATCAAATTTGAGTCTCTAAAAATTAAAGCTTTAAATATTATCCCAACCAACTTGAGAAATCCTCTAAATTAGCCCTTGGGCTAAATTTCGCTCCTAATTTTTTCCTTGGCATAAAGCTTCAAAAATCTCAACCAAAGGCTAGAACCAATATTTACTACAAATTCATTACAAAATGCCAAATACTATAATGGCCTAATAGTTCTCTTACCAAGGACTAGAACCCTATAGTGCCAAGGCAAAGTCATGCTAGAAAATCATGCAAATATAAAGTATTTTTTCACCTAGATCCAACTAAGATAGATATCATGCAAACCTTCTAGAGAAGCACACTAGCTCACCTATCACCATCCACGACAAAAAGCCAAAGCTAGTTTGTTAGTGGGAAGATAGGCTTCAATATAAGTGTGTAGTTGTCATCCATGTCCATCCAAGAAATCTACAAGACACATTCTTAAGGGTTTCTTGTTGGATACGATGCCTTAAAATTATTCTATGTCATATTCTTATTTCATAAAAATTCCTATACAGTAATGTATCAAAGGAATGCCCAAAAATCCAAACAAGTATTGATGTCTCATATCAAAAGAGCAAGAAAATACTATTCTACAATATGAAACCTGTTGAGCTACTCATTCATGAATGGAGATAGCAAGAGAGATTCCCTTATAAATCTGTAACCAAAGGGTAAGGTATCAAAGATAAATTCATGTTACCCATCTTTAGGCAAGAAGCTCCAATTCAAATACCCAGGGGATCCTTTCATTAGTAAATTTTTCCATCACTTTTCTACACTTCATTATCTAATATTACGTAGCATACTAGAGAACCAGTTTAGGTCACATAGCTCCAACTTATATACTCTCCCATGTGCAAGTCATAATGTAGCCAAAAAATTCCCATTTTCCATTATGTTGATTTAACAAGGTTCAGTATTAAAATTAGTACAAGAATTAGTACAAATAGTGCTCCTTAACACATAATGTCTCAAAAATTAACAATAAAATCCTTTCAAAAAATGCAAGTTTGGGGGCTAAAAATGCTACAAATCACTAATGGGACCAAGTTGGCAAAGCAGGGTCATTATGTCCCTATTTTTCTTCTACTTTTCTATCTAGGAGTAAAACCGTCTTGGTTCCATGACATTCTAAGTCTTTATTTTACCCCGCGGCACCCTATACTCCCAAATTTTTGCAAGCAGAACCCCCACATAACCGCTACTTATATAAAAGGCTCCTATTACTATCCCTATACCAAAACTTAATGTTCAAACATGAATGGACTGAAAATTTTGTCAAAAATTGAGTAGGTAAGGTGCTAATCCTACTACACATTGCTGGACTAATGACAAACTTCTAAGTGGCATACTTTAGGTAACAATATGTATAGCACATCTTAGTGAATGGGATGCAAGCACTACCAGCCAGTATTATGTATGCAAGGAAGATTGAGTTTATGACTCATGATCTATGGGTATGCTCGTGGCTATATGCGTCTTGAAGGTCAGACATATTACTTTGTTTGCCATTACACCATATGCTAAAAACAACCACAAGCATTTGAAGAAGAATAGTGAATGGCCCGATGCTGGACTTCATAAAGGAATTACTCACTATTGCATTGCTCCCATAAGTGTCGATACATGGTGAACGAAACCGTGGGGTGAACCCCCTACCAATTCTCTCACAATGGTTTAAGGACATTGTTGGAGCAGGCTCATAGGGATCTTACGTAAAAGAATGTATTTTAAGATAATCACACAAGCTTCGGAGGCAAGCCATCCTATTGGGCTTCTATTACACAATTTCTCTGTTGTCATGCATGCACCAATGCCATGTAACAACCAAGCATGAAACCATTCTAAACGTTCATTGTCAAGACAAGATATGCACTACGAAGAGTGCATGTATCATCCAGTGCCCAATTTTCCTCATGCCAAGTCTCGCTCTACTAACACACAAAATAGCCAAATAGGTAATGGAAGTGAGCAAAGGGATCTTGCATCCTAAACCATTCACTATCAACATATCGGGTGAATTATTATCTAACAGGGGATGACCTCCCTATCTAGCCATA
This sequence comes from Dipteris shenzhenensis, assembly GCF_047967505.1. Lineage (NCBI taxonomy): Eukaryota > Viridiplantae > Streptophyta > Polypodiopsida > Gleicheniales > Dipteridaceae > Dipteris > Dipteris shenzhenensis. The sequence goes on along the minus strand of NC_141608.1, from coordinate 30,831,117 downwards.
CCAGTGTGTGCGTAGTTGGAAAGAGCATGCTTACATCGTCAAACTTTCCAACCCAAACAGTTCATGGCCTTCACCCTTGGGACGTTACGTCAAACTAACCCATGCCCGAGTAGGTTAATGTCCATTTTTGTCGATCATTGGTAAGTGACACATCCACTACATAGTAAAAGCACAAACTTGCAAGCTATGTCTACAAAACTCATTTTTACAACAGTGAATGGGCTGTGGATAGGGAGTTATGTGCCCCGTAATACCAAGACGTTGTGGGTTCTTGATGAAGTAGTAGCACACTATGTTAAGCTTACATTACACTGGAACACCACGGGAAATGTGCATCCTCATGTTTCTAAGAAACACACAAGGAAGTTCATAGTAATGTATTGTCTTGAGGACTGAGGGGTAGATTGAGGCATGTCAAAGTGTTACTACCATGGTGAGATGTCAGAGATCTATTTTAGTGCCTTACAAGTTTCTCACATTAGGTATGAAGGCCTAGTAGAAGAGGATCGACACCCAAGGCATCTGGAGCTATTCCATTGTCCTGCTCTTCATCTGTGTTGTGGCTCTAGGGCTTCCCAGTCTTGGCACTCAACAACTCCATTGTGGCCAGGGTGTTACAATCACATACTGTCCACGATCCACTAAACCGTGTGTGCAAATGGCGCCACCACTAATGTGCATTAAAAGTTTCAGAGGCTGCACTCTTATGAGGTCCAGGGGGCTCCTATGGTCCGTTGCATTCAAGGGTGACATTCTTACTCCATGTTACCTCCCCTCTCGTATACTAGTAAGTCCAAGGGGTCCTTCGTGGCACTCTTACCATTGAAGCCTTAAAGGTGCCATGGTCTTTAATTAAAAATAACATGGCCAAACTTGAGATATGTCCTCTTTTCTTTCAATCCAATAATTCCATCATAGCATCACTTTTATCCAAATAAGAATGAGTGGCCACATATATATACATATCCATATATATATGTATGCACACATGTACAAACATATACCTTTATTAAATTAAATAAATACACATGAATATACATATGTAAAAATATATATACATATGTGTGTGTGTATGTATGTATGTATGTAGGTAGGTAAGGTATGTATGTATGTAGGTAGGTAGGTAGGTAGGTAAGGTATGTATGTATGTAGGTAGGTAGGTAGGTAGGTAGGTAGGTAAGGTAAGGTATTTATGTATATACGTATGTATATTTGTGTTACATCAACCATAATTGCATAAAGCTGAGGCGGGAGACCAAGATAGCTTGACAATGCAATGGTGGACACACAAATTAATGCCTAGGGAAAATAGATCTAGCATTCACAGGGATGCCAAGAGAGGTTACCACCTCTCAACTTAGAGAAACCTCTAATATCCTTAAGGACTTGAAACCGCCAATTTTCAATGGGGAAGAAAATGAGTGTAATAAAGATGCAATTAATATGTTCTTGCAAAAGTGGCAAGTCTTCGATCGACTCAGGAATACTCCTCCTGAAAATCAAGTCATGGAAGCAAGTCTTTCCCTTGGAAATAAAGCCTATAAATGGTGGATGAGCCTCAGGGAAAATGACAGAATTCCTAGGTATTGGACTGAGTTTGAACGAGCCTTCCTAAAAGAGTTGTTACTGGAAAATGAATTAGAAAGATCGTGGGAGGCTTGGGACAATTTCAAAATGGGTTAAACACTCTAGTCCAATACATAACAAACTATATGGAGGTAGTCCTTAACTCGGGGAGGTCACTATGTATAAACCCTCTATATTACGTGCGTTCAAGGCTTATTTTTAAAATCCCTTATTTGTATATTTTTCATTAATATAATGTACACCTTTTCTATACAAATCTGTAAAAAATTTCCAAAACTTTCTACATAGTCCCTTATGTATATTTATTTTTGTAAATTTTAGAAATAAAAAATATCCTTCTATTGAACTCACATGATAGAGTTACATATGATAAGTGACCCCCCCCGAGGTCCTTAAGTTGAAGGGAATTGACAAATTCCAAAAAATATGGGGTTTCATGAGAGGTCTCAAAGACACTTATCAGATTGAGATGAAAAGAAATTCTCCCAAAACCTTTGAGAAAGCCATTAAGTATGCCCAAATATATGATGATACGATGGGGAAATTCAAAGTTGGAACTTCATAGCAAACAAGTTTTGTTCCAAAGTCCAACAAATTTCCCAATTTGAAAAGGAAGGGGCACTTTAAGAAGGAGGTTCCTCAGGCACCACCTAAGAAACCTCAAACACAAAATTATCATCTTTTGAAGAAAGAGGATTATGAAAAAGCTAGGCAAGAAAATCTTTGCTTCAAATGTTTGGGCAAAGATGATGATGCTTGAAACTACCCTAAAAATAAACAAGCGGGAGCTAAAGCCCCAAATAGACCTCCACAAAAACAAGTATATGTGGTGCAAGTGTTACTGCTTAATGGTACTGAAAAGTACACTGTGATAGTGAGGATAGCAACCAAATGTGCTCTCTATCATCAGCAATGTGGCAGCCCACCTTTGGTCCTCATGATTTAATGAGGATGCATGGAAAAATAAAGGGGCAAACAATAAGAGTGATGGTTGATGATAGTGCAACACATAATTTCTTGAACTACTTGTTAGTTAAGAAATTAAAATTGCCTGAGAGTCCCAGTGCTCATAAATATGTGGTCTCTTTGGCAAAGGGCAGTGATAAAAAAGTTTGGGACACCATGATACATGGTGTAGAGGTGGATATTCAAGGCTATCAAGATGCCTTGGATTTCCAAATCATGCATCTCGACCGAACAGATGTAGTGCTTGGTCGAGAATGGCTGTATAGTCTTGGGCATAGCTTATATAGCAGAGTTATCTTAATAACTCCATTATGTTTAAAAAAGAGTCCTCTTATTTGTTTGATGGAATTGGAATGACTGCTACACCAAGAGGAATGCAAGGTATATCTCTATGGACTTACTTTTGTTACTGATTTTATGTCTTCTGCATCATAAAGAAGTAATATTGTTTTTTATAATGAAAAGTGTAAATCTTCTTTCAATGATTTATTGTTTGAATTTAAAGATGTCTTTTTGTCTAATTTTCTTGATGGTTTACCCCCTGACAGAGAAGTAGATCATAAAATAAATTTAATTCATGGATCTATCCCTATTTGTAAACCCCCATATAGGCTTAGTCAAATGGAGGAACATGAGGTTGAAAGACAATTAACGGAATACCTTAGGAAGGGCCAAATTCAACCAAGTACCTCACCTTGGTTTGCACTAGTTTAACTGGTAAAGGTAAAGTACGGTACTATGTGTTTATGCATAGATAACTGAGAACTAAATAAAATCACCATAAAAAATAAGTATCCTATGCCTCGCATTGATGAGCTCTTTGACCAATTGCAAGGGGCAAAATAGTTTACTAAAATTGATTTAGGATCGAGATATTACCAAGTACAAATTAGGGAAGAGGATATCCCTAAGACATTGTTTCATACTAGGTATGGACAACTTTCATGACACTTATGAATAGTGTCTTAAGGCCATATCTAGGGGAATTTGCTGTAGGATTTTTTGATGATATCCTTATTTATAGTAAAACCAGAAAAAAACATTTGGAACATTTGCAAAAAGTGTTCCAGCTACTTAGAGATAATTCACTCTTTGCTAAAGAATCCAAATGTGAATTCGTTGCAAAAGAAATGAAATACTTGGGACATATAATATCCCAAGAAGGGGTTTGTATGGAGTCTAACAAAGTAAGGGCCACATTGGAATGGCCACATCCTACAAATCTAGCAAAATTATTGATATTCTTAGGTTTGTTAGGATTCTATAGGAAATTCATCCAAGATTACGCTAAGATTGTTATTCCGATGACAGACCAGCTTAAGGGGAAGGGAAGCACCTTCATATGGGATGAACCTCAAAAGAGAAGTTTTGAAAAATTAAAAGTAGCTATAGTAGCAGCTCCTGTCTTAAAACTAGTGGATCCCAATGAACCATTCATGGTTGAGATAGATGCCAGTGATTTTGTTATTGGGTGGTACTTTTACAAAAAGGTTGACTAGTGGCTTTTGAAAGCAAAAAGTTAGATCGTGCCCAATAGAATTACTCGACATATCAGAAGGAACTATATGCTATAGTCTATGCTTTAAAAAAGTGGAGGCACTACTTATATGGTGCAAAATTTGAGATCATCTTTGATCAAGACATCATTAAGTGGATTTGTAAACAACTAGAGCTTAAAGGTAGAAAAGTTAGATGGGCTGAGTTAGTGCAAGAGTTTGATATACAATTGACATGTAGGAAAGGGAAATTCAATGTGGTAGCAGACTCTCTTAGCCAAATGCCAATTGTTAATAAATTGAGTTTTACTCAATTTCAGAATGATTTCCTAGAGTCCTTAAAGGGAAAATGTGAGTTTGATCCTCACTTCTCTGAAATATGGAAAGCAATTAGAAATAGGGATCCAACTAATCGAGAGGCTTTCACTGAGAAGTCGCATGGAAATGGTAACGCACCACAGGTTGGTGATAAAGGACTCAAATGGAAAAAATATACTATTGAAGATGGCTACCTGCTCTACAAGGATAGAGTATGTGTCCTAGATAATAATGACATTGGGTCAATGCTTACTTGGGTAAAGCCAATCGCGGAACTATTTTTGAGGCCATTTTGCAGCTGCGACACGATGCGCTTCTAGGAGAATATTTAAATTTTGTTCGGATCCATGCTCTCATCGCAAAAATTTTTTCGACGTCATGAAGGCACACTAGCGTAATAATGAGACGCAATCTATTTGTTCAGAACACCACATAGCTCAACACATGGCATCTCTACACTCCTTCGCATAGTGCAATCTCTAGCATACGCTGCCTGATCACTTATCATCGCACATCCTTTTGTTACAGTTTGCCACCTGTCACTGGGCACACACCCATGCAGATCATTAAAATTGAAGGTTGGCTTGGAGAGACCACTGCGCTAGTTCTTGGTGTAATAACTAGATGAAATCTATCATTCTGAACACCGCTGCCACAGCGCACTAACCACATGTCATCGTTAACCTTTTTCTACTTCTTTGCCCGTAGCCCATGCAAATCATAGGTTGGCTTGGAGAGACCACCGTGCTAGTTTTTAGCATAGTAATGAGATGCAATCTAACATTTTGAGCATCACCTCAGTGCAGTCTCTAGCTTGACAACCTGTCATCGCCCAGAATTCAAGGTTGTCTTGGAGAGACCATCGTGCTAGTTCTTGGAGTTATAACTCCGTTACCTATTTTTACGTAAGCCCAAAAGATTACATCCAGCCATTGCTGAGAGCCTCATGTGAGCAAGAGGGAATTTATACAACTCAATTTGTCACCAGTCTAGCTTGTTGCATTAAAAAATTTTAGGGAGCCAAAGGAGAATATGATGGAGAGAGAGGTTGAAGACCATACACATTGCCAAGACTCAGATTACATCCCCCCCAGAAGCAAGTCGAGAGTACTCTACTCTGAAAATACTGAGACCTTTGTCGACATCTAGGGGAAACCCATACAGCACGGCCATAAAGAGGGCCTCTATGAACATGTCATCTAAGGTGATGACATTCAGATTTGTGGGGAATCCCTATGGGAACGAAGGTTCTCCACTAGTGCTAGTATTTCTACTCCAGGTGAGTGCAATGCAATCACCTTATGTGAGAACGCAGATATTATTGGGATCACAGAGCATTGAGGGGAGTTGGTAGTAGGCGTGTTGAAGATGAGTGGGTGAGGAGCAATTGAGCAAGGGAGCAGATTGAGTGATGAGAGTTGGAGGAGGAAGCATGGAGTAAAGTAGAGCAGAGGTGGAAAAGAGCTAGAGGGGTGTGGAGCATAGTACCAGAGCATGTGGAGCAAAGTAGTAGAGCATAGGCGGATCAGAGCATGGGTGGATCAAAGCAACATAGTAAAATGCCAAATGCCATGGATCTTATATATATTATAAAGTTTGAGCCACCGTGGTGGCTGAAGCTCGAGGTTCCATCCATATTAATTGTAGGCCACCGTAATGGAATCCCCGAGATGGGATGGTAATCATGAAGAAGATGCCATGTGGTGCCACTCCAGTGACTGGTAATTAAATGCCAACCCGGTCGATAGACATGGCTAATGAGAGCCACCACCACCAGGGTAGTAATTCCCACAAAGGTAAATCACGAAGCTCTAATCACTCATTACCATGCACTCTATCTCTCTACTAAACCTGCGAGCCCGTCGATTGGAAATTTTTACCGCACTCATAGTAATCATCATGCTAAAGCATGGTGGTGGCTGAGAGGTGGCATGGTGGAATCGTAGCCATGACAACCACCACCATCGGGCAGTAAATTCCACAATAGTAAGTCATGAGGCCTAATCACCTCTAATCCCTCATTACCATGCACTCTAGTACTCTCCTGAACATTGTGACATGAAGGTGGGGGTAATAAAACTTCACACACCTCTTCACTTCCTACTCCTTCCAATATTACTGACAGAGATCTTTATCACAGGCAAAGGAACATTAAAAAGAATCTTTTATGCCAAGATACCACACCATAATTTTCTCCCTTAGATGAGAATGAAGATGGTAACATCCCAAGTGATGTTGTACTCAAGCATAGGGAGAAGGAAAGGATCAGCAGAGGCCATAATCTCAGCAGGCCAGTACTGCACTCGTAGTAATCATGCATGCTAAAGCATGGTGGTGGCTGAGCGGTAGCACGGTGGAATCATAGCCATGCCAACCATAGCTGATGAAAGCCACTACCATAGGGCAATAATTCCCAAAAAAGTATATCATGAAGCCTAATCACCTCTAATACCTCATTACCATGCACTCTAGTACTCTCATGAGCATTGTGACATGAAGTTGGTGGTAATAAAACTTCATGCACCTCTTCACTTCCTACTCCTTCCAATATTAGTGATAGAGATCTTTATCACAAGAAAAGGAACATAAAAAAGAAGCTTTAATGCCAAGATATGACACCATACTTTTCTCCCTTAGATGAGAATGAAGATGATAACATCCCAAGTGATGTTGTACTCAAGCATAGGGAGAAGAAAAGGATCAGTAGAGGCCATAATCTCAGCAAGCCGGTCTATGCCAAAGAGAAGAGCGATGCGTTATTAAAAGAAGATCTTATGGCTCAACATGACATGAATTAATATATATCTAGGAGTTTAAAGGGGTTGATTGGGTATAATGGGTAGGTTTCTGTAAGAAAATAATATGTTTGTGCTCAACAGATATCAGGATCTCGTACGGAAGAGAGAAAACAAGATAGTATGGAGAATCAAAAATTTGATTACTATAGAACTGATACAATAGATGGCGCTGCCTTCCAACTGTGCGCTCCTGTGAAAGAAGCTTCGATGGCATGCTGGAAACAGTAGAAGACGGAGGCTGGATGCTAAGAAATCAGGGTTGCTATAGCCAATGATGAAATGGGCTTCACGAGCTTGCTCTTATATAGCCACCAGTCGTAGTCGGTTAGGCTCAATTGGGTGACCGACCCCCAAAATGGTCGACTGGGGGTAAAATATGCCATCGACCATACGATAGAACCGGCTCAGAGCCATCCGAGATCATCTGAGGCTCCAAATGGGCCCTGCAACCCGAGAGTGGGCTGCCCTGAGAAATGCTTCGTCCACCCTCAGTGCGGTTAGTCAAGGGATGCCTTCCTGCACTTACATGTAGCCAAGTTGGCGGTGTGCCAACTCTATCTGAAGCCGTCCAGCCATCAGGCCACATATGGCCCCCATCTAGTGTTCAAACCAGGACCTGCTAGATAACCGAGCTACTCAAATGCCTTCTCCTCATATGGGGGGCTTTCAAGTAGAGTTAGTTGGTTCCTGCGTAGTTACACGAGAGTGGAGCATTGATATCTAACACCCCCCCTCAATGTCCACCCGCAAGTAAACTTAGTTTTTTGGCCCAACGTCAAGTCGATGAAGATGCCTCTCTAGTAAGTCTCTTCCAAGAGCCTTCGTGAAGATGTCCGCAGCATTCTCTGTAGTGGGACAGTACACCAAGTCGACCTCTCCATCCATGATGAGCTCACGTACAAAGTGATATTGAATCTCAATGTGTTTTGTGCAAGCGTGGAACATCGGGTTCTTTGCAATCGCCATACAACTCTGATTGTCACATGATAACTGCGTAGGCTTGTTCTGCACTACACCCATGTCCCCCAAAATCCTCCTCAACCACACTGCCTCACAAGAAGCAAAGCATGCAAATTTGTACTCGACCTCGGTAGAAGAAAGAGCAACTGTGGATTGCTTCTTGCTTACCCATGACACAACTCCAGATCCAAGTGAGAAATGGTACCCTATCACTGATCTCCTGCTGTCCATTTCTCCTACCCAATCCGAGTCACAGAATCCGGTCAAGATGTTTCCCTTGGTATAGGTGATGCCATAATCGAGTATGCCTTTGATGTATTTCAGCACCCGCATCCCTGCCCTCCAATGGTTCTCTCGGGGCTTATTGGAAAACCTACTTAGTACACCAATCACAAAACTGATGTCCGGCCATGTGTTGCACAGGTAAATCAAGCTGCCCACAAGCCTTCTATACTTTGCTTCGTCCACCAGTGGTGATGAATCCTTGTTTGAGAGCTTCGTGTCAACCTCCATAGGGGTACCAACTGTCTTACACTCAGCCATGCCAAATGCCTTCAGTATCTCTCCAGCATACTTCAGCTGTGAAATGAAGATCTGCTGTTTCGGCTCCTGCCAAACTTCAACCCCCAAACAAAAATGCATCAGTCCGAGGTCTGTCATTTCAAACTCTCGTCCTAGCAAATGCTTCGTCTACGAGATATTCTCTTCATGGTTTCCTGTTATGACAAGGCTGTCCACATAAAGGACCACGATCATACACATGCCTCCTTCTCTCAAGATATACAAATTTGCATCAGATGGGCTCCTCCTAAACCCGTTTTGCAAAAAGTAGGCATCAATTCACTGGTACCATGCTCGTGGGGCCTGTTTCAACCCCTAAAGTACGTTCTTCAATTTGCATACTTTACCTTCTAAACCAGGGATCTCAAAACCTGGTGGTTGTTCCACGTATACCTCCTCCTTGAGATCTCCATTCCGAAAGGCGGATTTCACATCCATCTGAAACACGAGCCAACTTCCCTGGGCAGCTAAAGCCAAAACACTACGAATTGTGGTTAGTCGAGCTGTGGGAGCAAAAGTATCTTGATAATCAAAACCATATACCTGTGCAAATCCTTTTGCCATTAGCCGATCCTTGTACTTATCTGTGCCGTCAGACTTGTACTTGGTCTTGTACACCCACTTGGTTCTAATTACCTTGCGTTTTGGTGGTCGATCCACAAGGTCCCAAGTGTTGTTCTTCATTATGGAGCCATACTCTGACTACATAGCCTCCATCCACCTATCATCACCTTGTATCTCTTCAAGACACTTAGCTTCATCAGCACAGGTCACTTATGTCATCAAAGCATAGTTGACCAAGTGTTCCTGCACCCTTCTTTGCTCCTCTAATCTCTTGGACCAGCGGTGTTCGGATGGTTCCTCCTCAATGGCTGGAGGTTCTCTATCGTCCAAAAGCTACTTTACCTACTTCGGGAATGGCCGTTGCCATTGTGGTTCTATAGGCTCTTCTTCATCTTCTTTGTCTTGAATCCTCCCAAGCACCGTTGGGGGGGTTTAGTCTACTACTAGTGGCGGTACTGGATGGATATCCTGGTCCTAGTTGTCTGGGAAGGAAGCATCCTCCTCCAATTGATGTGGCTGTTCTGAGAAGACCACATCACGACTTACAATTACCTTCTTAGTAACATGGTTATAGAGATGGTAACCCTTCGCCTCTTCACTGTAGCCCAAGAAAATACACTTCCGGCTGTTCGGTTCTCATTTGGTCCTGGTAGCGTCAGGGACATGCACAAAATAGTCACATCCAAAAACTCTAAAATGTGCAGCTAAAGCTTTCTTATCAGAAAAGGCTTGCAGTGTAGTCATCCCGTTCACAGCCTTCATGTAGCTACGATTCAGGATGTAAACTACAGTGTTACATGATTTAGCCCAGAAAGTCTTTGGCAAATCTTTCCCTTTCATCATACTCCGGCCCATTTCGTAGATGATGCGCATCTTGCATTCTGCTACTCCATTTTACTGTGATGTATGTGGCGGGGGTTTTTGCCTCTTGATTCCGTGACTTTTGCAGTAACTTTCGAATTCAATTGATGTGAACTCTCCACCTCTGTCTGATCTCAACTTCTTCACCTTTCTCCCCGTTTCTTTCTCGACCATTACATGCCATTCCTTGAACCTACTAAAAGCCTCGTCTTTAGTCTTCAGGAAGTATATCCATATCCTTCTACTGTAGTCGTCAATCAGTGTCATGAAGTAGTACGAACCACCCAAAGCTTCTGTCTCCATCTTTCCGCAGAGGTCTATGTGAACGAGCTCTAGAGGAGCCTTTGCCCTGCTGGCCTCTTTAGGAAAGGGATGTCGATGCTGCTTGCCCATCATGCAAGCTTCACATACATCGGGCAAATCTAAAATTTTTGGTAGGTCTGTAATCATTTCACTTTTATGCATCTCCTTCAAAGAACTAAGGTTTAGATAACCAAACCTCTCATGCCACAGCTTAGTGTTCTTCACATCTGCTTGAGCACTGAAAGCTGAGAGATCGTAAATGTTATTGTGCCGTGTACCTTTATCAACGACCTTCCCTTGAAGATCCAGAATCTGTGCACCATTCTTATCGAATTGAACTTTGAGGTCCCCGTGATCGTGAAAACGGACAACAAGTTCCTCTTGATATCTGGCACATAAAGAACATCGAACAACTGTTTTATAACTCCATCTAACTTGAGAGAAATCGTACCTTTTCCTTTTGCTGGACATTTTGCATCATTGCCGACTGCTACCAAGATGTCATTCCCTATCGGTTGTAGAGAGGTATACCAATCCTTTTGACTGGTCATGTGGCGCGATGCACCACTGTCAATGATCCATGGTTCATCCATAGGTACATGAACTGCCTCCATGCAAATCTCCTCAATTGCGACAAACAAATCTACTAGTACTGCCTGTGTGCTATCATTGGACTCTTTCTTTACTCCGTTCTTCTCATCTACAATCTCCTTTCGGCACTCATTCTACTTGTGCCCTGCCTTGTTGTAATAGAAGCACTTGATCTTCTTCTTTCTCTTTTTATCATCAGAAGAAGATGGGTTACCAGAGTCCTTACCCTTACCTTTCTTTGATCCGGTCTAGAAAGTCGAATCTTCTCCAGTCTTAGTCTTTTAACACATCTCCTCCTCCAGAAGCATCGTGTTGAAATCCTCAAAGTTGAGGGACAAATTTTTGTTCTGCGTATTCAGTGCTGTAACAAGACCGTCGTACTTTGGTGGGAGAATCCTTATATGCACCTTCATGCTAGATTCTCGCTGGTGATGGTGATGCCAATCGCAGTCATCTGATCGCGCAGATTCTTCACCCTGGTGCTGAACTTCTCTATCGCTTCAGGCTCAGACAACTTCTTCTTCATGAGTTGAGTCTCCAGATTTTGAATTCGCATCTGATTCGTAGCCTCGTACTGATTTTTCAAGACCGTCCATGCCTCCTCCACTGTGTTGAGATGTTGAATTAACGCCATGACGGAATCACTAATCCTGCAGACAATAGAACACAGTGCATCTGCATTTCTTCTTGTCCACGTGAGAATCTCATCCACAGTTGGTACTATCTATTGTCCTACATTGGTTGGATCCGGTCTCACAACTGGCCTCACGTCCACCCTAGTAGCAGTGTTCCAAAGCTCGTATGCACTTAGGATGGTCTTCATCTTGAACTTCCAAAGTGGATAGTTAGAGCCGTCCAACTTTCTGCTTTCACTGAATGGTGGGATTTGTAGTCTTGTGGGTTGGGCCATCTCTCACAATCTGCTCGCAAACAGAAAACACACTACCAATTCTTCTTGCTAGAGTCCAGGCTCTAATACCATGTAAGAAAATAATACAACATATGTGCTCAACAGATAATAGGGTCTCGTACGCAAGAAAGAAAACAAGATAGTATGGAGAATCAAAAATTTAATTATTGTAGAACTGATACAATAGATGACGCTACCTCCAACTGTGCGCTCCTGTGAAAGAAGCTTCGATGGCATGCTGGAAACAGTAGAAGATGGAGGCTGGTGGATGCTAAGGAATCAGGGTTGCTGTAGCTAGTGATGAAATGGGCTTCACGAGCTTGCTCTTATATAGCCACCAGTCGTAGTCGGTTAGGCTCAATTGGGTGACCGACCCAGTCCGCCCAAAACAGTCGACTGGGGGTCGGAGGCCACCGGCCATACGATAGAACCGGCCCAGAGCCATCCAGGATCATCTGAGGCTCCAAACGGGCCCCGCAACCTGAGAGTGGGCTGCCTCAAGAAATGCTCCATCTACCCTCAGTGCGGTCAGTCAAGGGATGCCTTCCCACACTTGCATGTAGCCTAGTTGGCAGTGTGCCAACTCTATCTAAAGCTGCCCAGCCATCAGGCCACACATGGCCCCCATCTGGTGTCCAAACCAGGACCTATCGGATAACCGAGCTACTCAAATGCCTTCTCCTCATATGGGGGGCTTATAAGTAGAGTTAGCTAGTTCTCGCGTAGTACCAGCTGCCGGATCTCGTATGCAAGAGAGAAAATAAGATAGTATGGAGAATCAAAAATTTGATTACTATAGAACTGATACAATAGATGGTGCTGCCTCCCAACCATGCGCTCCCGTGAAAGAAGCTTTGATGGCAAGCTGGAAATAGTAGAAGACGGAGGTTGGATGCTAAGGAATCAGGGTTGCTGTAGCTAGTGTTGATTAAATAGGCTTCACGGGCTTGCTCTTATATAGCCACCAGTCGTAGTCAGTTAGGCTCAATTGGGTGACCGACCCAGTCCACCCAAAACGGTCAATCGGGGGTCGGTCCCGAAATAGGCCACCGACCATATGATAGAAGTGGCCCAGAGCCCATCCGGGATCATCTGAGGCTCCAAAGGGCCTTGCAACCCGAGAGTGGTGGGCTACCCTAGGAAATGCTCCGTCTACCCACAGTGTGGTCGGTCAAGGGATGCCTTCTCGCACTTGCATGTAGCCTAGTTGGTGGTGTGCCAACTCTATCTGAAGCCGTCCAGCCATCAGGCCACACATGGCCCCCATCTGGTGTCCAAACCAGGACCTACTGGATAACCGAGCTACTCAAATGCCTTCTCCTCATATGGGGGGCTTACAAGTAGATTTATCTGATTCCCGCATAGTTGCACGAGAGTGGAGCATTAATATCTAATAGTTTCGGGGAAACATTGCACCTGCTTCATAGAAACCTCTACAAGTAGCTCAAAACACTCTTCAAACTATCATCATACATAGAGGCAATAACTTCTAGCAAAGACATGATATCAAATATTCACACAGATGTAGTAATGCACTTGGAATGGGCCTTGCTCTGATATAAGTTTCGTAAGAAACATAGAAGCAGTTGAAAAGTTATGGGCATTTTACTGGAAGGGAGTAAAAACTGCCTGGAAAAAAAATTCACACACAGAGAGCCATGGGTTTTTTGTCTAACATTTGATAAAAAAATGAAGATATAAGATGATGATCCTTGCAGAGAGCTTCGCACCTGACATAAGTTTCATCCATTGGACCATCGAGCAAAAAGTTATGAGCAAAATACTAACAGGGGGGTCAAAGTATCATGAAAAACACCTACTTCTCCTACTTATGCCGACTTGGGAGAATACTCCCTCCATGCTTAAACTTCATCAACGATCCAAGTCCCATAGAGGTTGCCTAGGAAGGAAGGAAGAGCTACCTTCCTAGCTCGCAAAATAGATAACCATGTGTGCGCAATGAGCGGCCGAATAAACAACACTTTTGAGCACTTTGAAAGGAGTTTGAAAGAGAGCATTGGAAAAAGGGAGGAAACAATCAAGAGAGAGAACCTAAAGTGACCTTCATTGCCAATAGAGTGAGACTCCACTCAAATGCAACTCAAAATACTACAAACATAAGGGAGAATAAGAGGGTGTGGGGGTTAAAGGTCACTGTGCCTTTACCCCGGTTATGTATAATACTCAAACACATATAAATGAATGAAAAAGAAGATTAGGGTGTTCTGCACCCACCAAAACTTGTGTGGCTCTCTGTCTCTCTCTCTCCCTCTTCCGTTCTTGCTTTCGTTGTGAGCACTCTCAACTGGTATCGGAGCCCGGGTGATCTAGCTGGGAAGCTTTGTGGGTGACTTTACTTGCATCCGAGTCTGTAGAGACCTTGGAGGAACCTTTGGAAAAGTCACTTTGGTTTTGCGAAGTGGTTTTGAGAGCCTGTTAAGTGTTTTCAAAGAAAAAGTCGTTTTTGAGCTTTTCCCTATTCTGTTCGATGACAGAGACTCCGTATTGACTTGTAGAGGCAACTATTGCTTGGTTTTGGTGTCCACTTCACTTCAAGAGCTTGGAAACGCGTTCATTCTTGAATCTGGGATCATTTCATTGGATTTCTGACTCACTGTGTCAGTTTCTGCGTTTTTCTGCCTGGGTGTTGAAACTCAAGTTTGAAGCAATTATTTGTAGATCTATTAGTTCCGGTGGACTTAGGAGGTCCTAAAACTTCTATGTTGCTCATCATTCGCACTCCGGTGGAGTTTACAAACAGCTCTGTTTCCAAAAACGTTTTTTAGTCCTTGTGTTGAACCCAGTGATTGAGACCATGGTTTTCAAAACTGTCTGTCCCATTGCGTTCCGGACGCCAAAAACCCCTACCTGGTAGTTCTTACGTGATTTGGTGGAGGATTTTCAGAGTTATAGATCTCTGTGTATTCAATTTCGTCTCTCTATTATGCATTTTTCATTCTAAAGTTTTGAAACCTTAGATTTATGCCACATGGCAGTGGATAAGTGTTGACTCCCATTTCTCACTCATCGGTTGGAATTTTGGAGTTTCGGTAGAAGAGAGATATTTGCAAATTTTCTTGCTGAGTTCGATTATGCAATGGCACCCATGTTTTGAGGCATCTCAGGTTCTATTTTCAATAGCGGTCATTATTGTGGGACTATGATTTCTTGAGCATACCTTATGCAGATCACTCTGGTTGTAGTTTGAGCAGTGTTGTGCGCTCATTCGTGGTGTGCATTGGGTTGTAGTGGATGATTTATAGGCCATTTGGATGCATTGCGGTCCTTATTGGATGCGGTGATAGGCCCAAATTGCCTTGTGGGATGCTATTTTTATGGATGCTTTGCACATGGATGCTATTTTATGCTGAGGGACAGCTTTGACACATTGCAGGTGATGCACTGATAGTGCTATGCTCTCTTGGATGAGATATTATTAATGCATATGCCAATGGACAGTGTTTATGCTTGAGTCATTTGGCACTTATTGGCATTTTGGATCGCCATTGCAGTTGGCATTTTCTTTTGGGCTAGATTTGCTCATATGGATACATAGTATATGCACATGAGTCAGATGCTTTGAGACATGAGTTTTGGTGATATTTCAGTCTATTGTGGCATACATATTTGGGTGCACCTGGTATTTGGTGTGATTCTCTCTTGCAAGCACTAGCATTTGGGATTTTGCTTTATTTTGCATCATGGCATCCTCTTCCATGTCTGAAAAGGAGTTTTTTAGCATTAAAAAGTTTGATGGGACAAACTTTTCTTTGTGGAAAGAACAGATAAGGGATGTGCTTATTCAAAAGAAGCTAATTAAACCCTTGGCAGGGATTGAAGCTAAGCCTGCAAATATGTTTGAGGATGATTGGAATGAGTTGGATGCATTAGCAAAGTCTACTATTAGACTTCATCTTGCAGAGTCAGTTTATTTCATAGTAGTAAATGAGCAGACTACGGAAGATTTATGGAAGAAATTGTGTGCTACTTATGAAAAGGAAACTGCCTCTAATAAAGTTTACCTCATGAAGAGGTTGTTTGAGCTGTAGATGGAGGGAGGGGTCTCCATTGCTTCTCACTTGAATGAATTCAATATTATTTTCAGCCAGCTTCAGGCTCAGAAGATGAATTTTGATGCAGAGACTAAGGCAATATTTCTCTTATGTTCATTGCCATCCTCATGGGATACCTTCCGTATAGCTATCAATAACTCTGCACCTAGTGGAGTACTGAAATTTGATGGTGTTGTGGGTAGCTTATTGGCCAAGGAGATTAGACGGAAGTCTATGGATGGCAACAAGTAGGATGCAGCCTTAAATGTGCAAAGGGGCATATCACAGTTCAGGGGGAAGTCCCAAGAAAGAGAGAAGTCTCGTAGCAAATCCAGGGCATGGAACATTGAGTGTTACTACTATGGCAAGAAGAGCCATATGAAAAAGGATTGCTACAAGCTGAAAAGAGAGCAAAAGGATAAGAAAAAGAATGCAAATTGGGGTGCAAATCAAAAGGAAGAGAGTCCAAGGGAGGACAAAGGAAAAGTGAAGATCAAGGAGATCAATGCAGTCACACATGATAGTGACAATGACGTTCTCTTCATGTCTAGTTTATCTGCAGACTTGCTTACCACTTCAGATGATGCATATTCCCAGGATTGGATTTTGGATCCTGGTGCTTCATTCCATGTGACATAGTGGGAGTAGGTGACATAAAGTTTTCTTTTGCAAATGGGTCTGCATTTATTTTGAAACATGTGAGACATGTGCCTAAGTTGACCAAGAGTCTTATTTCAGTGGGTCAGCTAGATGATGCTGGTTTTCACATCACTTTTGTCTTTCAGAGTTGGAAAATTCAAAAGGGCTCTATGCTTTTGGCCAGGGGTGCCAAGTGTGGGACTTTGTATCCCTTACATGTATCAGGGGTATTTGATCATTTTGTTGCAAGAACCGAGTAGCCAAGCACTTCTTTGTGGCATTGCAGGTTGGGGCACATGAGCCAGAATGGAATGAAACTCTTATGCCGTTTGGGTTATGTACCGCATTTGAGTTTCTCTGATTTTGAATTTTGTGAGCACTGTCTCTATGGGAAGCAGACTAAATCAGCCCATAAAAGAAGGGGAAAGAAAGAGTTTGAAAAGCATGATTTGGTGCATTCAGACATATGTGGTCCCATGCCTACACGGTCATTAGGCGGGGCTGAATACTATGTGACATTCATTGATGATGCAACTAGGAAAGTGTGGGCTTATGCTATAGCTCAGAAGAGTGATGTGTTCCAGGTATCTCAGAAATGGCTGGCCTTGGTTGAGAATCAGTCAGGTAGAATGCTTAAATGCCTATGGACTGACAATGGTGGAAAGTATCTCTCTCATGACTTTCAGCATTTCTGTGATACACGTGGGATTAAGAGGGAGTTCACATCCCCTCGTACTCCAGAGCAAAATCCAATTGCAGAAAAGATGAACCGTACCATTCAAGAAAGGTTGCAATGCATACTTTCCAATGCAAGTCTTTCAGGTGGTTTTTGGGCTGAGGCAATGAAGACTGCAATGCATGTGATCAATAGATCACCTAGTAAGAGTTTGGATGGTGGTATTCCTGAAGAGGCATGGAGTGGCAAGAAGCCCTCTTACTCTCATTTGCATATATTTAGTTGTGAGGCATATGCACATGTGCCAAAAGAGCTTCAAAAGAAGCTAGATCCTAAGTCTAGGAAATGCATCTTTCTGGGTTATGGTGAAAGTAGAGAGATGGGCTATCATCTCTAGGATCCAGAAGCAAAGAAGATCATATGCAGCCATGATGTAGTCTTCAATGAGAAGAAGATGCATAAGGCACCCATGAGGAATGTGGAAATGAGGAGAATCACTTTCCACGATGTGAATCCACTTGCATATGTTGATAGACAGCAACTTGTCCATGCACCAAATGTGCAAGAAATGGTACCACCAAGTACTCCCACAAGTATACAATCAAGGGTAGATGATGGATCATCTATTGGTGGAAATGATGAGCCAAATGTGGCTGATATGCAGGTGGGACAGCAAGCTAAAATGCTCTTGAGAAAATCATATAGAGTGTCTAGACCACCTGATAGGTTTGTTCTAGGAGTAGACTATGTGATGCTTACTGATTGCAGGGAGCCTTCTTGCTACAAAGAGGCTATGATGCACAAGGATCAACGCAAGTGGGAGTATGCTATGCAATCAAAGATGAGTTCACTTATGAAGAATAAGACTTGGGACTTGGTTTCTTTGCCACATGGAAAGAAAGCATTGCCATGTAAATGGGTCTACAAAATGAAGGTCACAGGTGATGATGTGCCTAGGTACAAGGCCCGTTTGGTCGCTAAACGGTTCAAGCAAGAGAAGGGTGTGGACTTTGATGAGATATTCTCTCCGGTTGTGAAGATGACCACACTTAGATGCATGCTTGGACTAGTGGCATCAAAGGATATGGAGCTTATGCAGATGGATGTCAAGACAGCTTTCTTGCATGGGGATTTGCATGAGGAAATTTACATGGTGCAGCCGGAAGGCTTTGAAGAAAAGGGCAAAGAGCATTTAGTTTGCATGAAGAAGAGTCTCTATGGTCTTAAGCAAGTGCCTAGAGAATGGTATCAGAAGTTTGATGCTTTCATTCAGGGTTTTAGAAGGAGTGAAATTGATCACTGCCTCTACACTAAAAGGGCTAAGGATAATAGCCTGATAATCTTGGCTCTATATGTGGATGATATGCTATTGGCTAGCAAGAATACTTATGAGCTAGATGCATTAAAGGCCAAGTTGCATGAGGCCTTTGATATGAAGGATTTGGGACTTGCAGGTCATATTCTTGGTATGCGCATCACGTGTGATCGAAGTAGGAAACTCCTTTGGCTTTCACAAAAAGAGTATGTTACAAAAGTATTGCAGTGTTTGAAGATGGAGGGGGGAAAGGCAGTGAGTACTCCATTGCCTCCATATGTGAAACTGAGTCATACAGATAGTCCCAAATCAGATGAGGAAAGGGCCATGATGGCCAAGGTTCCTTATGCATCAGCAGTTAGGAGTCTTATGTATGCTATGATAGCTACTAGACCAGAAAGAGGTATATGGCTAATCCAAGAAAGAGGCATTGAGAGGCAGTTAAGTGCATCATGAGGTACATGAAGGGTACCAAGGAGATGTGCATCTACTTTGGTAGAGGAGACATGCATGTACTTGGGTACACAGATTCAAACTATGCTTGATCGACTAGTGGGAGATTTGGGGATTCATACAGGTGTTCCGACATTGCATAGTGATTCCATGAGTGCTATTCAGCTAGCACTATTCAGCTAGCATGGAATCCGGTCTTTCATGCATTGAGGTCAGGTACCATTTCATCAGGGAGGTACTTGAGGACAAGCGCATAGAGCTTGTCAAGGTTCATACAGATGATAACCCTACAGATATGCTGACGAAGAGTCTACCTAGTCAACAATTTGAGTATTGTCATGTATTGATGGGCATTGGATAGTATGCTCACTAGTTGTTCTCCCTTAAAGGCACATTGTCCTTTAAGTGGGAGGTTGTGGGGATTAAAGGTCACTGTGCCTTTACCCCAGTTATGTACAATACTCAAACACATATATAAATGAATGAAAAAGAAGATTAGGGTGTTCTGCACCCACCAAAACTTGTGTGGCTCTCTGTCTCTCTCTCTCCCTTTTCTGTTCTTGCTTCCGTTGTGAGCACTCTCAGAGGGATCAAGATCTCCAAGTCTACTCATAGAAAGAATGAACTAGAGAGATATGGACTCAAGAGTCTACATAAGAGGATGTTACAAGAGGGAGAGAGAAGGCTCATGGAAGAGGCTTGAAGAGACTAGAGCTACAGCAGCATGAGGCTCAATGGTGGAAGAGATATTGAACAAGGGAGAGGAGGGCTCCGCTTATAGAGATTTTGTCACCCTCCTTCACCCATTTACAATCGTTGCCTGTAGATTCCTTTCCCATCAATCACATAAGCCTGTATGTCACCATCCATGTCCTTTTTGGCTACTCTTGCCATGTGTCTCATCAAAAGATGCTCAAGACTCTTGAAATATTGAGAAAGTCAAGAGTCTCCCCACATGGAGATCCTCTTTTTTCCATCTATCCACATCCTCCTCATTCCACATAGGTATTCTAGAGGGATTCCTCTTGACTCCACACTCTTCCACACTCTTCCACATGCCTTCCACATGCTTGACATGTGATGTCTCTTATATTATTGAAACACATGGACATGAGACCCACCTCTTTATATGACTCACTCTTTCTATTTTCTAAAAAACCCCATAATATCCCATACACAAATAACTCTCATCCCATACCAAGGTATTTATCATTCATACACATGGTATTTACAATGTTCCATTCCACTCATCCTCTCGATTCCATAAAATATCTAAGAGAATAGAAATAAGTGAGAGCCGCTAGGCTATCACTTGATACTCAAACTCTTATCAAACATAGAGAAAAATAATACCAATGCAAAATAAAATATATCAATTTTTGGTGTCACACCATGCAAACCCAGTGACTGGTAATTTATTGCACTCATAGTAATCATGCATGCAAGCCCGGTGGTGATAGCTGAAAGCTGAGTAATTGCGGGCCAATGCGATGGCTAGTAATTAACTGCCAGCATCTTAGCTACCACCATAGATGTGGTTGGGAATCTTAGATGCCACCACCTCTATTCATTTATTACCATGCAAGTTAGTACTGCTGCCTTGAATTATTCAAAATTCGGGTCAACCACCACGGTGGCTCTCACCTTGACAGGAGTCAGGCTATAATCACTGCAGTGGCTCTCGTCTTGATAGTGTAGTCAGGCAACTTAACAGTCTCATCTTCTATCCCTCTCGAACATTTTGTTCTCCCTTGCAATCTCAAGCCTCCACTATTCCATTTCCTTCACTGTTTCATCTTCTATCCCTCTTGACCATTTCTTTCTCCCTTGCAATCAGACTGCAAACTCAAGCTTTTACTATTCCATTTCCTTCACTGTTTCATCTTCTATCCCTCTCAACCATTTCTATCTCCCTTGCACTCTTCCTGCAACTTCTATCCCCTCTCGTAATAGACCCTGTACAATCCAAGAGCTCCTCACACAATCCTTCCTCCCCCTCTACAGCATAGTGCGAGAGCCCCCTCCTCCCCTGATCTTGAAATTGTGACATATGGGAGCTCCTCTCTCGATCTTCAAAAGCCCAATTTGGATGCTCTCCAAAACTTCACTAGGTTGGTACATGAGGTGAACATGGAGGGGCAACTAGTCTATCAAGGTCAAAAGATTACCATCAATGAAAGCGTGATTGAAAATGCTCTAGGAATTTCTGGAGGCAACTTATAAGCACACTTTTTCAAGAAGCAGTGGAAGAGACATGATATTCTAGACGTATACCCAAATGCTCATATTAGTAAAGATGAAGTCAAGATTTTGAGCTTGCCAACAGACCTCCAAGATGTGCTAAAGAAGACCATTTCCTTCTTTCCTGATACAAGAGGAACCTGCAAGTGCTGGTAAGTTCAAGCAGCAGTAGAGCAATTGAAAGGACGTGATGTATCTTTCTCAAGGGTGATCTTCAAGAGCGTGTTAACCAACCTCAAGAATTGCATGAATGGAAAATCCCAATTGTCATCTCAATCCGTTGGAGTTGCAATGCCCCTGATGGCATCTACCCTCAAAGGGACTTCTGAGCAATACGATAAGTAGATGTCTCAGAAGGTGACTTTTCTACAAGAGAAAGCCACCAGTGTAGCAAAGGCAGTGCAACTTGAGAAAAGTATTAGGGAAGCTAGAGAAGCCAAGCTAGAGGAGGCAGAAGCGAGGGCCTTGCAGGCACAAGAGCAAGCTGAGGCCACTACAAAATTGGTCGACATGCAAAGGCATAGAAGAGAAGTAGCAGAGAAGCGCATGAAGGAGCTCTCAGATAGGCTTGAAGAAGTGAGAAATGGCAGAGACATGGTAGACAAGGAGCTAGAAAAGATGCAAAAGAATCTTGAAGATCATAGAGCCAAAAAGGAGGGTCTTTACAAATGGCTCTGCAATATGCAAAATGCATTGAACATTGAAAAAGACCAAATGATGGAGGAACTAAAAAGGGAGAATGCAAAAACCAGAAAGGTGATAAAGGATCTGTGAGAGAGCTTCAAGGCCAGGAAGGATGAGACAAAGAGCAACTGGGGTGGAGAAGACAACGAGGCAGCTCCCTAGGCCAAGAAGGATGTAGAGATCATCCACAATAGAGCAAGTTTCAGCCACCATGATGAGCAAGTTCTCAGCACCATGGTGGAGAAATTTCTAGGAGCCATGGTGAGGGTTGTTTTTTCAAAACACTGTTGGAAGTCCAAAGAGCAAGCTACAAGACCCTGCAAGAAGATCAGGATAGATTTTTGCACGAGTTTGCCATGGCTTTTGACAGTTATAAAAGACAGTCCATTTTCCTGAGAGATTTCCAAACTAGAGTGAAAGTCTTGAAAACGGCCCATGAAGATGGTTTTCAGCAATTTATGTAGCTTCAATAGATGCTGAGGGATTCAGATGAAGCTGTTACACAGAGTGATCAAAAAGTGGAGGAGATGAAGAACATCCACAACCTTAGTATGAGGGAGGAAGGAATCAAGAAGCAACTTCGTTGGTTTACTCTAGGCTTGATCTTAGCCCTAGGAGCATGTTCCATGATAGTTTTTACCCCCTTCCAGTAAACTATCCATATCTCTTCAACAGTCTGTTTGTTTTCAATGAAACTTATATCAACACGAAGCCCATCTCAAGGCGCATCTCTTTGTATGCTTGACTCTTTGATATCATGTCTCTACTAAAAGTTATAGGCCTCTGTGTCTAATGATAGTTTGTAGAGTATTTTGAGCTAGGTGTAAAGGTGTCTATGAAGGAGGTGCAATGTTTCCTTGGAATCTACCCATCTGACCTAATCAGCCCCTTCAAACTCCTTGATATATATCAATTCATGTCATGTTGAGCCGCAAGATCTTCTTTCAATAACGTATCGCTCTTCTCTTTGGTGCAGACCGGCTCGCTGAGATTATGGCCTCTGCTGATCCTTTCCTTCTCCCTATGCTTGATTATAACATCACTTGGGATGTTACCATCTTCATTCTCATCTGAGGGAGGAAAGTATGGTGTGGTATCTTGGCATAAAATTTTGTTTTCTAATGTCCCATTCTCAATTATAAATATCTTTGTCAGTTAGTTCGAAAGCAACAGGAAGTGAAGAGGTGCATGAAGTTTATTACCCCCAACTTCATGTCACAGTATGCCATAGATTCGCAGTAGGTGGATCGGTGTACAGAGTTTTGGGGCTAGATTTTGTAATGGGCTCTTAGTTGTGTCCACATTGCACTTAAATAGGGAGAGAGTTCATTGAGCCCGACCTTCTCATTCTTCAGTATCATGTTAGTTGTTTAATCTAAATCTTTCGTCTCACATTAGTTGTTCAATCGAAATCTTTTCTCTCACATTAGTTCACCAATCGAAATCTTTCAGTCTCACATTAGTGATCTAATCAAAATCTTTCATCTCACGTTACTTGTTAAATTGAAATCTTTCGTCTCATTATAATCACCACGCTGGCGTGGATCAAAGGACACTATCTAGTTACATAGCTGAGAAAACATTTCCTAAATAAACTCTGGAGAAGATTAACAATTCAATAGATTACACACATATTACACATATTATAATCTCAAAGACTCCTTTACTTCAAATTACATCTCAAGGACTCCTTGTTGAGAATGAGGCTGGTTCCTTCCTCAAGTGCCCGGCCCCTTCCTTCATGCCGCTTTCTCTTTCCTTGATTTGAGCTTCCTGGTTGCAGGCTTGTTGGACCTTCTTGCTCCTTTCCTAAAGGGGGTTGATTCCTCCCTTTAGGCTTCTTTTCCTCACAGTCAGGCTTGGTCTTGGCCTTCTTCAATTTGAGCTCCTTGTCTTTAAGTTCTTTTGCCCAAATGGAAAATTGAGCTGCAGCATCTACTTTCTCGTTGTAGATATAGTAGGAAGGCACATTTGATCTATGACCTAGGCAATGGCAAATGGCATTCTCTACACCTAGATTTTGTATGCACAAACACTCCAAAGCAAAAAATGTGCACAGGGTCGTAGCACGCTGGCCATCGGATACAGCAGTCATCTATGATGGGGGTATGGTAGACCATGCATTTCAAACCTTGCTACATAGTAGGATAGGCATCCGATTTAACTATTGTGGCCATCGATACCATAGTCTTGCTTTGAAGAGAGCAGGGCTCTATCACCTGCCGACGGACCGAGAGTGCCCAAGAAGAAGGCTCACCCTCATAAAAACCCTGGGGCCTGGTAAGGGATAACCATGTGACCGAGCCCCAAGTCATGAAGAAAGGGGAAGTGTGAAAGATGCTGAGTATCCGAGCAACCCCTTTCCAAATAGTCCTCCCCTCACTATAGTCCTCAGGGGGGTCACCATGTATAAACCCTCTATACCAGGTGCGTTCAAGGCATATTTCTAAAATCCCTTATCTGTAAATTTTTCATTAATAAAATGTACCCCTTTTTTATACAAATCTGTAAATTTTTTCAAAAACTATTTTAAATAGTCCCTTATGTATATTTATTTCTGTAAATTTTAGAAATAAAAAATATCCTTCTGTTGAACTCACGTGATAGGGTTACATATGATGAGTGACCCCCCCAAGCTATAGTCCCAAAAGCAATGTCGCACTGACTCCTCTGTAGAATGACATCGAGGACAAGTGGGATCAGTCCCAAATCGTGATCTCCACTCATAACATTTTGTAGCAGTATTTGATCCAAGATCTAAGCAATAAAGACATGCACCTTAAAGAGAGCTTCGCACTTATATATGTTTCGTAAGAAACAGAGAAGTGGCCAAAAAGTTCTGGACAGTTTACTAGACGGGGGTAAAAACTGTCATGAAAATAGACTATCAGACACAGAGACTCATAACTTTTTGCAACAGTATCTGATTCAAGATCTGATCACATATAAACATGCATCTTGAAGAGAGCTTCGTGCTGATATAACTTTCATTACAATCGGACTATCGAGCAAAAAGTTATGAGGAAAACACTAATAGGGGTCAAACTGTCATGAAAACTACCCTCCACCCAAGCTAATTTCACATGAGCAGGATGCTCCCTCAAGACTCCACCTTCATCAACGATCCACCCCTCATGGATTTCGCTAGAAGAGGGTAAGAAGCTTGCATGGTGGCTCGGGAAATAGATGGACCATGTGTGCACAGTGAGCAACCGAATAGAAAGAACTTTTAAGGCTTTGAAAGAAAGAAAGGGAAGAGACACTCAAGAGAGAGAGAACCTGAAGTGACCTTCATTACAAATAGAGTGAGAATCTACTCCAACACTACAAACACAAGGGAGAAGAAGAGGTTCATACATACAAGAGGGAGCGGAAGCTCCAAGACTACTCATAGAGAGAGAATAAACTAGAGAGAGAAGGACTCGAGTCTACATAAGAGAATATCTACAAGAGGGAAGAGAAACTCAAGAGAAAGAACTTTTAAGGCTTTGAAAGAAAGAAAAGGGAAGAGACACTCAAGAGAGAGAGAACCTGAAGTGACCTTCATTACAAATAGAGTGAGAATCCACTCCAACACTACAAACACAAGGGAAAAGAAGAGGTTTCACACATACAAGAGGGAGCGGAAGCTCCAAGACTACTCATAGAGAGAGAATAAACTAGAGAGAGAAGGACTCAAGAGTCTACATAAGAGAATATCTACAAGAGGGAGAAAAGGCTCATGAAAGAGGCTTGGGGAGACTAGAGCTATAGCAACATGAGGCCTAATGGTGGAAGAGATTGATGAACAAGGGAGAGGAGGGCTCCTTTTATAGAGATTTTGTTACCCTCCTTCACCCATTTACAATTGCTGCCTGTAGATTCCTTTCCCCATCAATCACATAAGCATGTATGTCACCATCCATGTCCTTTTTGGCTACTCTTGCCATGTGTCCCTTCACAAGATGCTCAAGACTCTTAAGATATTGAGAAAGTCAAGACTCTCCTTACATGGAGCCCATAGGGACCCTCTCTTTTCCACATGTCCACATCCTCCTTATTCCACATAGGAGTTCTAGAAGGATTCCTCTTGACTTCACACTCCTCCACATGCCTTCCACACTCTTAGCATGTGGCCTCTCTTATATTATTGGAACACATGGACATGAGCCCACCTCTTTATATGACTCACCCTTCCTATTTTCTAAAAAACTCCATAATATCCCATACACAAATAACTCTCACCCCATACCAAGGTATTTATAATTCATACCTATGGTATTTACAATGAGCCATTCCACTCATCCTCTCCATCCCATACAATATCATAGAAAATAGAAATAAGTGAGAGCCACTAGGCTATCACTTGATACTCAAACTCTTATCAAACATAGAGAAAAACAATACCAATGCCAAATTTAAAATATCAATTTTTGGCGTCACATCTTTCCCCCCCAGTAGATCCTCTCTATTACAGAGAGGGTCTGCTGGCCCTGAAGGTGGTCGAGCATAGAAGAATTTAAGGCGATACTCATTGGTGCATCTGGGTATCACCATGCCATCAAGCTCCTCAAGCTGATAGGTTCCATTGGTGACATTCATATACATCCTTATGGAGGCATGGCCAAAAGTAACCAATCTCTGCTTTTGTTATGGAGTTAACCCTCGAGGAAACATGCCTTCTTCCACATATTACTGAACATCTTGTAGTTTTGGCCATCTAGTGTCTACCCAAGAAACCACCCCCCGGTCTAGCACTACAATGGCTTTAGCTAACTCATCTACCCTTTGATTTTCTTTTCTATTTATATAAACAAAATTGCAAAAATCAAAGCGACTACATTGTGCCATAGCCTTTTGATTAAGCTCCTTCAAATGAGGACTTATTGTCTTGTAATGCCCTTGCATTTGCTTTATAATAAGCTCAGAATATCCTCTTACTTCCAATTCTCTTTAACTTGACTTTGAAGACAACCCTCCAAACCAAGAATCAAAGAATTATACTCAGCTGCATTGTTAGTTGTGATACCTAGAAGCTCTTGTCCTCTTGCCCATACCTCTTGACCTTTAGGATTCATCAAGACTATCCCCCCGGCACCTTGTTGGCATGAAGGACTAAAAGCCCCATCAAAATACAAAACAAAAGCTGTTGGTGGTGTATCCCTTTCATCTTTAATGTTCTCCTTACATTTCTTTTCTTCTCCTAGATCCTCCTGTCCTGTGAGCAAATCTGCCATAGTGAACCTAGTGGTATTTTTAGTGACAAAAGAGAAAGAGAACTCTTGAAGCTCTAACAACCATTTTGCAAATCTCCCCCCAGGATTAGGCTTGCGAACTAGATATGCTAATACAGACTAAGAGGTAAGGAAGAAAAATGGTCGAGGTAATAAATAGGAGCAAAACTTTTTAACGGAAAACACCAAAGAGAGAGCTTGCTGGTCCATTTCTTCATACCTTGTTTCCACATCTGTAAGCTGTCGGCTGGCATAATAGATGGGTTGCATTCTACCTGCCTCTCCTTTTTGTAGCAATACAGCACCAACTGAATGCAAAGATACACTTGGATTTACATAAAAGTCTTGAGACCAATTAGGGGGCTTCAATATTGGGCCCTTACTCATGGCCTCCTTAAGTTGCTAGAAAGACTCTTGTTGCTCCACACCCCATTGGAAAGAAACTCCTTTTCTTGTCAACAAGTTCATGGGATGCACTATCTCTGTGAAATCATCACAAAAGCATTGATAATACTTGCTCTTTCCTATAATTCTGTGAACACCAATGACACTCTCAGGACTTGGCAATGCCATGATTGCTTGAACCTTGTTAGGATCCATTTGCAGGCCTTCTTTAGACACAATATGCCCCAACAAGACTACTTTTGTTTGATCCAAATGACACTTGCTAGGATTTAGATACCCTTTTGCTTCATCAATCCTAGCTAAGGCCATCTTTAACTTCTCCATGTGATCTATGCGCCGAGAATAAATGCAAAAATCATCCAAAAACACCCTTATGAACTTTCCCAAGTAAGGCTCAAGAACTTGACTCATGAACCTTTGAAATGTAGCTGGTGCATTGGTCAACCCAAAAGGCATCACTCTGTAAGCAAAAACTCCCCAAGGTGTGACAAATGATGTTTTCTTTTGATCTTCCTCCCGAATACGAATTTGAAAGTACCCGGAATAGCCATCACATATAGAATACATCTCATGCCCTGCTACTTAGTCTAGTATTTCATCTTGGAATGGCAAAGGAAAATGATCCCTCTTAGTGCATGCATTCAAAGGACGAAAGTCCACACAAACTCGCCACTTATTTCCTTTCTTTGGTGTGATAACTATAGGAGATAACCATTCTGAATCATCAACAGGAAAGATGAATCCCACCTCAAGTAGTTGTGTTACCTCTTTCTTTAGTGCCTCAGTTTGGATCACCCCAATCTCCTTAAGCGTTGCACAACTGGCTTGCTTTCTGGATTCAACTCAATCTTGTGCTCCACAAGAGAGACTAGTCGTACCTGTGAATGGCTTGTTGCAAAGAGACATGGAAAATCATCTAGCATATCCAAGTACTAGATCTTCTCACTACCTGATAGAGAATCACCAAGAAGCTCTTCATTGCATTGGCGTCATTTAGTGTGCTCCACATCCTCCACATGAAGTGTCTCTACAGGATCTTCTTGCACCACCACCTTGTTCCTTCCTGACTCATCCTGATCAGCACCAAGACAAAGACCAAAGGCCACTCCTTCCACCTCACCCTCTAAGTTGGACTCCTCGAAGCTACACCCTGTCTCTTCTTCTTCATCGGTTAAGTCAGAGCTTGAACTCTCTGATGTTAAAGACTCCTCCTTGACAACTTCCTTTTTGCGGCTTCTGATGTTGTAGTGCACCTTCTTATCATTTCCCTGCAAAATTAATTCTCCAGTATCCCACTTTTGAACAGCCTTCACCTTGCATAGCCAAGGCCTTCCCAAAATCAATGGATATGCATGTGCATATGGCTTGGTAGGGATCACCTAAAAAGTAGTCGGCACAGAAATTCCACATACATCCAATTCTAGATTCTTCAAAACTCCCAAGGTCTTAACCCTAGTGTTGTCAGCCAATTTGATGCGATAAGGAGAGGTAGTACTAGAGTATTTTAAATCAGCATCTATCATGGTCTTCTCACTCATGACATTAATTGATGCACCTCCATCCATGTACACATTAGAAATCACTTGACCATCAATGATCACATCAACCATAGGTACATCATCATCAACATCTATATCTACCTTTTTAACAACAAGAATGGCACTTTTCTTCTTTTTCTTCTTTGACACTCTTGTGCTTGCTAGTTTTCCCCATTCCTTTCGTAGTTTTGGAAACAAAGCAAGTAATTGACCAAAGGTGATATGAGCTTCCTTTTCTTTAAGGTCGGACAACAAGTCATAGCTTCCAATTCCTTGTCCTAAAGGAAAGTCTGACTAGCTAATTCTCCTTCTAGATGCCTTCTTTTTCTTACTACGGTGTTCCTCTTCCTGATGTTCCTTATCTACTTCTTCCTTGCTTTCTTCTTCTTCTTTTGCTTTACCACGCCCCCGTTTAGCCATCATTACCTCTCTTTCCTCATCCCTTGAAGAAGCTTCTAACAAGGATACTTGTTTTTCTTCTTTCTTTCTCAATCTAGGATACTCGGGGTGATAGTGACCTTTTTCATTACATTCATAGCAAGTGACCCCACTCCTATCTCGAGGCCTATCTTCACTCTTTGGTGCTTCACTGTCTGTCTGCAAGTGTATGCAGTAGTCAGCTGCGCTATGTGTGTACTAGGTAGGGTACCTGGTTGTCGTGCATTAACCAAATGCAATTTCAAATCAGCAAACTCTGCCATCAATTAGGAGATATTATGATCTAACTCAGAGGACTTTGGTACCTAAGGAGTGCCCATTACCTCCACCTTAGAAGTTGAAGCTGTTGAAGACACAAAAGAGGATTCGATCTTTAGAGAAGCTTCTTTCTTGGTTGCAATGCGAAGTGCCTCCACGTATGTTGTTGGATCTTTACTCATTACTTTTGAGCGAAGACGAGGCTCCAAAGCCATAACAAATTTGCTCATCTTTAAGTGCTCCATCCCTGAGAGACTTTGAGGGGCCGATGATACAGATGCCACAGCTCGCAAAGCTGTCCTTTCATACTTTGTCCATAAAGTTTCATATCGGATTGCCAATGCAGAGACCAACTCACCCTCTCCTTGATAGAACCGGTCCAACTACAACATCAAAGCATTTGGCGACTCCACTACCCCAAATCTTTGCTTCATTGCTGCCACCACTTGGTCCCAATCCTCCTTGGTAGAGTTCGGCAAGGTCTCATGCCAACTCAAGGCTACACCTTCAAGAAAATCAGGCAAAATCTCCGCCCGATCCTTCATGGACCATCCAAAAAGCCAGCATCCTTGAACAAAATCCCGAAGATAAGACTCCGGGTCTTCCCCTTGGGTCCCTCAAAACACTAGAATCTTCACCATGATGAAACACAAAAAGGAAACACCAAGATCCAAATAATATCCCAAACAAGATCCGAACAAGATCCCACAGAGCCTTAGTATACCAAGACCAACTTATTATGCATAACCACTTGTTGAAAACCCTCCACAATGTGATCCTCAACAAAATCTTCAAAAATAAGTGACCAACTAGTACCATGAAAACATTGTGTATACATGCATTCTAGAATCACCCTTCTCACAATAGAAAGTGCACATAAAAGCTTCAAGATATTGTACTCTTCATCATTTGCATAGCAAAAGAAGTTGAAAGCATTAAGAATCACCACTCCACTGTTATAGTTGAAAACTACCCAAAGACTCAACTCTTCTTCACACCAAGCTACCAGTGCATGGAACAATCCCCAATCTATCATTGTGCCTATTGCCGGCGTTGTCGATTCAACAACATATTCAACAATGCAAACATAAAGGATATGATCATGGTGATTGTGCGAATAGCTTGAGCATCACCTTCACAATCTTTAAGTTCTCTTAAACGGGTTGCAATCTCTTCTAACAGAGTTCTTCCAGGCATCTTCTTTATCTCATCAAAACACATGCCTCTTCTAGGCATAACATGCAATCAAGTACACCCGAGACCGTTTAGTAAGGTGGGATGAATCCAATACCAAATGTACCCGGCGTCCCCACCAAAAGATATGACATGAAGTTGGGGGTAATAAACTTCACGCACCTGTTCACTTCTTGTTGCTTTCGAACTGACTGACAAAGATATTTATCATTGAGAATGGGACATTAGAAAACAAACTTTTATGCCAAGATACCACACCATACTTTCCTCCCTCAGATGAGAATGAAGATGGTAACATCCCAAGTGATGTTATAATCAAGCATAGGGAGAAGGAAAGGATCAGCAGAGGCTATAATCTCAGCGAGCCGCCGATCTGCACCAAAGAGAAGAGTGATACGTTGTTGAAAGAAGATCTTGCGGCTCAACATGACATGAAGTGATATATATCGAGGAGTTTGAAGGGGCTGATTAGGTCGGATGGGTAGATTCCGAGGAAACATTGCACCTCCTTCATAGACACCTTTACACTTAGCTCAAAACACTCTATAAACTGTCATTAGACATAGAGGCCTATAACTTTCAATAGAGACATGATATCAAAGATTCAAGCACACAAAGAGATGCCCTTGAGATGAGCTTCGTGTTGATATAAGTTTCATCGAAAAAAAACATACGGTTGAAGAGATATGGACAGTTTACTGGAAGGGGGTAAAAACTATCATGAAAACAAACTGTCAAACACAGAGACTTATAACATTTTGCAGCAATATTTGATCCAAGATCTAAGCACATAGAGACATGCGCCTTAAAGAGACTTCGTGCTGATATATGTTTCGTAAGAAACAGAGAAGCGGCCAAAAAGTTATGGACAGTTTACTAGACAGGGGTAAAAACTATCATAAAAACAGACTGTCAGACACAGAGACTCATAACTTTTTGCAGCAGTATTTGATTCAAGATCTGATCACATATAAACATGTGCCTTGAAGGGAGCTTTGCATTGATATAAATTTCATTACAATTGGACTACCGAGCAGAAAGTTATGATCAAAACAATAACAGGGGTCAAACTATCATGAAAACTACCCTCCACCCAGGCTAACTTCGCCTGAGCAAGATGCTCCCTCAAGACTCCACCTTCATCAACGATCCACCCCTCATGGATTTCACCTAGAAGAGGGTAAGAAGCTTGCATGGTGGCTCAGGAAACAAATGGACCATGTGTGCACAGTGAGCAACCGAATAGAAAGGACTTTTAAGGCTTTGAAAGAAAGAAAAGGGAAGAGACACTCAAGAGAGAGAACCTGAAGTGACCTTCATTACAAATAGAGTGAGAATCCACTCCAACACTACAAACACAAGGGAGAAGAAGAGGTTTCATACATACAAGAGGGAGCGGAAGCTCCAAGACTACTCATAGAGAGAGAATAAACTAGAGAGAGAAGGACTCAAGAGTCTACATAAGAGAATATCTACAAGAGGGAGAGAACGCTCATGAAAGAGGCTTGGGGAGACTAGAGCTACAGCAACATGAGGCCTAATGGTGGAAGAGATTGATGAACAAGGGAGAGGAGGGCTCCTTTTATAGAGATTTTGTTACCCTCCTTCACCCATTTACAATTGCTGCCTGTAGATTCCTTTCCCCATCAATCACATAAGCACGTATGTCACCATCCATGTCCTTTTTGGCTACTCTTGCCATGTGTCTAATCACAAGATGCTTAAGACTCTTAAAATATAGAGAAAGTCAAGAGTCTCCTTACATGGAGCCCATAGGGACCCTCTCTTTTCCACATGTCCACATCCTCCTTATTCCACATAGGAGTTCTAGAAGGATTCCTCTTGACTTCACACTCCTCCACATGCCTTCCACACTCTTAGCATGTGGCCTCTCTTATATTATTGGAACACATGGACATGAGCCCATCTCTTTATATGACTCACCCTTCCTATTTTCTAAAAAACTCCATAATATACCATACACAAATAACTCTCACCCCATACCAAGGTATTTATAATTCATACCTATGGTATTTACAATGAGCCATTCCACTCATCCTCTCCATCCCATACAATATCATAGAAAATAGAAATAAGTGAGAGCCGCTAGGCTATCACTTGATACTCAAACTCTTATCAAACATAGAGAAAAACAATACCAATGCCAAATTAAAAATATCAATTTTTGGCGTCACAATACCTAAAAGACTTTGGAATGCTTTTGTTCTATTTGAAAAAATGTTGGATGGCATCCTCACAGAAACAGACCCGGATAAGGAGAAAAATAGCTGAGGAAGACATGCTTTGGTGGTAGGTGTATTACTTGGAGTCGGCATAGACGGTGATTATTAATTTTGTCAAGATCATGATGTAGATTTCTTTTGGCAGGACATGATAGAGGCTCAAAGATGTATAGAGTGCAAAGAGCAGGATGAAGAGGACCCCCAGTGAAAGGAGTTACTAACACACTATTCAAAATTTTTGGACTTTCTCTCCTGGTTTGGACTTTTTTTTGGAGCATATCCTCTTCACTCAACTTCACTTAGTGAGCTCAAAAATTGGGTTTTTTTTAGCACTAAATGGATCACTTATATACAAATATGGCCTTATTAAGCTAAAAAGTCAAGTGGTGACCTCTAATAAAAAAAAATATGGCTCAATGAAGCTATAATTCCCAAACTTGTGCATGGTGTCCCCATTTAATAACTATAATAATAATAATAGTAGTCTCCTAACTCCAACTCAATTTTAACACTATACTGATAAAGTGAAAATATGATACCATATGAAAAGAGTTTGTTGAATTCAACAAATAAGTGGTATATAGATACATCATTTTTTTTAAAAAAAAGAGTTTGTTGAATTCAATATATAAGTGGTGTATAGATACACCCTTTTTTTGAAAAACAAAGCATACAATACATTATCTTATGGGTGGTGTATAGATACACCATTTGTATGGAAAAATGGATACAAAACATTATCTTATGCATCTGAATCTTGTTCAGAGTCATCAGATTCATGTAATGTATTTGCGCTTGATGGTTCAAGTCTTGCCAAATGATGTTTAATATGGGCACGACTTGGATCAGGGATTGTGATACATTTTTCAACATTGTATCCATGCTTCTTTTTAAAAAACTTTGTGTCCTCGATTTCCAGCAATGAATAATGCTACTAACTTCCACCTCTGTTAATCCCTCATTATTTGGAACCCATTCATGTTTCTTTTGCAAGCATCCCTCATAGAGTTGTTTTATTGTATATCTTCTCGGGAGATTTTTCAATGGCTTTGGTTCATACCATAAAGCTATGTATGTTATAGGAGTTCCCTTCTCATCCCTTTCTATCTTAGCAACCTTTGCAACCCCAATTGGGCCACCTTGGTCATCCAACTCTGAACCTGGATCAAATGCCCCAACTGCAACAAATAAACCCTCTTCAATCTCATTAGATGGTATAAACTCTGGTAAGGGTTTGTCTCCCTTCCTGTCACAATATTTTTGAGGTAAAAGGCATTCCTCTACTTCCTCCATATCTACTAACATATTTTTATCCAAAGGAAAACTTGGTGACGTAGCTTGTTCTGGCCAAAAGGATTCACAGTATTCAATGCTCATTAAGTTTTCTTGTCTTTCTAAAGATTGGATAAGTGCTTCATTTTGATTTAATTATCTCCAAATTCTTAGTTGATTGCTCTGGATATTTTTGCATCATACTTTGAAGATGTTTAATGAAGGCTTTCAAGCCTTTCATTTCATCTATGTCAAGTGATTTGTTTTTTGCAAGAATAAATCTAGTTTCCTCCAATGGAATTATTCGTTGTAATAAAGCATATGACTCACTCCATAAACGATCTCCATCTACTACGTAGTGCTTCCATTGCATCACTGGAATATTATTATGCATGTGAAACAGAAAGTAGTGTGGATTTGTGTGTCCTATTAGGGTATCATCTCCTGCTTGTAAATGTGGCTGTATGAATGCTCTCCAATCTACCATCCTCTCTAAGATAGCCACTTCTGTCTCTAACCTTTCTTATTACTTTCATGATTGATGTAACAACTTGGTTACTATCATGGTCATGTAAACTATCAATCCATACATCACAAAAGATTTAGTATCCATGTTCTAATACTCCACACAAGTGTGTTTTTAGTCCACGTTTGCCCTCCAATGCTGGTGGGATACGTCTATATCATGGTAAAGTTGTTGTATTATGGTCCATGTCATCAATGGTGATGCACATGGACTTATCGACATGTGAAATAGCTTTCTCTCTCCAAGAAGCATACAACTTTCGAGCATCCTGCACATGACGTAAATGGATTGATTGCATTTAATATATCTACCTTGCTGGTGCTTACATTTACTATGTTCAACGGCATTTTTTAATTCATCACATGTCTTACATTTTGACATCCTTTGCTTTGATGATGTCTTGACATGGCAAAAATCTCTATGCCAAATTTTGTACAAGGTTGACCGTGAAATCATGCTCTCACCTTTGTCTTGTAAAGTTTTATTGACAGGTTCTAGGACGACCTTCTTTGTCATTTCTAAAGGAAGATGTTATTGACATTCGACACGTCCATCTAGCATTGTTTGTTGAAGATGAGGCTGTGGTAATGCATGGTCTTCGAGAACTTGCTTTAATGTTGCGGTTGCATTTATAGTGCTTCCATGGCATTTAAGCTTATAGGTATTTCCATGAATTATATAAACTACTTTTTCTTTCACCTCTGCCTAGATGGTCCAGTATGTGCCATGTGATAGTCTAGTTAACCATTGATATCCTCGATTGCAAATAGGTCTCCCATTAACCATGGGTTTCAATCTAGGTTTGCAGTGTCTTGTGCTCAAAGTGCCTTGATGAAGAAAGCATGAAAACTCTTGAAGAAGATAGTT
The DNA here is from genome assembly GCF_047967505.1 of Dipteris shenzhenensis. Taxonomy (NCBI): domain Eukaryota; kingdom Viridiplantae; phylum Streptophyta; class Polypodiopsida; order Gleicheniales; family Dipteridaceae; genus Dipteris; species Dipteris shenzhenensis. Next base: position 30,795,188 of record NC_141608.1, on the reverse strand, counting down.
ATGTGTATTAGGCGCTGTCTTACTCCAAATACTAAGGCATATGGCTACACAATCATCTTTCCCAACTTTTCTAATGCAAAGTCTCTTGCAACAAACTCGCATAAGCATCCTTTTCATATTCTCCTCAAATAACATTACATGTCTCTTTAATTCTGGAATTGATGCCATGATTCTTCGCCTCTTCACACTCACATACTTTGTTTTTGTAAATAGTGTCCTGCATTTTCCAATTGTAAGTCCATCAAACCTCGAATCCATTTCTCTTGAATCTTCATCTCTATAATCAAATGCTGTGTGGGCTTGAGAATTATTTGATACTTTATAATATCTTAGAAATGGCAATCTGGTAGACATGTTCATTGATGTCAATTTGTTGCCAATGCCTCTTGTATTTTGTGGTTAAACTCTTTCTCCTTTATAACTCAAGATTCTTCCATCTATATTCTCTGGCATGCTAGCAACAATATTACGAATAACATGACAAGTCTCAGATTCTCTACCCCTTTTGCCCTACATTCGAGTGGTAACATCATGATCATTGTCACTAATATCATCAATTCCTATTATTGCATCAGTTATCCCATCGATCTTTGCATGTATTTTTCTTTGTGGTCCCATCTTATTATTCTCAACATAAGACAAGTCTTCTATATCAGTAAGCATGTTTGAGTCACAACACAAAGACAAGTATTCTATACCAATGAGCCTGTTCGAGTCACTTGCAACACAAGACAAGTCTCCTATACCAGTGAGCCTATTCGAGTCACTTGCAACACAGGATAAGTCTTCTATACCAGTGACCCTGTTCAAGTCACTTGCAATACAAGACAAGTCTTCTATACTAATGAGTATATTTGAGTCACTTACAACACAAGAAACCTTTTCTACATCAACATCTGTTACTATAATGTCCTCAATACCTGTGAGCATGCTTGCACAAATCAAAAAAATTCATTAAATTTTAGTTGTATTTTAGGGTTAGGGTTTAGGATTTAGAGTTTAGGATTTAGGATTTAGAGTTTAGGGTTTAGGGTTTAGGGTTTAGGATTTATTGTTTAGGAGTTTAGGATTTAGGATTTAGGGTTTAAGAATTAAATGTTTAAAGTTTAGGATTTACGGTGGTTAAGATGTTTTGATATTAATTGTTTAAAGCTTATCCAACAAACCGTATATCCAATCTGTTGCACAAATCAAGAAAATTCTTAATTTGTGCAATTTTCTTGATTTGTGCAACAGGTTGGATATATCCAATACTAGATACGATCCTTTGCAAAGGCTTTACTTTAGTAATTATAAGTCTACCTAGTTAAAGTATCCTACTTATTAGGGACAAGCACATAGGCTAAAAGCACACCAATTCATATTTTCTTACATTCATGTTGCATGGTGTATCAGAAGAAATGAAGAAGTATGTGATAAGAAATATTCATAAGAAATATGTATTCCATATCATGGATTCATACCATGGATATCTAGTGGTTGCTAAAGTAGAAAAATGATATGGATTCAATGATACTGTAGTTTTATGCAAAGCTTTAAGGCTTTTGCAAAGTATTACATATTGTAACAAAGATAAGCAAGTATGCTAAACCTCTTCCAGATTCTATAGTTTTAAATACCTATCTTACAAATACATTATCTAATTCTTCATTCTTCGACTAACAAGTCTTATACACATGAAAGAAAAGCATACATGCTAAAAGCACTTGTGTAAATTTTAATACTTCCTTATTTTTTAAATTAATTCAATTCTTTAATTGACTACCTTTCTAAAATTTAAAGGTTATTAGTATATAATATACATAATTTTAAATGTTTTTAATGTATAATATTAATAATTTATATATTTATTTAGTTTTATACAATAACTACATTATATTTATATTAGTTTTTAAGTTAATAATGTATATTTTTATTAAAACTAAAATTTAATATCTAGTTAATAGCAGAAAGAATATTATAGAGATTTTTCATATTAAGAAGTACCTTACAAATACATAATATTGTAGAGATTTTTCATATTAAGAACTATCTTACAAATACATTCACTAATTCTTCATTGTTTTAAGCTAGACTATTATATAAAGCACATATTCTAGAAGACCTCCCATTCAAAAATATTTTCATTGTTATATTTTTTAATTAATGTATTTATATATATATTTATATAATATTTATATTAATTTATAGATTAACAATATATATTTTTAGCAAAATTATATTTTAATATTAGTTAATAAAAATTTATTATATTATGGAGTAAAAATATTATAAATGGATTTGTTATATTAATAAAGTGTCATGAGAAGAGTTTTTAGAGAGATTTATGATTAAATTTTGCTTTGAAGTTCTTGCGTACATAATAGGTAGGGAGGTTTAAGTGGTTTTGAGATTGAGAGAGAAATTTATAATAAATCGTTTTCTTTTTTTTTTTTTTTGAAAAATTATTGTGTGCCCAATAGGCTGGGAGAGTTTGAGTTTGAGAGAAATTTGTGACAATAGGTTGTAAGAGTTTGAGGTAAAGAGGAAAATTTGTGGGAAAGAAGATTTAATACAAAAGATGGTTTTTTGAACTTGTTGCATATGCAATAAGTTCTTGAGAAAAGAATCGGATTTGAAAAAAAATTCAAATTTACAAAAACTTCATTCTTAGAAGTTCTTGCATACGCAATAGGTTGGAAATGAACTCACCATTGCAACATTTTGAAAATTTTGAGAATCCTACAACAGGTTGATAAGAGGAGAGAAGCGTAGAGTGTGAAATAATGAACTTTCAATTGAAAGAATGAACTTTCAATTAAAGAGAGAATAAAGAACGTTCTACTTATAGTGAACCTAAAAGAACTTAAAAAACCTAAAAAACTAAAAAAAGCTGACTTGACCTAAAAGCTACCCATTTCCTATAAAACTCTACTTCTCCTCATTCTCTCTCACAACTTTCGTGGAGCTCCTCCACCACCTCCCTACCTAGGTACTCCCTCCCTCCCTCCCTTCTTCTCTCCTCCTGCTTCCCATCCCCTCTCCTCTCTCCCCTCCCTTCCTACCTCCTCCTACTTCCCATCCCCTCTCCTCCCGCTTCCTCTCTTCCCTCCCCTTCCCCCTCCCTCCTGCTTCCCCCTTCCCCTCTCCTCCCTTCCCCTCCCCTCCCCCTCCCTTTCCCTGTCCTCTCCCTCCTTCCACTTCCCCTTTCCCCTCCCCTCCCTTCCCCCTCCCTTCCCCTCTCCTCCTGCTTCCCCCTCCCCTCCCTCCCTCCCTCCCCTCCCCTCTCCTCCCGCTTCCCCTCCCCTCTTCTCCCGCTTCCCCCTCCAAGCGGAGAGCTTTTTTGTTTTAGGTAGGGAGACGGGGAGTGGTGACGGGGAGGAGAGGGGAGGAGAGGGAAGAGGGGAGGGGAGGGGAGGGGAGGGGCGAGGAGGGGAGGCGAGAGGGAAGGGGCGGGGCTGAGAGGAGAGGGGCGAGGAGGGAAGGGGCGGGGAGGCGGGAGGGGAGGGGAGGGACGGGGCGGGGCGGGGCGGGGCAGGGCGGGTGGGGAGGGGAGGAGAGGGAGAGACAGACGGGAGGACGAGGAGAAGAACGGGGGGGCGGAGCGGGGAGGCGGGAGGAGAGAGGAGAGAGGAGAGACAAGGAGAGGAGGGACGAGGAGGCAGGAGGAAAGAAGAGAGGCGAGGAGGGATGGACAGACCAGAGAGGAGAGGAGGGGAGGGCGACGGGACGGGGAGGACAGGGAGGCAGGAAAATTAAACTCCCCCTAACCTATTGCGCACACAACAAGTAGGGAGGGTTCTTTTATTTATGTTTATAAAATATTTTGAATTAAATTATTTATGTAGAAAAATATTAGATTAAAAAATAGTATCTAGAAATATAAAAATATATTTAAACTTTTAAATTTTCAATTAATTTTTAATTTTTAATATTTAAATATTTAATTAGAAAATTCTTTAATATTTTGAGTTTGAAAATCATTATAATTCTCATTTTTTGTTTTTGATTACTTTACAGAAAACTATGGCTTCGAGTTTTGGTTCCAAGGTATCTTTTAAATATCTTGAACATGCTTGGTATTTTATGGAGCGCAAATCAAAGTATTTTTTGGTAATCACTGCCGAGAATGTATCAAGCGTGAAATATTCTCCAGAGGCAATAAGAAATGGTGGCATGGTCTCAACCATCAACATTAAAGAAAACAATTTGATAAAAGTTGTGTGCAAAGGGAAGAATGACGATGTGGTCTACAAGTTACGAGTTACACACAAGCACTTCTTGAAGCCCTTACCAGATCCAATTGAGGGATCCTAAGAATTAGTTAGTGCCTTGGAAGCATTGAAGAAAATGTGGGATGCATTTCCAAGTGGTGGTGTTGTACCTTCAACAGTAGTAAGTACGTCATCTATAACATGTAACCCTCAAGTTGTACCGCCAATATCTATGGCAATAACTACGGTATCTCCGACAAGAGTAACTACAATATTTGCAGCAGTAACTACAGTATCTCCAACTGTACCTATACCATTGACTGTTGTAACTACAGGAACAAGCAGTGATCGTGGAGCAGATTCAAGTTCCATAGCTATTCCCAGAAAGAGAGCAAAAATAACTCCTACTCCACGTGCAGATCGTTCAAGTGCAAGTTATTTAAAACCACACGAAAATTTAGATACTGATGATCAAGAGGATCCGCAAGAAGATACAAGTCTCGCAGACTTTTCTATAAGTGTGGCAGACTTACATCCTCCAGAGGATGAGAGGTACATTTGGGGATTTTCACAATTCAGCATGGCCACAATGCTTATTGATTGAGCTTCATTGTTCACAAATCAAAGAAAGCTAGATAAGACACTTGCACACAAATTGTATGAAGATACGAGGAAAACAAGAACTCCAGTTGCCACTTATATCACTCTTCGTCCTATGGCGTTTAAGAGACTTCAAAAAGATGATCCTACATTGCCTGATGTCACATTTCAAAAGCACGTGGACTTTCTTGATGCTTTTGAGAACTTTAGAAGGACTGACTTTGTTCATGGAGAGTCTTTGTACCAAAGCCGATATGGGACTTATATCGAGAAGAGATACATGCTGACAAAGAATAGATTCTTGGAAAGATGCAAGTTTGAGCCCATTGATGGGCAACACTTTTGTGAAGCTTATAGGATCGCCCTTGATAAGGGAAGAAAAGGAAACTTGCCACAGATTGAGTGGATGGAAAAGTTTCAACGGGTCATTTGTCATGTATGCATATTTAACGATGACTCGAAGTACATTCTAAAATCAAAAAGGCCGAATTTTGCTCTTTTTGAGATCCTGATAAGGCAAGGGAGTTATGGGTGGGCTGTGGAAAGCCACAAACAGTGAAGGGCAGGAGACCTACATCTGAGTACATGGCAAAGAGAACTCGGTTCTATAGATGCTTGAAAGGTATTGTAAGCAATACGCAAGGCATACCAAGTAATAAGGTTGAGACAAAGGATCTGAACACCGCCGTTGCAAAATACAAGGATGTTATTTGCATTGTCTTCTGCGAGAACTCAGTGTTTCAAAGCATGGTGGATGTTTGCCAAGCATATGAAATAGGAAAGATATCCTTTGAGGCACCAGAACACACTGCAACTCAAAGGAAAGAAATAATGTAACCGATGTCTATTGTTTGATGGAGAGGAATGTGCATAGTTTTCGAGCAAAAACCTACGAGCAGAAAAGTCCGAGCGATAATTTTTTACACCAACCATGCTTGTATATTTCTCAAAGGAATATACAATTCTTTCTTAATTTCTCATTTATGGAACCATATACTTACTTATTTTTCATTATAACCCTCATTTTAGAGAACATCATTTATATATGAACAAATAGTGAACACTTTAGAAACTCCTATAAATACCTCCCTACCATACTCTCTTTTGAGGATTTTGGTAATTCAATCAATTTAAAAGAGTTTCCCTAATCTTTAGCAACCCCATATTTGAAGCTCTCATGTAATAATATATACCATATTCCTTGGATGAGTAGGAAAAAGATATTGGAAACCTCATACTTGAAGCCATTATAATCAATCATAAATTAATCTCTAAGGCATTATCAAATATGGGAAGGCAAGGTAAGGATTTTAAAAATACTCCCAATTCTCTAAACCTAAGTACTTTTAAGGAAATGTGGTGTTTATTGAACTTCTTCCTACCATAATATGATTTAGGGAGAAGTTATAACTCTCATATACATCTTGAAATTTTTAATTTTTCTCTTTAAAAATTATAAAAAGTATATTTTCAAGCCTAGCATTGCATAGATCATGAAATTTTGAACATTTTTCCTTTTTATAGCTCCTCAATCTGAGCTAAGGAGCAAAAGTTATGACCCCGTCTGTGTAGGCTCTCCAAGGGTATTTCACCGACGGAATACAAGCTCTTCAAACCATATTCCTCTAGTAAAATACACTTAGAGGGTCTATTAAAAAGATACTATTTATTTTTCCTAGGTCATCCTCAGGAACTGTAAAGAGTATATTTGCTCAAAATTTTATGATCCAAGCAATGGTGAAAGCAAAAGAAAGGATTTTTGAAAGTCATAAAATAAGTCACCACTTGGACATTATATATGTATATTATATAAAGGTAGATTTATATCTATATCTATTTATCAATGTTTCATATTTACTTACATATTCCTTGAAATAATTTAGAATTTTTTGCTCCCCAAAAATGACTTGAGCCTATATATTTTGACCCCTTCCACCTTTTGTCTGCTCGTCGCTCCGAGGTTTTTGCTCGAAAAATGGAAACCCCCGGTGGAGAGCATTAAGGTTTGTTCCAGATGCAATAACAGAAGAAGTATGCAAGAAGATCCTAAGCGGTGCTGCTTCTTTGGAAAGAAGAGCAAGCATAGCAACTTGGATGAAGTGGTCACTCGAATGATTCAAAGTGAGGCTGCTCTCTCGGTACTATTGTTTTTATTGAAATCTGATGATGAGTTAGTTGGCAAGTCAATTAATGTGGATAAGAAGAAAGCACTTAGCCTAGGTCAACTCCTTGATAAGACATGGGCTAGAAAGTGGTTGGCTTCAATGGATGCAGATGCCACACCAACAAAGGATCTAAGAGCTAAAATGCCAAAGGTTATTGAGACAGAATAAATGGACATCAAGAAAAAGGCCTTGCAGTCCACTATCCAAGGTAGAGCAATTGGTGGTTTAGATAATGGTTCTCCATTCAGCTTCTCCTATGATATCTTGCTATCAGAGAATGATACAAATTTTGCACACATCAATGGCATTGATACAGAGCATTTCATAACAATGAGTGATCATGCTTTTGGGAGAAGCCATGTGTATTTTTCAAAGATGAATTGCAAGACCTTGCAGTGTCACGGATAGTTGTAACTTGTGCGGTTTATCATAGAAGGTCCTATGGCAGATAAGAAAAGTTCTATTCGTGATAGAATCACAAAGGGATGCCTTGTATGCGAATTTGACATCTGGATTTGGGTATTTACTTTCAAAAGTATACCATGGTATAGTCGTACGCAGTCATATGACTGTCTTGGAAGACACTACCATTCAAGTCTTGTAGCCTTTCTTGATGTGCTTCTTATCCAAGGGTGGTGCAATCTAATCAAAATTCCTTTAAGGACTCTCGAGCTTCATTACTTTGAGGACAATAAGGTTAAACTTGATGCAGCAATGGTGGATTACAGAAAGCCGATGGATCCTGATGTGATACTAGAGATGACAAAGAATTTACTGAATGATGGGTGGAAAGTAGCATTGTATCGAATGGGCTTTGCTGCTGAGAAATTGCTATGCCAAGGTAGAAATTTAAATGTCATTGATACCCCCCATCAGATTGAGTTCTTTGACACATATTACAGTTGCACTACCTTCTTTGAAAAGGAAAATGTCAAAGAAGAGGGTAGTGAGGAAAATGTCCAAGACTAGGATAGTGAGTCTGAGAGTAATGATGCTAGCTCAGGTGATGATGAGGATGAAAGCTCTGCATCCGATGACTTACGCCAAGAAGAAATCCGCACAAAGAATAAGGGTGATCAATTGTTAACTAGAGTCAAGGAGGTTCCACTCATCATACGGGAAGCCTCACGGCAGCAAGAAGTAGTAGTACAGCACATCATAGGAAAAGGTAAGGCTAAAGAGGTGGAAGCACTTCCCTTGAAATTAAAAGTGAGGAAGGCACCTTTGATCTTGGGTGAAGGACATGCAAGTGGATCAAGTAAGGAAGCCTTACCCAAAGAAGGTATGGACGAGGCAAAGCATGACCAGGAGAAGTTACCATTACTAGGAGGCATAGATGGTTCTTCAACCATGACCTTATAGACTCTACAGCAACCTACTAGTCAGGAACCTAGTAGCCAGGACCCTACTCACCAAAAACTTGGACATGAGACTTTAGAGCAACCTACTAGTCAGGTGCTTGGAACTAAAGAGAAAACTACTGAGGACCTTGCTACTGAGACTCCGGTCTTACAGCAGCCTATTAGTCAGGACCCTGGTAGTCAAGGGCACATTGAGGACATTAGTACTGTCTTAGAGCAGCCTATTAGTCAGGACCCTGGTAGTGAAGGGCTTGGCATTGAGGACATTGGTACTGAGGAACATGATGGCTGGCGGCTTTGTAATCACAAGTTTTGAACTTCTATGTAAAGCGAATATCTAATAAAAAGTTAACTACTTTTTTGATTTCTTTACTCTCATTATTGTGTATAAAGATTATTTATGAGGTCCATTTTATACTTAATGGTGTATTTTAAACTTTATGTCAATGTATTTTTATAGTTAAGGGTGTTTTTTAATACCAAGTGAGGTGTATACGTACACCATTTACACATAAAAGGATCTATGTACACTACCTTTCTAAGGGATTTATGTACACCACCTTTCTAAAAGAAATGGTCATAAAGGTATGTGCACACCACTAATACATAAAGGTGTTTATTTACACCACCTTTCTGAGAGAATTGGTCATCGATTGATGTTCTTAGGTGATAGTAACTCAATTCATAAGAAGTTATGAAGATGTTTATGTAGACCACCTATGTAAGAGATTTGGTTATGCATTGATGTTCTTAGTACTTAATCACCAAATCTTTTGTTTGGAGTTGTCAAATCTAGTTCAAAAACCAACATACCTAGTATATTCAAAATTTTTGGACTGTTTTTTAGTCTATTTCTCAAATTGGACTTTACACAAGTCCAAAAATTTTGAATAGTGCGTTTGTAACTATGGGCGTATAAGTCGACAGAGTCAAGCAAGCAGTGTGTAATTTTAGTATGTAAAGAGGTCTGCCATTGTGCAACAGACTAGCCTCCAGAGTTGAGAGATGCTTGCTATAGAGAGATTGATAAGATAGTTGGGAGTCTAAAATTTCCTTAAAAAAGCAAAATGTGGTTGTGTTTTGAAATAATAAAAATCTTACAGACGTTTCTTGAACTTGTAGATATTCTCATGGTACTCGTAATACCTGATTTTGTATCAACCTGCTTCCATGTTGATACTTCAACGTTTTAAGTAGCCCGATGGTTGAAATTTGATGGTTAACTATAACTAGTCTAAAGGGCACTAGCACTGTGCAACAAATTTTAGGATAGCATGGTTGCAATGTAGGAATAGCACGGTAGTAGTGTAGGATTAATGCAGGATACGTTATCGCCAACGCAGTGATTGATTGCACTAGGATATGAAAAACTATAACTAGTCTAAAGGACACTAGCACTGTGCAACAAATTTTAGGATAGCACAGCAGTAATATAGAAATAGCACGATAGTAGTGCAGGATACGTTATCGCCAGCGCGATGGTTGGTTGCACTAGGATATGAACAACCACCACCAGCAAGTGGGTTTGCTTCTATTATTACAAGATGAATAGATTTATAGGATGTGTAAATTCGTTATGGAAAACCAGCACGGTGTTTGTTGGGATATACTAAAAATAATTTAATAAAACCAACACGATGGTTGTTTGGGATTTACAAAAATAATTTAATAAAACCAACACGGTGGTTGTTTGGGACGGGGGATTTGAAGTATAGAGAGAGAGGAGGGGAAAATAGAGAATTAGGAAAAAATGTTGAAAATTTTTAGAGATAATAGGGGGAAATTAGAAAAAATTAGGAACATGCAACTTGCTAGTGTTGTGTGGGAAAGGGCCAGAAGCATGCACCCAATGAATGGTACTTCTGTTACAGATCGGTTGCAATATATCTTCAATATCAACATATGCAAGCTCATGCCTCTCCTTGGGGACGGCTTGTGCATCTTGCTCAATGTTTGAGCAACCTACTTGGCATTTATAGTTGCAAAGCATTTTCTGTCATTTTTGGGTTGGAGAAGGCGTACTCTTCAGAGGGTTTCACTGGATCTTGGTTGGTTGTATCTAAGGACTATGGCAGAGACGACTTGCTCAATGATGCTCAGATTCCGTCAATATGGCATGCATACGCAAGACTATGGGTTGACACATTCACTTTGGGTTGTACATGGCTAATATGTTGTCTTATAATTGCTAACCCTTTTCAGACCCAAGAAAATGGAAGTCAAACGGGATCTAGCATTTTCTTGTTTCATCCAATGCCTCCTCTTTGTCCACCAAAATCAAACAATGTGTTTGACTATTTTGTTGGCAAGGGGTTGGACTTTGGTGTATCCAGTGATAAGGAAAGATTATGGGACCATGCCTACATGACTCCTAGCAGGCCTAATTTGTCTCTCACAGGTTATTTGGCTGTTTGGAGGCTAGATGCACCATGTTTCAGCAATTTTGCCATCTTTGGAAGACATCCGAAATACATGCGTGCTAGCATCCAAGTATTGGAGCCCTATGTTGTCTCATATGTGAGAACTCAAGATCCACGAAATGTTGAGGAATTAGAGAAACTCATGGAGTTGTTTGATTCCAAACACAATAGCTATAATGAAGACTATTTTCAGTTTTCACATTTAGTAACGACAACATAACTAGAGATGCAATGCAAAAGCAGCTCATTGAAGCACTAGTTGAAGCAGATGCTGGGTAAATGGAAAAGCAAGCAATGCTTACCATGTGGACGAAAGTGGACAGCAAAACACAATGCATTGTGTAGAACAAAACCCATGGGGACAGTTGCAACTCATGTGGTTATGGATGATGATCTTGCCAAGATGGACTACCATCCTTATGACACCTAAGTGCCTAGCCATCACCTGCAATTTTGAGGACAGCATTATTTTTTAGGAGGGATGGTTGTAAAGTGAAGGTTAGAGGGGATAATATAGAGGACGATATAAGCCCAAGCCCTCCACTCTTGTAGCACTTTTTGACGTGACACCTAATCCTATCTACTCCCTCCTCCTTCCTCCTACATGCTGCCTACATTCTCTCCCAATATCTCTATCTCTCTCTTCCCCTCACCCTTCTCCCTCTTCCTCTCCCTCTACCCCCCTTTCCTCACTTCTCACTCTTCTCCCCCCTACCTCTCTCTCCCTTCTGCCAATTCTATCCCCTACCTCCAATCTGCCCCGGCCTCCTTCATTGCAGTGTGTGATCCAGGATATGGTAAGGCTCGACAGAAGGAAACGTATGTGTCAGTGGCTCCTAGCAGTGAACTATGAGACATGAGATCTGTGTAGTGAAAGTAGGAGACCCTATGATATAATCCATCACTCCTATGTCCTCCCGCATGTGGAGAACATGTTTGTCTATCTGAGCCTGGTCATCTTTGCAAAGCATAGTATATGATCAGCTCGTGTGTGGTGCACATGCCCATTACGTATCTGCCATACTACATAACTGCAACTACATCATGTGTACCCTCGGATGTGCACATAAACATAATGGGTTCACTTTATTCTAAAATCCGTACCTACTAATGTGTACCTTCGGATGTGCACATAAATATGATGGGTTTGCTTACAATGTGTACCCTCGGATGTGCACATAAACATCTAAAATCTGAACCTAACAATCTACAACTCCAATCATCATGCTACCAAAGCCAATATTTTTCTATTTTTACATAGAAAAATGTCATGCCAAAACCTCGACTTGGTTTACAATAGGTAAATTCGCATTAAGTTCATTAACGCATGCACATTAGTATTAGTTAGGCGAACTTGGAAAATTAACGTAAGTGGAAAATTAAGCTAAGTTGGAAAATTAACATAAGTTAGTCCTTCAACCTCCTGGCAACACACCCTGGACCTTCTCCCTTACCCCCGCCTCCCATCCCACCTCCCTTTTCCTTTCTCTCCCTCCCCTCTCATATCCCCTTCTTTCCCCCACCAGGCCCAAGCAACTACCCTTGCTCCCACTCTTTCAATCAGCTTTTGCCAGATTTCTCTCCCCTTTTGACCCTCAGCCTCTCGAATCAATCTGTCGATGGGTCTTCCCCCTCCCTTCGCATCTTGTTTCCTATCTTTAGGCGCACACAAAACAAATTAAGCCAAGTTGGAAAATTAATGTAAGTGGAAAATTAAGCTAAGTTGGAAAATTAACATAAGTTAGTCCTTCAGCCTCCTGGCAACACACCCTGGACCTTCTCCCTTACCCCCGCCTCCCATCCCACCTCCCTTTTCCTTTCTCTCCCTCCCCTCTCATATCCCCTTCTTTCCCCCACCAGGCCCAAGCAACTACTGCCCTCTCCTTCAACCATCACATTGGACCATACTCACTACCCCCAATTCTCTGTCTCTCTATTGCTACGAAGCTTGCGGATCCTACCACCATAGCCACCTGATGATCCTACTACCCCTGACCCTTGCTCCTGCTCTTTCAATCAGCTTTTTCCATATCTCTCTCCCCTTTTGACCCTTAGCCTCTCGAATCAATCTGTCGGAGTGGGTCTTCCCCCTTTCTTCGCATCTTGTTTCCTATCTTTAGGCACACACACAACAAATCTCAGCCCAAAACAAAAACCTCATATTCTCAAAAGAGACTAACCACAAGTTTATGCTCTAAACAAATACTAAGTTGTGTTCTCCTCCATGAAGAATGCAGCTCTCTATCAGAGACATAATATAAGCCACTTACAAAGAAAGTTTTCAAGGGAGAAGTTCTTGTCAGCTGCCCACTTCTTATAGTCGATGACATGGACAACAAAACTTAAACACCCGACGTAATGCGAGGATTACCAAAGAGCGAGCAAGGAAAAGCGAGCGAGCCCAATTAAGCGAGCGTGATTAAACAACAGGCAAGCGAGCAGCCCTTGATCCACTATATGATTAATCAAATTTCATTAGAGAGAGGAGTCATGTCCCAAAATGATATTGCTTCCCTCCTTCCTTCTCATGCTATCACATTAGACTCATTATGGAGAGAGATTCAATAGTATATAAAATATATGATTCACAAAAACAAAGACTACTAAGTAGAGGGCACATTGTTCGAATCGCACATCTCCTTCCTTCTCATATATTTACATTACAATAAATTTGGCAAACAAACACATAGTGGTACTGAATACGAGATTTGAAAAAGAACTAACATTGCACACAAGTTTTACATTACATATCATGCCCGCCATGCTTATATGATTACATATTCCATACATGCATCATGAATACAAATATCAGGCTACACATATCCTTTCTCCCCATACTTGGTATCTTTCTCCATACACCCATCCAAAGAAAAGGAGTAGCCTACACATCATATTAAATACCTTTCTCTCCTTACTTTCACACTGAAATCCTTATGGAGAGACAACAACATAGGAGCAGGTAGAATATAGCCAAAACGTGCTCATACTCTACATGTACATATCATGCCTTCCATGTTTGCAGAAGTACATCTTCCAAACGTCTGATCCAAAAAATGGAAGGCATGTAGAGCAAAAAGGCACATTACATCTATTGCATCTTCTACTATTCACCTTAAAGGCTGACATATCTTGCCTCTAATGCTTGCAGAAGTATATCCTTACTTCGATTACAAAAACATAGAAGGATCCCTACCTCTATAATCCGCATGTTCAACAAAGAACAATAGAATGTCTTTCACATCATCTAGTCTATGGAAGATGGATTTCTTTTTCCAGCCAGTGCTTGAAACAACTCAATCTTAGTCAACGCTGCTTGATGCATAAACTGATGCACTGTATCACTCAATCCCAGCACTACAATGAACACAAAGTATATGTGTTTGCAAGGCATATAAGGAGTTTTACTTGTCTCCCTTTGAGTGAAATCAAGACATGTACAACGTGGGAATTCTGAAATTGAGACACAGTATGTTAACCCCTTGGAAATTGAACCTGATGTACGAATGTGGAAAAGATGCACCTCATTTGGAATAATAGTGCTCTCTCTTACAACCTCCCCATTCTCTGCAACTGCCTTGCTTATCCTTTCTTTGAATTCTTTATTCAACCTAGTTCTCCATGATACAAGCTTTCCATCACGATGAGATGGGCGCACATGGCTTGGCGTATGGATTTTTTGCATACGAGATGGGAAGCTCATGACACCAATAGCATCATCAGTCTCAAATACAAATCCTGCCCTTACCAGGGTCTCCCTCTCATCCACAGTAATTGACGTCCCACATGCAACCTTCCACACACCTGGAGAGTTTCCAGGAACACCTTGAATGGAATTATCCACCTTCCATGTATGGGTCACAGTACTATTACAAAACCAAACAAATTGTTCTGTCAATCCATTGGAATGTTGCCTTCTTCCCTTAAAGCAAGGCGCTGGCACACCATTGCTTGCACTTCTACCAAGCGCATTGATCATTGCCCCACACCGTCTCCGACTTTCTGTCAAGTAACCAAAGCATGTGACAACACTATGTGCTTCAGTTCTCCTAATTGCCCAATTGGCATCATGAATGTTTGCCTCTCTACAAACTACCTGGTTTGTAGGATTTAAAAAATCAAGTTGTCGTCTTTTTCCAATCACTCTCTTTGTAGTGACAGTGATGTATTCAGGGCGATGACTATCAAGTGCATGGACCACAGTTGAACATGTAGAACTCCTCTTTCTTCTCATACTTATCGGTTCTGTCATCGGTCTATCCATCTCTGGAGAGTGTAACCCAGCCTCTTCAATCACAGTGTGTGACAAATCAACAAGCCTATTTCTATCTCCTTTACTAGATCCACCACCATCAAGTATTCTTTGTCGTAGAACATCCAAATTTGGACCTGTACCCAAGTGTTTTCCATTCAAAAAGGCATTATAGTGAGCACTCTGAAGGACACTCATTGCAAGATCTGCAGCACAAGCTTCATACAATGTTATGTGTCTTGCATACCCATGTGCTGCTCTCATGCTAGAGTGTTTTGTCTCCGAAAGATTTACTGTAGGAACAAACCCAGAATTTTTCTCTTGCTGCAAAAACATTCCCCCCCATTGGTTGACTCTAACATCCCACCAAGCCAACCATGTGTGGAGTGCTGGCAACTCACCCTCTTTCACATGCAATGGAGACCAATACAAGGTCAATGTTCTCTTGCATTGATCTGCAGAAGCAGCTGTCGTTGCCTCCCTCCATTTCCTACATAGAACCTTATGCTCCTCCTGAAATTGTGGCTTAATGCATCTTTTGGTATGCTCAACCATGCTCATCTCCCAGTGAAAACCACAAGTCCTTTCTTTACCCTCCATTACATTTTCAGGCCCACCATTGTAAACTGTGCGGATAGCAAGCCAATTTGCTCCTGCTCCATCTGCCATGAATCCTCGGAATTGAGGTGGTTCAAAACCATTCTTCTCCATCTGACTATTCAAAAGCTTCCAGAATTGCACTTGTGCATTGGTATCTTCCACCTTGAATTCACATATAGCTATTGTTAAGAGTTCCCTTATGTAAGGGTCATACACATGAGCACCCATAGTTGACCATCCTTTTACTCGATGGACGTGGTCAAAATGCACCCATTGTGATCCAAGGCTACCTCCTGGCCGCATTCGATTCACCAAATCAACCCCTGATCCTGGACCAATGGTCGACATTTTGAAAATATGTGGTTGTTGTTCATCTTGCAACTGCCCAGGAAACAAGATACTTTGCACATATGGATATCTGCATCTCTTTTTCAAACCCAGTATTGAATCCATTTCACCATCTCCTCCTCTAGCATCACATCTTGCACTCTGCACTATTCTTTGAAGCCTTCTCCTTTGTGTCATTGGTGTGATTGTATCCAAAACCTCTTCAAATTGTTGGTAATCTAGAGGTTCCATAGCAACCCCCTCCTTTGCAAGCAACATATCCATCACAAGGTCTTGTGTAACTGAGACCTCAATGTTTTTGCAAGATGAATTTGCATTTAGCCTAGCACGCATTGAAACAAGATCATCCACTTGAAATTCCTTTGCACGACTTTTTCCTTTCTCAACAGGATGGTCATGGAACCCAACATGCACAGCACATCTTGTCGTCTTCGCTCTTTCATGAGGCAAGCAATAATATATGATAGCACTGCATTGATAAACACACTCTGGGATTTCTAAACAATGCTTGCAGACAATTGATCCCAAGGTTGGATCAATTGGACCAGGCATAGGTGGCTTCCTAAGCTTTCCCTTCCATTGTGTATCATTCAGAACTCCCATTCGTTCAAGGTAAGGACAATGAATGTTACAGCATCTCAAGTATCCAGAACATCTACTCATCCTTACAATTCCATTGAAAAAGTCTTGTGAACATGTTGAATATTTTGTCCATACATGACCATCGGCATTTTGTTCCATTCCAGACATTGGAGATCCATCAGGCAAAGGGGGGAGTTCAAAGACAACATACCCATCATAAGTTTTAGGCAGTTCAACAACCTTCTCAACTCTAACTGCAGAAGTTAATGCAACATGCAAAGAACTATTCAAAGGCATCTTCTCTATAAGTGAAATAACACTATTCACTTCAGCATTTTGAAAGTCACTATGAGAATCTTTCCTTCTTATCACCTCAACTTTGAAGGTTGAATGTTGTTTTCCATTGATCTTGTACCCTTTTTGACCGTCCTCCAAGTCCACCAAGGGAAGCACTATGGCAATGTCATCCACTCCGATTTCTTGATGTAGACTAATCTCCTCATCCGCAAGGTGAAAGTGTTCCTTGAGATCTACTAGGGAGACCTCCAATAAAGGAGTGTCGTAACGAATGGACAATGTTTCTGACTCTCCAAAGCGAATGAACACAGATGCAGGCATGTTTTAGATGCACAAATGAACACTAAAGGATTGGCGCCACCCACTACGAGAACAATTTCATCAATTTGCAAGCGCAAAAGAAGACGGAGCTCTACAATAGCTAGCGGCTCTTGATTTACAAAAGAAGATGTAGCCAGTAGAAGAGTGTGATAAAAAATGACATTGCCAGAGAAGAGGTGGCATCAGAAGAGCAAACGAGAGCACAAGAGATGGAAATAGAAGAAAAGAGGTTGATAGAAGAGGACATGGCAGCGGAAGAGAAGATGTTGATAGAAGGACGAGATGACAAAAGAAGAGAAGATGTGAAAAAATTATGTCTTTGAAAGGTGGCGAGTTAGATGACGCCGTCACAATTATCTTCATAAAGGCTCCATGACATGGTTCATAATATCCATGAAAATGGTAATCATTTCACAAGATGGTAATCTGAATATTAAAGGCTCCATAACTTGCAAACACGAATCTGGTAAGAGGATATGTTTAAGAACAGAATCAATACTTGATACCTTCTGTCAATATGAATAGAATCAAGTATAGTCAAGATTTAGTGAAGATTTAGTAATAAATCCTTCCTTGACTCAATAGCTAAATCTGAAAGCGGGCGACTGAAGGTTGGGCGCAGAAGGCGAAACAATCTGAGGGAAGAACAACGAATGAAAGCAAACAAGGCGTGGACAGCAGAATGAGAATATCCGTCAAGGTGAATTCAAAATTCCTGACAACAACTGAGAGGGCGTTCCCACGCCATCCGTTTGTATCCCTATTTCACCACATGTTCCCACGCCATCCTCCGCGAAATTGGCCTCTGAATTCGGAGCTCCAAAGCACTCCACTAAAGTCGGGAAAATTTCAACACGGTTCCCCAAATTTCAAAACGGTTGCCTAGAAACCGGTTGCCTGGAAACCGGTTGTTCGTGCTCTCAAAACTTCAACAGTTCGTTTCCATCAATGTATCCTGCTTTTCTGAAGGTTGCAGTACGAAGCTGCCTTCACTACTGCTTCGTCTATACAGCTTGCCCTCCAACACTTCCCTCAACTTTCGTCAATCTCCTTTTGAAGAGCAGTAAATCCCACAGCTATTCCTACTCCAGTTCAACGATAAGCTACTCGTGTAGGCAATCATCAAAGGTTTGTAGATGCGGCAAGCGTCCCTCAGACTCGCGAACATGCACAATACATATTTCAAAAAGCTTCGGAGTGACAACGTAGTGGAGGGACAAGGCGATGTACCAAAACACGCACACGTAGACTAATGAGAAAATCCGGTTACGTAAGAAGGAGAGCGTACGCAGAGAAGCCGATCATACTACAAGCTAGATCATAATACATGCGTATGCACAAAAGCAAAAACAAGATTAGCTACATAGATTCAACTAGAAGCAAGCAAGCGAGCCTGCTTCCTGCGCCTCAACGGGGAGCACCTCAACTTTCGTCAATTGAAAGCAAGGAACGAAATAAACGATCACGGCTCACAAGCGACAAGCGAGGAACGTCTGTTTCGGTGAAGGGTGGGAATGCCATTAAGGTCCACACTCCGATTTTGCCTTTACGCCCGCATTCCTTGTTGTATCCTCTGCCTACGCTTTCAGCATGATCTGATAATACCTCTGCGGACTTGAGTCTTATTGTAGCCGCAATAAGAATAAGTTACAGTTCCAATATTGTAGCCGCAACTTTCTATCGCTGGAGTCCATCGAACGTCTTTTCGTCGGCAAATTTTGCCCACCTCGCTCTTTTTCTGTTTCCCTTACATATTGTCATGTTCGATGTTTTCCTTACGTTGAACAGATTGGCGGAAGATGCGGTGTTGAATAAACTATTTTGATTGTGGTGGAACAGGAAGTGAACGTAATCTTTTCAGATGACGAGTCTTTCAGATTTGGGAGTTTCCGCATGACGGCCACTTCGTCATCAGACGCATGACGGCCACTTCGTCTCTTTCTCTCACTGATCAGTCGTTCCAATTGATCTACAACGCTCGTCCACCTCTGTGAAGTTACAAGTTTGAAGTTACTAATCACTTCTGTGAATTTTGATTGAACATAATCACACCTCCTTCACTCTGCCGCCAACTCTGTGCTTTCGCTTTCGTTCTGTCAAGATTTGAGTGGTTAAGAACACGGGCAAGATTTGATCGCCAGCTCACTGATCACATTGACGTGCAAAGCCGGATGCTAGAACGAGGCATGCAGCCGAGTAGCCAGAAGGTCGTGAAGTTGAAGAAAGGAAGGCGAGATGTCGAGTTGCAAGCTTCACTTTCAGAAAAGCAGAAGTGATCGGGTAGAAGGAACAATTCACATGCTATGTACAAAAGATCAATTCTGCTTGACTCTTGTAAACTGCGAAGCTCTTTTCCGGTGAATGATAGGCAAACTACAACCGCTTTAATGGAAGAAAGACGCTCTGGAAGGAACAGAGCGTTCTAGCAATGTGATCAGTGAGCTGGCGACGGCGTTCTTAACGTTTCTGTGGCTTGATTACCCTGTCGCTCACAGATTGCGATTGCGCTCTTCACAGCCCTCGCAGGCCTCTTCATTATCGTCTTCCCCCAAACGTACTTCCATCACTCACGCTGAGAGAAGAACCATCGCTCTCTTCTCTCATCGCTCGCCTTCTGCCTTCGCTTCTCTTCTTCCACGAGCTCGCCTCCTCTTCCACGACCTGCACTCCCTATTCGCTTCTCCCTCCTCTTCCACGACCTGCACTCCCTCTTCCACGACCCGCCTCTCCCTCCTCATCGCCTCTTCCTCCTCTTCCACGACTCTCACTCTCTCTTCGCTTCCTCGGCCCTCCTCAAGCTTTCTTTGGCCTCCTCTCTTCTCCTTCCACGCTCCACCTTCTCCTTCCACGCTCCAACCTTCCTCCCAGTGTGGTAGTTGGAGTAGCCGCCTTCTCCTTCCACGCTCCACCTTCCACGCTCAACTTACCTCCTCACGAAAGGTCTCGTGCACTCCCATCTTCTCCATCTCCTCCGCCAAGGTACATGCTCCCTCTCCCACGCTTTTGTTTCCAAGCTTCGTATGAAAAATTAGCCAAGCTACACTCCTTTTTTTAATCTACTTTCCATGAGAAAGGGCAGCGCGTTGACGCGCTGCCCTTTCTCATGGATATTAGATCAAAATCATTGGGCCATTTTGATCTACTTTCCATGAGAAAGGGCAGCGCGTTGACGCGCTGCCCTTTCTCATGGAAAGTAGATCAAAATGGCCCAACCATTTTGATCTACTTTCCATGAGAAAGGGCAGCGCGTCAACGCGCTGCCCTTTCTCATGGAAAGTAGATTAAAACTACACTCCTTTTTTTAATCTACTTTCCATGAGAAAGGGCAGCGCGTCCTTTCTCATGGAAAGTAGATCAAAATGGTTGGGCCATTTTGATCTACTTTCCATGAGAAAGGGCAGCGCGTCAACGCGCTGCCCTTTCTCATGGAAAGTAGATCAAAATCATGTCAGAGGAGCTATACTAAAAAGCATTGGGGGTATACTAAAAACTTAAAAAACTTTCATCAATTTTTGTCTATGCACCTCAAATTGATTTCGAAATTGTGAATCCTTCTTCTCCTCACATCCTCATCCTCCAATTTTTTAATCTTCCAAGACCTCCCTAGTGAGTCCTTAAGCATTTGGAAGAGCCATGACGTTAGAAGCATTTGACGCGCTGTCCATTTCAATGGAAAAGGACATCTAAAATCCTCCATTGTATCTTTCATGTACCACCTTCATATTTGAGTAAAGAAGGAAATTTTGATGCTTGTGATACCAAAATGGACAGCGTGTCAACGCGCTGTCTATTTCGGTATCCCAAGCATCAAAATTGGCCTCTTTTATGCTTCATAATAGAATTTCAGTGGGGTGGCATTTAGATGTTTTTTGCTTCAAAATGGACAGCGTGTCAACGCGCTGTCTATTTCGGTATCCCAAGCATCAAAATTGGCCTCTTTTATGCTTCATAATAGAATTTCAGTGGGGTGGCATTTAGATGTCTTTTGCTTCAAAATGGACAGCGCGTCAACGCGCTGTCTTTTTTGGTAGAAAGATCTTTACAATTTAGGACACTGACATGCTCTCACACTTGCAACAGTCTTCCTACAATAAGATTGGTTATTGGGATCAAGAATGCTGCCACACTCGACCTGCATGGTGACTTGAAAATAAAAATAGCTTCCAGATCCCTGAGTTACTATGTCAAGCCATCTTGTGTCAAGTCTTGCTCAATAGTGGCCTTGTATTGGGGTAGCATTTTATATGCCCTTTTCACCAAAATGGACAACGTGTTGACGCGCTGTCCATTTTAGTAGAAATAGCACTAAAATGCACACTACTAATGTGTGCTTTCACAGTTGCATTCAACCTATACATTTTAAGATTTTTATTAATATGAATGCTCATTGGATATAAGATCTCAAAGAGGAAGAGTGAAGTAGATATGAGGTCGTAATAAATGTCATCTATGTAGCTTTCAATTCTGCAAGTTATTTTGACCACAAGGATGATTATGCCAACACAACCGCTTTCGCTTTTAATCTGCATTCTTGAATTATGCCTCAAGTTAAAGGAGGAACTCCTTGATTGAGGAAAGTCCTCTATGGAAGGGGGTGAGAGTTTGTGGAATATTGGGAGAAATCCCCCAAAAGATCTCCACATGTACATGTATTACACAATACATGTATATAAATAGACATGCTTAAGTATTCATGTACATGTTTGTGTGTTATACATTTATTGTATAGTTATTTGTGTCCATATGTCATGTATGAAAATGTCAAGATGTATATATGGAAGTCTGTTGTAAATGTAAACATATGCATGGAAGATGTAGTCTCTTCCATTAGCAAATGAGTGCTATATGGGGTTGAGAGTTTGAGAGGTTATGTATATATATGCAGATATAAATTCATACATAGATAAGTTTATACATGCATACGTAAAACTATTTACATGTGTTTTTTTATTTGTACATAGAAAAGGATATGCATACATATGCATAAATATGTGAAAACAGATGTGTTTAAAGATAAATAAAGACATGTGTATAAAGATAAATAAATATGTTTAGATATTTCTTTATACACATCTATGTATAGGAGTTTGAATGTTAGCTCTATGTATCAATAATAGTATATTACTTTGACTGTTAGCTCTATGTATCTAAAATAGTATAGGAGTTTGACTGTTGGCTCTAAGATAAACTAGACCCTAAATGCATGTGTTCAAAATGATAGTGTAAACATGTATCTGGTTAGTGTTTAAAAAATTTAACAGTTGTGCTCACATTGAACTCTTGATCTTCATAGAATGTTTTGGAGAAGAATAACATGTGCCGTGAACAAGAGATTTTTTCTATAGTTTGCTATACTATATTTGCTCTTGGATTAGATTTTCATTGTCTTGCAATCTCATTTCATATGTGACCAGTGTATGAAAAGGTGTTATTTTTGTATTTCATTTCAGGATGACAGGAAGGAAAGGTAAAAAGCCTCAAGAGGCTCTGCCTCCAAAGTTAGCAAGACGAAAGAAAATAGATCCCCCTGCCCAATCATCAGTAGGTGGGACAGAAGAACCAGGGAGTGCAGCAGGTTCTGAGCCTGATACATCCTCTGCACCAAAAGATGAAGGACCAAGATTGGAGGAGGTTGAATTGGATGACACTGAAGTGCAAGTGGAAGGAGGAGGTGATGTGATTGGAAAATGCAGGATGCTTGATTCAGATCATTGTCCTCGCATTCCATTATGTAGATTGATCCCCTATGCACGAGTACGAGGACTTCGTGATGATGTGTCTTCATTAAAAAGTGCATTCCAAGTGGAGGGCTACCTTCCAGAGAAAGGATCTTTCATAGTGTCCGTTTGCAAAAGTGATGGAGAGGAGGTAGTAGTGACAGATGATATGATGGAGAGGTGGTCTCCCACTTGGAGAGATGTTGATGAAGAGTTTGAGAATGACTTGCTATCAAGTCATGAATTTAAATTTATGTCAAGCAGGATGTTTTTTGTTTGGGAGGGAAATCATAGGACTACTGCTTGGATGAGTGTTATAAAGGATATCTTTCCTACAAACAAAAAACGACACATAAGAGTGGTTTGCACAATAATTGATCCTAGAAAAATAAGTGAGATTGCTCTATTGGCTGGCCTACAGCGCATGAATTCGTAAGTACTTTGATACCTTTTTTTCTTCCATTATTTTGTCTTGTATAATTCTTTATCTTCATTATTTTTATTTTGTACAAACGAACTAATCTTTTGATGTATCTTGTAGTATGAATGAGCATGCCATCGTCAAACCTAGCCTCCGAGACACACTTATAAATGCACACAACATTTGTGAGTGTGATCCTACGATATTTATGAAATCATTGTCTCCTAATGAAGTGAAATCCATAGAGAACTGGAGGGCTCATGAGAGTAAAGGAAAAAGACCCTGGTTTCCATTGACAAGAGGCTATCTTGCAAGATTGGTCTTTCAGGTTTAATGCTACACTTCTCTTGGTGCTTATTCTCTTTCATTCCTTTTCTTTCTATAAAAGGAAATCTTTTGTGTAGGTTGAGTACAATACAGAGCTTAAAAAAGCAATTGATAAGATATCCACAAAGATGCCTATAGACCAAAGAACAGAAGTTGAAGGAAAGCAACGTGTCCTGATTCAAAAGAGAATTGCTGACAGGATGGGAAAGGTGAGAGTTTAATTCTTCTTGTTGTTACATTTTTTAATCATTTTATGCATCTAACATGCAATGCTTGGATAGGTTTTGAATTGCATAGATCCAGGCTTGGGTGAGGCCTGGTTGGAAAAGTTATTTGCCTTGCGATTTGATGGTCTGGACTCTTGTGTAACTTTGGAGAAGCTGCAACTCATAGCAAAGTCTGATTTGAGATTGGAGAAAAAAATCATTTTTCTTTCCTTGTTGGAGGCTACCAAACCAATGAGGGATATGTATTTCATGCCTGTGGGGGATGTGGAGTATAGAGGGTGAGTTGTTCCTTTCATAAATAAACTTATTTTGCACTGTTTGTATGTATTATAGAAGTGCCATAAGTCTTAATTGTGTGAATACTTTGTTTTTCACTTGTGTAGATGGATTAATAGAGAGATATTTCTTGAGAAAGTAGAGACCCAGGCTTTGAAAGTTCTTGATGACTTGAGGGTTGTAACAACGATGGGCGTTCCTTTAGAGACACCAAAAGATTACACAATGCAACAGTACATGGAGGACATAAAATTAGAAGGAAGAAAGCATTTGTTCTTAGCTCTACGATCAAAGGATTCAAAGATTGAGAGTAAGGGAGGAAAGAAAGCAGATGGTCTCTCTGAGTTGGACATGGCCGCTCACAGGGTTGTCTACAGGTTGGTCCCTTTTAGTTTTAATGATGGTGCTTTTCTATTTGTTTTGTGAAGCTTATAACAACATTGAACTTGACAATCATTTTTATTTGTCTCAATTTTTTTGTGAACCTTTCTTTATATAGGAGGTCCAAATAATTAGTGATTGTTGATTTGTAGGTATCTTGCTCATTTGGCAAGAGAGAGAAAGATCTTAGAGATTCCAAATTTGTGCAAGAGTTGGGTGGAAATTGGTCATGCTGCTTGTATGTATCCTCCTGGCATGCACAATCACTCTCAATGGGAACTTGCAAATTGTCCTTGGTGGATAGACTTCCCCAAGGGACAAGTCTTGGTGCGTGAGAGAGACTTTCACAAGAAATATGCCTCATCTAAGGACATTGAAGAAAGTAAGGATAAAATGGGCGGAAGCTCTAGAAAAACAAAAACACAAGCACAAAAACAAGAACAAGCTCAAAAGAAAGGTAAGAAATATACATACATGTTGAGTTTCTAATGTTGTTTGTGATGAGGGTTTGGAATAGTATACTAATGTTATTCTTTCCTATCCATTTAGATGAGGAGCCATCTAGTCCACCAAGGCAAGATAAGGATCAAATGGAGCATGCAAGTAAGGTTCTAGTTTATTTTTGTTCTTGCTATCGGTGTTTCAAAATTTCCTTTGGTTGTGTTTGATATAAATTTTCCATGTAGGTTCACAATCTATCACAAAGTTAGTACAACATTATGTATTTCATAAGGCACAGTCACCGGATAGTCTATCGACTCGAGGTATCACTCCATTATATGCTTGTATGGTGGGTGATTACATAACCATGGGCATGGACTTTTCACTGTCCAAGAAAAATGAAAAGTATACTATTTTGCATGAGTTTTTCATGAATGTAGTTAGCCCTGATCGAGACTACATGCGGTTGGGTAAGAAGATTAAGTGGGCTGCGGATTTTATATTGGTTGACTTTCCCACTGGATTTCCACTTGATGAGAGAGAACCCATCCCAGTTTGGAACCTCTTATTAGAGGACCATGTGCGTTATGGGCTTGCTGTTGCAGCAGCTTCATTATCAGATAGTGGTTGGCTGGCAGTTATATGTCCTATGGCAGGTAAGGTTTAAAATCTAGCACTATTGTTGTTATATGTCCTCTATTCTCATTTTTCTTGTATGAGATAGTGTCATTTGATTGTAGGACACTGTATTTCGTGGATGGAGCGCTTTGCATTTGTTCAAGGCTTGGAAGTTGTCAGACGTGTAGTCATTCATGATAAGCTTCCACATGGATACTGTAAATACCATGGTATAACTCTTAAGGTATGCTACAATTCCATGCATGGTGTGTTGTAATGCTACATTCATGAACTTTTTAATGTGTTTCTTTATGTGGGATTGATAGATGCCATGTTACATGTAGTATGCATGCTGGGTTTTGATGGTAAAATCATATATTTCATTTGTGTTCCATATGTGTGGTCACATGTAGTCTTTCATGCTATGATACTTGTTGGCTAAGGTCATTCTTTGGTATGTGGTTCTCTATGCATGATTCACAGATGCAATCATCTATGTTGGCTCTAGTACGTAGAGCTAAGAAGACTCCATCAATTTATTTGGAAGAGAGTGTTCCACTATTTCAAAACCTTTCCATTGATCCGCTATCTGATTTATGGACTCACTATGTGCCTCTCAGTGAGAGGACAATAGTGCCTATGTCTTCTCAGATGGCTCGAGGTGGACTTGAGCGATGTTGCTACTTTGTTGGGTGCCTTTTGTCTCTCTTATGTGTTCCAGGAGGATTGGTTTTAGAGATGGGTTGTGGCACAGCTCCTCTCATGCGTGCTTGTCAGGCTACTGGTAGACCTTGTTTTTCTTTTGATTCAGATAGCAGTATTATGGCTACCATTGTTGAGCCACTTGTAGCAGACCATTTCGGGAAACGGGTGAGGTCAGAGCATGATGGCGATGGGGATGAAGATAGAGTGGATCCCATCACAAATCCATATGATGATTAGTATGGTACTGAACTTAGATCTTTCTTTGATGACATTTGGATATTTTTGGATTGTTGTTATTGTGTCTTTAACGTTTTGACTTACTATGGTTTCAAATGTATGTTTGATTGTAGTTTGTTACCATGCTATGCAGAAGAAATGGCAAGATTCATGTCAACTGAAAGAAGATATGATGAGAGGCATTCAGATAGGCCACGAGCTCGCATTTACTTTGTTGATGATGAGTGTCAAGAGGAGTAGAATATGATTTAAAAGACCATTTTGATGAGAGCTTGGTGATACTTGTGAGAAGAAGTCCCATTTTGAATATGGTAATATTGCTCTTTGGGGTGAGCTAACAGTAATGTGGTAATATTTCTCTATGTATTATGCAATCCTATGCTTTCAAATGATACTTGGGTTCTCCCACATATGGGTGAAGTGGTATTAATGTTATTAAGAATAATTTCAAGCAATGTGGATGTTTTGATTGTAGGAAAATAAAACCCATTTTGAATGCAGAAGAATTGTTGTGTATGTGGCAACCCCACGTTTTGAAGTGACACTCCACTTTCTTTTGATTACTAATGACACATATTGGAAGTTACATTATTGAGATAATTCTAATCAATTTTGTATCTTTTCTTGTACTATTAGTCCAAAACATCACTTTTTGACCTCGGGTTTGTACACAGGTCATTTGACACCCAAATCATGTCAACTTCAAGAAACATGTATTTCATAGACACATTGTATTTCACATGCACAATTTAAATGGGATAGGAAGGACAAATACAATTACCATTTGAGAATGCAAAATGTACAAGATGTTGTGCTTGGATAGTTAAATACAATGAAAACATTAAAAAAGGTGTGAGATATGTTTGCAACTTTATATGAGGCAAATGAATACCTAGGATCTTGATGAAGAGAAAGCAAATCAATAAAAGCTTTTGACATGCATATATAGTGAGACTCATAGGCATGAATATACAACTTGCAGCCATATGAGGGACTATGAAATATCAATAAATTGTGCAAGTCATCGTCAATAGACTCACTAAAGTATATGAGAATTGAGTTGTTGGAAAAGTCTTAGTTGCTTTAGTCTCTCCTGTGCTACCAAGTCCAAGTTACATTATCAAGATAATTATAATATATTATCAACTTGCTTTACTCTCCCAAATATGGAAAGTAGGTTAAGTTTCATTTTGGAGATTCTTCCCAAATAGTGGATTTCACAAAGCTATGTTGGCTACCTCTATAAGGGATTGTGGAAAAGATCGCTCGCTTTTTTGGGCCCGCTCGCTTTTTCTTGCTCGCTCTATCGACTACCTCACGTAATGCAACCTGTAACATGATCTAACGAGGGAGCAGAGAGGAAGGGAGGAAAGGGGAGAGGGAGTGAGGGGGAACGAGTGAGGGGCGGCAGCAAAGGAGAGACTGAAAGAGTGCGGGATAGAAGGAAAGGGGGCAACAGAGCTGGAGGTGAGGACAGAGACAAAGGGAGGCGAGGATGGTTCGAGAGTATGGGATGCGAAAGCAATAGGGAAGGCAGCGCAGGGGAATTCAGGGAGGTGGATTAATTTTTTGGGGGCTTAGGTCAAATTCTAACTTAATAATTTGGGACTCGATTAACTTAGGTTAACGCAGTAATTTTCTAATGGCGGAGAGGACTAATTTATATGATTTTTGGTTATTCCTAGAAGGGCTGCTAGATAACTGTCATCAAAGTACCATATGGAAGAGATGGGTGTGTGCTCTGACTTGGTAGGACATGATAAGGCTCGACAGAAGGAAATGTATGTGTCAGTGGCTCCTCGCATGAGTGAACCATGAGACATGAGATCTGTGTAGTGAAAGTAGGAGACCCCATGACATAATCCAGCACTATTGTGTCCTCCCCCATGTGGGGAACATGTATGTCTATCTGAGCCTCATCATCTCTGCAAAGCGTAGTATATAATCATCTTGTGTGTGATGCACATGCTCATTAGGTATCTGCCGTACTGCATAACTGCAGCCCCATCATGTGTACCCTCAAATGTGCACCCATGTAGTGCTGATGTGGTCTCAGCCTGTGGGAGTAATGTTGCAGTTATCTAAAAATCCAAGATCTCTACCTGTAGGTCTCTTGTCATGACATTAAAGTCCCCAAGCAACAATCTCTCCCCTATCTGTGCATATCCTTGTATGTGCTCATAAAGTGACTGGAAAGGCTATGTTTTTGGCATATTTTGATGTCTCCGAAGGGAAGTAGCAAATTGCTATGTAGACATCTGCAGTGGAGGGCCTCCTGATGTGAACGCACATGTAACTGGCATGATCATCTCTGCCTATAACACAGATGTATGGCTGTAGTTGTGAGTGGAATAAGATGGCCACCCGCCAAGCCTCTGACTCCCCCATCAGTGCGGGTCCTGATTGATCCGTAGTCAGCCATGTGTACCAATGTACTATGGGTAAGTCCCTCTCGGGGCTCTGGTATGTCTCAATGTATGCTATAACGTACTTCCCCTGAAAGGTCTCAGCAAAGTTGCCAGATGCAGACCAAAATGTCCCATTTCCATTCCAGAAGGCGATAAGACACTAATGGTCCTACAGGCTGTGTCCCATTATTGGGGGAGGGTCACCACTCCTGAATGATAGCTGTCCCATCTCTATATACAGACTGCATACCTTTGTCCCAGGCTTCCATGACCTTCTTGATCCCTTCCTTCTGCTGTTCAAACTGCCTGTGTGTACGAACCTCATTCACATAGATAGATGTCCCTTACAAAATCCTCTTTTTATTAGGACTGACTGCCTTGCTTGGGCATCCTTCAATTTGATAATCAAGGGTTTCTTCCTAGAGGCATCCTTTCCCACTCTCCATGGATACTCAATCTGCTGAATTCCTCTTGCATGAGGGACCTAGCCATGTCCAGTGGGCTGGTTTATCTTCTTCAATGCCCACCATTTTAAGATTACAAGCCTTACGTTGCCTATGGCTGTCCTCGAAGGTCTCCTAGGTGACCATTTGTGGCTTATACTTACTGTCCACTTTGGACCAAGATTCAGATTCCTTGGCGTGCACATTCAATCTAACCTCTAAATTCTTGAATTTCTCAAAAGCCTTCCCTGGGTTGCTCTTCAGTTCTTCCATGCATTTCTTCATTGCCACATTTTCTTCTCTAAGTATATCCAAAGCATTCATGACCAAGGTACTTGCATTGCCTTGTCATTCCAAATTTTTATATCCATTTTGCAGTTCTTACACATCCAATTCAAGGGCCTGGATATTGAATTATCCTTCTTTTCTTTGTTGTTTTACACCTCAATGTCTGCCTTCAAAGCATCCATGGTCTCTAGTCCTCCAAGGCATAATATCAATGCTTCTTTGTATGCTGTGAACCCTCCCCTCACTACTGTGGTAAAAGGAGAACTAATCTAGGGCATTCTTATCCTCAAGGGCCTTCGGCATCCTTGATCTGGTGGACATCATAACTGTTCCGTCCAGTTTTGCACTCTGTAAGCTTTCTTTGCTCCAACCCCTTTTGCATGCAAACTAAAAACTGCTGTTAGTTAAACAGTTAGCTTTTGTATCTTTCAGTGAATTCCAATGAGTTGAAAATGAAATGAAATCTGTTATCTTGCAAATGTCCCGACTGTGTCAACCTGCATTCAAGGGTACTGACTTTCCTTTTTCTGTTGATGAAGCTCCTCCAGAAAGTTTACTGTTTATCTGACACAATGATTCCTTGTCTGTTCTGTTTTATAATGTGAAAGCATTCCTGCCTCCACTATGTATCCTTCTGTCTAGCACATTCATCTCCCATCTGTCCACATGAACAAATGATGTATTGATGATGATATCCCACTGTGAGTCTCTATTCAAGTTGAAGAACATCAGAATACTGTATTGACCTATCCCATTGTTCTTGTTTACTGACTGTGCTTATTCTTTTGTATTGCAGGTGCATATGGATGCTGGCCCTGATCAATTTGAGAGACAGAGAGAGAGAGAGATGGTATTGGGTTAGTGCTATGCACATATGATCACATGATGTTGAGCGTGGTCTCTCAACACCTTCCCTCAAGATCAACATCATGAAGTAGGCTTTCCTTCAAGATGATGATTCTGGGGAATCGAAGAAGGAATGAGCATTACATTCCATCACACCCCTTTAATGGAAATGTCCTTCCTTTGTGTCAAACCAAGAGCTTGTCAGTGTTTCTCGAAAAGCTCTTTACAGGTTGTAAGATTCTAAGCTTGCTCAATATCTTATAGGGATTCTAAGCTGTAGGATTAGTGTACCGAATCATCATTATTCAAAGCCTATGTATGTTTGAATTCTAATAGGTTGCTCCAAAAGA
The DNA here is from genome assembly GCF_047967505.1 of Dipteris shenzhenensis. NCBI lineage: Eukaryota > Viridiplantae > Streptophyta > Polypodiopsida > Gleicheniales > Dipteridaceae > Dipteris > Dipteris shenzhenensis. The sequence goes on along the minus strand of NC_141608.1, from coordinate 30,764,367 downwards.
TGTTGCCTGCACCAAATACCATGCCCGCATCAAGAGATGAAGCGAAGAAGATGCTAACAACGGTAGGTATGGATTATGATACCATCCATGCTTGCCGTAATGACTGTATTCTCTTTCATCGTGAGCATGGAGATTTGGCTAGTTGTCCGAAGTATGGGGAACAACGATATAGAGATGACTTGTAGGGTGAGCAGATACCGGTAAAGGTCTTGAGACACTTTCCCATCATTGCAAGAATACAACACTCTTTGCTATCACAATGCTGCAGTGTGATGTCACCAAGTAATACTCTTTCTCAGACTGATGAAGTGCTCTCTGACATCAATGTGCTTTGTCGTAGAGTGATATACTGGATTCTTGACCAATGCTTAAGCCGATTAATTATCACAATATATTATTGTTGGCTTTAATTCATCAAAGTAATCTGTTTCTGACAATAGTCTTCTGAGCCATATAGCCTTACATGCACATGTAGTGAGAGCTCTATATTTTGCTTCTATTGAAGACAAAGAAACAGTTGGTTGTTTGTTTGACAACCATGATATAGCATCTTGACCAAAGAACAATGCATATCCCTGTGTTGATCTCTTGGTCTAATAATCTCTGACATAATCACTGTCACAGTATCCATGCAACCTTAGATGACTTCCTCTGTGTTCTATTTCAAACTGTCTTGTACCTCTGATGTATCTCAAGAGTCTTTTGACTGCATTCCAATGAGATTGTTTTGGATTTGCCATAAACTATGCAAGTGAACTTACTGCATAACAAATATCTGACAGAGTGATAGTCAGATATATAAGAGATCCGACGAGCTGCCTATAGTACATGCCATTGACTGTAGGCTTTTCTTAATCTTTTGTAAGTTTCAAACTCTGTTCCATGGGAGTGGCTGCAAACTTGCAATCTGTCATATGAAACCTCTTCAGGAGACTATCAACATATTTTAGCTAGCTCATGAAGGTGCTGTCTAAATCTCTCCAGAACTCAATTCCAAGACAATAGTGCATAAGTCCAAGATCTTTCATGTCGAACTTTGCAGATAAGTCTTGTTTCAATTTCTTGATGAAGTTATCCTTTCTTCTGATCACAATCAGATCATCTACGTATAAAAGTACAGTAGTAATATCTTCCCCTTGAACGTTGTCGTATAGAGTATAATCTGCATTGGACTTCATGTATCCCAGATCAACAAAATACTTGTCGATTCTGTTGTACCAACTTTTGGGTGCTTGCTTTAAGCCGTAGAGACTTTTCTTGAGATGACAAACCTGATTCTCTTTTCCTGGTTCAACATAACCGGCTGGTTATTGCATATAGACTTCCTCATCTACATAACCATTGAGAAATGCATTCTTGATATCAAGCTAGTACACATTTCATCTGCTGAGTGTCGCTAGTGATGTCAAGAACCGTATGAAATCCATCTTTGCTACTGAAGCATAAGTCTCATTATAATCCTGAACGTACTACTGTGCAAATCCTTTTGCAACTAGTCTAGCTTTGTATCTTTCAATACTTCCATCTGGATTGTATTTCACTTTGTATATCCATTTGTTTGCTATGGACTTCTTTCCTAATGGAAGGTCGCATAATTCCCAAGTATTATTCTTATACAAAGCATCCATTAATTCATTCATAGCAGTTTATCATTCTGACTTGTCAATTGCGTCTTCGAAGTACGCTGGCTCTTGTAGCCATGATGGTACTCATAAGAGCAAAATTGGTGGTTTCAACTTGAATTGATTTACCTTTCTTAGCATGTCAATCTAGTAGGTGGTCTGTTTTCCCTAGTAGACCGTTTGAGGAGTTGTGATTCTTCTCGGGGTGCTTCTGGTAATTCTTTCTCTTCTCCACATCAATCTTTTCTATAGATGATTGTGTAATCAATGCGTCTATCTCCCATGTATTTGAGATTTTTCATTCTGATTCCTCATCAAAGATTAAATCTCTGGAGATAATGACCTTTCGGTTGATGGAATCATACAGCTTGTATGCTTTGCTTTCTTTACTGTAGCCAACCATGATGCATTTGTGTGACTTCGCATACAATTTTCTGCGATGATCGTCATTTACATGGGCATATGCTATGCAACCAAATATGCGGAGATTCTCAATGTGTGGTTTGTACTTCATAAGGAGTCATACCCTATATCGGTTCGATTGGAAGCCGATTAAGCAAGTAGTTTGCAGTGGCTATTGCTTCTGTCCAATGCTGATTCAGAAGATGCTTCTGACTCAGCATTGCTCTAGCACTATCTGCTAAAGTACCATTCTTCCTTTCAGCTCTTGCATCCTGCTGAGGAGTATCTGCACATGTGAATTGTCTTCAAATGACGTGAGAATGACGTGACTTTTGTAAAATTTCATGAATGCTAAAGACATGTATTTACCTCCTCTGTCTGATCTCATGACGTTGATCTTTTTGTCTGTCTGGTTTTCTACCATGGCTTTGAATTCTTGAAATCTGAAAAACACTTCAGATTTCTCTTTCAGAAAGTAGACCCAACAATATCCGCAATAGTCGTCGATGACAGTCAAGTAGTAAAGTGAACCATTGATGTTGTGGATCTGGGCATAACCCTATACATATGTATGTATCAAATCAAGAATACCTCTTGCTCGAGAGGTGCTTCTGCCGAAATTGCTTCGCTTTTGTTTTCCAAAGCAACATCCTGAGGCGCCAACTCCCTTTAGTAAGAAAACCTATCAAAATCTTGAGTATGAGAAGAATTTAACAATATGCCATGAGTATAAATTATTCAAATTAACATGATTGTGTTCTACACTAAAAGAGCTTCAAATATGTGTTTACACCTTGAAATTTGGGTAACACATGAACAAATTACATTAATTTAAAAGGATTTGGGTTTTCATATTTTAGTGTATTTTTTGTTTAACCTCCCCTCATCCAAAAGACCCCCCTCCTTGGGCCTCACATATTATGAAAAATATGTACAAATCTTAAAATCTTGAATATTTTTCAAGGTATATACTTTATAGTTTATGGGAGGGGGGATATGAAATTTTCATATTTTTTCTTGCATATTTTAATTTTTAAAAGAAAATCCATGTATATTTATATATGGACCTTGTCCCCCCCATACCCTGGATTTTGGACGAGGGCAGTAACATATTACATATTGAGTTGGCGCACCCCAGGAACAACATGCTTCGTAAACTTTTTCAAGAAACTGAAGTTTTGGAATTCCAATTGCCATATTCTGATTTCTGAGCTCTATCAAGCTTTTGAAATTAACACGTCCATATCTCTTGTACCATTTTGCAAAAAGTGACTCTGTTGCGGTTGAGGTAACTGTTGGAACTTGGGGAGAGAGGACAGCTTCATCATGGAGGTGAGTGAGAACACATGAGATATTCAAATGGGTGTTCTATTCATTAGGAAAGTCCCTCCTTTATAGAAATGGAGAGAGGGTGTCCTGAATCAATGGCACCTCTCCTACATCAATGGAGGTAGCTCCTAAATCATAGGAACTCCACAATCATAGGCACCATCTCATGTGGGGGCCTTTGCATTACATCATCACCTGTGTCATGGTCTATGGCACTAAGTGTGCCTCTTCTACACACACACACACACACATAACCATATGACTGCTAGTAGATGCACACATGCACCTAGCAAGCCCTTGATCACACATATCCCAACATACCCCCCCTCAAGGATTTACCTCATGCTATATCAAGGATATATCTAGTCTCATAGTTTCTCATGCCATCTCATGGTGGTCAACGATAAATCTATGGCTAGGATCTCATGCTAGCAAAGGTGTCCAAGGGTCAAGGTTTACAAAAATGGGATAGACCCCTCCAAATGGTTCTCTCCCTTGCATGTACAAGGATGAATCTTAGGCCTTTGTGTGGACCTAGTTTCTCATGTCTGCAAGAGGTACATCACATGGCCTACATCATATGGTGACCAGAGGTGATTTATAAAAAACAAAACACATAACATGGCCTACATCATATGGTGACCAGAGGTGATTTATAAAAAACACATCACATGGCCTACATCATATGGTGACCAGAGGGGCAAACACACATCATATGGCCTACATCATATGGTGACCAGAGGTGATTTATAAAAAACAAAACACATAACATTCTTTTTGGAGTACTATTCTAGGCAGAGAACCTCAAAAATTGACCAAGTGATGATAAATAAAATTCAAAAGACAAAGTGCTGAAAAGGCATAGTCTTTATCTTCTACCACAAAGTTTGATTCTTCATTTGTTGATGGAGTCTTTCCTTCAGCAAGATTTTCTTTGTTGTTGTTGCAGCTCTTCTTCACATGAAATGCTTTATTCTCTTGGGAGTCATTCCTCTCCTCTTCTTGGGCTTGTCTCTTGAAGAGCAGCTGTAGAGAAAACCTTTTTAGGTGGCAATACTCCATAGTATGATTGGGTACTCCACAGAAGGCACGTATCTTTTTCTTGGTGTTCACCTTGATGAAATATTCACCATTACAGGACAACTTTACTCTCATTCTAGGCTTCTTTTGCAATTCTTTCCTCTCAGATACAGAATCAATGTTAGAGGAACAATATGATGAAGGCATATTGGGAAGGTCTTACCACCACTAATGTGGCAGTGTCTAGTCCCGTACAAAGAAGTCTCCTTCTCCACAAGTTTAATTGCTTGGAGAGATAGTTAGATACCCCAAACTCTTAGCATAAAGAAAATACAATGTCTATTGTTTCAAAAAATAGCATTCAAGCATATTCAAATTAAAAATGCATTATGAGCATTTACCAAAACTGTCAAACTGCAGGACAGTGCTCCAAAGATGAGACTAAAAAATACCTCAGATCACTCCCAATGGTCAAACAAAAGACCAAAGATAACTGAGATAATAATGAAACTTTCTAGCACTTAACCATATTCAATGGTTCATCTTAGAAGCAGATATCATTGTTACCCCCAAATTGAGCAGCTTGAAATTGGAGGGTGCAATTGAAGCTGAAGAGAAAAGCTTTGAGAGGGCTTTCAAAGGCAAATGAAAGCTCTTACTAAGGACTACTTCCAATAGAGAGGATTGCTAAAAAAACGCGCAGCATTGCTCATGACAGTAACGCCCTCTCCGACCCGTCTTTTGTTTGTTTCTCCTTATTCCAGCAAGCATTTGAGCTCAAATTTCATGAACAGCAAGCTCATAGTGTCGCCCACTCGTGGCTAAGAGGAATTGGCGAAATATTGCATCAGTAGGCAGAATTGCTTGGAAGTTTGACGAGCAGAGATCATGTTGGCACGGGCTGTAGAGGGCATCTCTCTCTAATTGCTTGGTGTCAAAGGTGCGCTCCAAGTAGAGGAAACTTCAGCTCAGAGGGCTTTGGGAATGGTCGCTTAATAGAGGAGAACAGAGCTAAGCAAAATTTGGAGAGAAAGAGGACAGAAATGAAGAAGAAGATGGAGGGTGGAGAAGAAGATGATGAGGTGGCATATTGAAGCTACAATGGGCTAGGGACTCAAGGTGGCTCTGATACCAAATGTTGGAACTTGGGGAGAGAGAAGAGCTTCATCATGGAGGTGAGTGAGAACACATGAGATATTCAAATGGGTGTTCTACTCATTGTGAGAGGGAAGTCCCTCTTTTATAGAAATGGAGAGAGGGTGTCCTAAATCAATGGCACCTCTTCTACATCAATGGAGGTAGCTCCTAAATCATAGGAACTCCACAATCATAGGCACCACCCCATGTGGGGACCTTTGCATTACATCATCACCTGTGTCATGGTCTATGGCACTAAGTGTGCCTCTTCCACACACACACACACAACCATATGACTGCTAGTGGATGCACACATGCACCTAGCAAGCCCTTGATCACACATATCCCAACACTAACATAGCATGTAAATCTGATACTGTAGTTAGCATTCTGAACAAGCGTACTTCCTTAGCTGAAATCCTCTGGATTTGTCTCTAATCGTGCATTCATCTCCGTCAAAGATGACTCCGTATTTGTGTTCCGTCATTTGACCTCTTGACAAGAGGTTCTTGCTGAGCTTCAGAACATAGAATACATCTTTCACCAATCCTTTCGTACCAGTGAAGTTGTTCATAGAGACAATGCCTTTCCCTTAAACTGGATCCGGTGTGTTATCTGCACTGTAGATAACATTCTTCTGACCTTCTAATGGTTTTATCTCTGTGAACCATTCCTGATACTTTGTCATGTGAGATGATGCACTGCTGTCGATGTACCAAGGATCTTGATCTGCTTGTTCCACTTGATAACTGAAATCCTCTTTTGAATTACAATCAGTGTCAAGATACACCGTATCAATCTTCTGCATATCCTCGCTTGCAAGGAACATATTCTCAGGATCATTTGCATAATGACTGTGACTTGAATGTCCACCGCGATGATTTTCTCTTCCACGGGAATTCTCTCGATTGCTGCTCCCAACTCCAACTACGAACCTCTCCAAGCTCCAAAGCTCCAAATGACGTCAATTACTCCTATGCAGCTTCTCGATTCCATCTACGAGCCGGATGCCAACTAGCTACGAACAGCTCTCCAATGAACGCTCATCGATGGAATGTTTAAAGATTCTAAAGAATCTATCCTAGATTTCGATGCGCCACGTTGTGACAAGTGGCATGAGCCTTATCCCGAGGTTACCACAGGAAGGATTGGCTTAGAAGTCGACACATGGTAGATCGTAGCTCACTATGGCTAGATGTATCTGACCCTTGGGTTTGGTCAGTGGCCAAGATTGTGCCACGTGGCGTTCTTATCCCTAGGTGCCATGTCAATAGCCTAGTCAGCATGCCATGTCATCATTGACCAAGGACCAACCACATCACCACACCATGTCAGCATGAGTCAGCACCCACGTCAGTAGTTGACTAGTCAAAGCTGACTCATCAATGCCGAGTTAGCATTGCCACATGGCATAGCCCCCTTGCAAGCACACACATTGCTCCATAGGCACTTCATGTGATATACAACTACCACCTCATCATTGCTCCACAGGCACACCCCTTGCTAAGCACTGTGCCACATCATCACTGCATGTGACTTGCCACATCATCATTGTGCATTTTCACTCTTTTTTGCCCCTCCACCTAGATCAAGCCGTATCTCTTGATCCAGGAGGAATTTGAAGGTGCTACAAAAAGGTGAAACGATCGATTTTTTGCGCTCTACGTGCTCATCACATCAGGCGCACATTTCGGCGCAAGTATCAATTACTTTTGATCTTTGCCGACAAATCCACTTCCTACACGTACATCAGCCTCTACATCGACGCATCTGACCCAGCACATTATTTCACGACATTTTGCAAATCATTTCAGCCTTGTAAAGCCTCTTGGCTATTCCCGGCATCATTTGCCACAGGCCTTGTAATTCAGATCGGATTATATACATTGCAGTTCTACCTTCACAGACAGTTCAGATTTCACTTGCCACAGTCAGTGTTTTGCAATTGATTCAGACAGTGATTTTCACGACACTGAGTACATTTCTTGCACCATGTCTATGACTAGCAACCTCGATCTAGAGGCATCTGCTAAGCTAGACAACTCTAATTACGACACATGGAAATACCGAATGGAGACCATTCTTGTACTTCATGACAAATGGGAGTATATCAATGAATCTACACCTAGACCATTGGACAATCCAGCCAGCAATAGCTCTACTCCACCTGTTGTCACAACACTAGCATCGGGATCTACAGCGGGATCTCCAGCTACACAAACAATTTTTTCACTTATAGCAGATCCTACCATTGCCCGAGCTTAGACAGAATGGGATAAGAAAGATAAGTATGCATATCATCTGATCAAGCAGAATGTACAAGATGTCATGCTAGGACAGCTCAACACCGTCAAGACATCCAAAGAAGCATGGGATATGTTTGCAGCTCTCTATGAGTTAAAGAACACTTCCAGGATTCTCACACTGAGAAACCAAATCAACCAGAGTTTCCGTAACAGTAGCGAAACCGATCATGCTTATGTACTCTGGATAAAAGGCTACAACAATTAACTTGCAGTTGCAGCAGCAACAGGAGAGACTATGAATCCAGCAGAAATGGTTCAAGTCATCCTGAACGGACTAGGAGAGGGATACGAGAATCTAGTCCAGAGTATTGCCATCCAATGGCAAATTACGACACTGGAAGAACTTCAGTTAGTCTTACTTGGTGAAGAACTCAAGACTCAGGCCACTCATGCACGCAAAGGTCATGCTAATGATCAGGCATTCATAGCTTCAAACAGAAGCAGAGGCAGAGGTAGATCATTTCAGCAAAGTGGTCATCATCAGCAACAAAGTCATCAACAAAGTCAGCATCAGCAACATCAGAATCAGCAAAGAGGAAATCATTCCAATCAAGGAAGATTCCAAGGACGAGGGAATACATCCACCAACATGTCAAACATCCAATGCAACTACTCTCATAAGTTTGGACACTATGAAAGAGATTGCCGCAATGAGTAGTACCACCAAGGCGGTCAATCCAACAGTAATCGAGGAAATTTTTACGGAAGATGAAATCATCGTGGTGGACATTCTAGTCACAGTCATTTTGCAAATGAACATGGGAATATGTTTCTTGCAAACGAGAAAATGGAGCAAACTGATACAGTGTACCTAGACACTAATTGCAATCCAAAAAAGGATTTCAGCTATCAAGTCGACCAAGCAGAATAGAATCCTTGGTACATCGACAACGGTGCATCATCTCACATGACAAATCATTAGGAATGGTTCACAGAGATGAAACCATTAAGAGGTCAAAAGAATGTCATCTACACAGCAGATAATACACCAAATCTAGTTTAAGGAATCGGCATTATCCCTATGAACAATTTCACTGGTACGAAAGGATTGGTGAAAGATGTTTTCTATGTTCCAAAGCTCAGCAAGAACCTCTTGTCAGTAGGAAAAGTTGTCAAGGAAGGACACTACAACAGATAATACACCAAATCCAGTTCAAAGGGACCAACATTATCTCTATGAACAATTTCACTGGTACAGCATGCTGCTTTGGCAAAAAAAAGAGAACCAACTTTAGCAGAAGTACCTCTCGAGCATGAGATATTCTTAATTTGATACATACAAATGTATGGGGTTATGCCCAGACCCGCAGCATCAATGGTTCACTTTACTACTTGACTTTCATCAATAACTACAATAGATATTGTTGGGTCTACTTTTTGAAAGAGAAATCTGAAGTGTTTTCCAAATTTCAAGAATTCAAAGCCATGCTAGAAAACCAAGCAAGAAGAAAGATCAAAGTCATGAGATCAGATAGAGGAGGTGAATACATGTCTTCAGCATTCATGAACTTTTGCAGAAGTCACGGCATTCAAAGACAATTCACTTGTGTAGATACTCCTCAGCCGAATGCAAGAGCTAAAAGAAAGAATGATACTTAAGCAGACATCAATTCTTAGTGAAAAGCATCTTCCGAATGAGTATTGGGCAAAAGCAATAGCCACTGCAAACTATTTGCTTAATCGGCTTTCTACTAAACCGATTCATGGTATGACACCTTATGAAGCATTCACTGGACACAAGCCACACATTGGGCATCTTTGCATATTTGGTTGCATAGCATATGCCCACATACATAATGATCATCGCAGGAAATTGGATGCAAAGTCATGCAAATGCATCATGGTTGGCTATAGTGAAGAAAGCAAAGCATACAAGTTTTATGATCCCATCAACCAAAAGGTCATTATCTCCAGAGATGTAATCTTTGATGAGGAATTAGAATGGAAAACCTCAAATACACCGGAGATAGACGCACTGATTTCACAATCATCTACAAAAATGGTTAATGAAGAAGACCACGAATTGCCACAAACACCCTAAGCAGAGCCACAACAGCTCAGACAGTCTACTAGGGAAAGCAGACCTCCAACCAAATTGACATATGCTCAGAAAGGCAAAGCAATTCAGGTTGAAACCACCAATTATGCTCTTATGACTACCATCATGGCTACAGAAAAGCTAGTGTACTTCAAAGATGCAGTAGACAAGCCAAAATAACAAACTGCTATAAATGAAGAAATGGATGCTTTGTACAAGAATAATACTTGGGAATTACATGTCCTTCCACCAGGAAAGAAGGCCATAGCAAACAAATGGGTATACAAAGTGAGGTACAATCCAGATGGCAATATTCAAAGATACAAAGCCAGACTAGTTGCAAAAGGATTTGCACAACAATATGGTCAAGACTATGATGAGACTTATGCTCCAATAGCAAAGATGGATTCCATCTAGTTCTTGATATCACTAGCGACACTAAGCAGATGGAATGTGTATCAACTCAATGTCAAGAATGCATTTCTCAATGGTTATCTAGACGAGGAAGTATCCATGGAACAACCAGCAGGTTATGTTGAACCAGGAAAGGAGAATAAGATTTGCTATCTCAAGAAAAGTCTCTATGACTTGAAGCAAGCACCCAGAAATTGGTATAGCAGAATCGACAAGTATTTTGCTGATCTGGGATACATGAAATCCAATGCAAATCATACTCTCTACTACAAGGTTCAAGGGGAAGACATTACTATGGCACTTTTATATGTAGATGATCTGATTGTGACCGGAAGCAAGGATAGCTTCATTAGAAAGCTAAAACAAAACTTATCTCCAAAGTTCGACATTAAAGATCTTTGACTTATGCACTATTGTCTTGGTATTAAGTTCTCGAGAGATTCAGACAGCACCTTTATGAGTCAGCTGAAATATGTTGACAATCTCCTAAAGGAGTTTCATATGGCAGATTGCAAGATTGCAATTACTCCCATGGAACAGAGTTTAAAACTTACAAAAGATTCAAAAAAGCCTACAATCAATGACATGTACTATAGGCAGCTCATCGGATATCTTATAAATCTGACTCTCACTCTGCCAGATATTTGTAATGGAGTAAGTTCACTTGCATAGTTTATGGCAAATCCAAAACAGTCTCCCTGGAGTGCAGCCAAAAGAGTCTTGAGATACATTAGAGGTACAAGACAGTTTGGAATAGAATACAAAGGAAGTCATCAAAGGTTGCATGGATACTGTGACAGTGACTATGCCAAAGATCATGAGACCAAGAGATCAACACAGGGATATGCATTGTTCCTTGGTCAAGGTGCTATATCATGGTTGTCAAACAAACAGCCAACTATTTCTTTGTCTTCAATAGAAGCAGAATATAGAGCTCTCACTACAGGTGCATGTAAGACTATATGGCTCATAAGACTATTGCCAGAAATAGATTACTTTGATGAATCAAAGCCAACAACAATATACTATGATAATCAATCGGCTCAAGCATTGCCAAGAATCCAGTATATCAGTCCAAGACAAAGCACATTGATGTCAAAGAGCACTTCATTATTTGGTGACATCACACTGCAGCATTGTGATAGCAAAGAGAATGTTGCAAACATCTTTACCAAACCACTCGGTCAAGATCTTTTCGAGAAACATCGACAAGCTCTTGGTTTGATGCAGAGGAAGTACATTTCCATTAAAGGGGTGTGATGGAATGTAATGTTTAGTCCTTCTTCGATTTCCCATAATCATCATCTTGAGTGAAGGCCTACTTCATGATGATCTTGAGGGAAGGTGTTGAGAGATCATGCTCAACATCATGTGATCATATGTGCATAGCACTGACCCAATAGAGTGCTATAAAGGAAAGGGTTAGATGCCTTTACCCTAACCCTAAATGGGTTTGTATATATTCTACATTTTCAACTAAATCTAGTTACATTTGTGGTGTGCTCTCTAACTGTGCTCTCTCTTCTTATCTCCACTCTTCTCCTCTCCCCTCTTCATATTTTGTCATCTGCCACATTTGCAATACATGTCCACCAAGGTACTTCCAACATATAGATCTGCCTCAATCTTGTGTTTTGTAATGTCATCATGAATGGTCTTGCCCTGATCCAGAGTTGCTATACTGGCACATGCTTTCAAGATGCACACAAGCGTCATGTTTGGTTCTATGCCCTCTACTTGCATTTTCTTAAGCAGTTGGAGGGCATCCTTACCATGCCCATGCTTTGCATATCCTGCAATCATTGCAGACCAGCATACAACATTGCAGTCATGCAGTTTGTCGAATAGTGCACGTGCATCGTATACACTACCGCACTTTGCATACATGTTGACTAGGGTGCTTCCAATGAATAGGTCTGAACAAGCCCGTGTTTAATGATGCCACCATGGACCAGCTTACCTCGATCCAGGTTGTATACACTGGTACACACTTTCAAAATGGCAACAAAAGTGTGCGAGCTTGGTTTCACATTGTATTTTTGCATTTGATTGTAAAGTTTGAATGCATCTTCAGCTTGTCCATGCTCAGCATGTACAAAAATTATCACATTCCATGTAAAAACATTTTGCTCGGGTATGTTGCTGAAGACTTGGTACGCTTCCAGCACACATCCACAAGAACCATACAAGCGGATTAGCTGCCCAACTTCATGTTTGCCTGAAACTTATTATTCACTCATGATGATGGAATGCACCAGCATGCCCACTGCAAGGTCTTTCCTTCTTATGCACTCTTGCAGAAGATTAATCCAAAATTCCAAAGAAACCTGCAATTTCCTTATCTAAATGTTTAATAGCCTGAAGTGCCTCTTGCAGCTGTCCTTCTTTACACAGTTTTATAAAGCCCCTAGGACTAATGGAACCATCAGTCTCTACCGTACTGTAATGACAAAACAAAAGTAAATCTATTACTTCACATACATGGCCTCCCAGAACTTATGAAAGCAACAGCAGATCCAGAAAACATTCATTTAATTAAAGCAGTTTCTTCAGAGATTGTCAAGCTCTCAATACCAGGAATGCTCTGTGCCAATAGCTCTGATGTCAAATCTAGAAAAAGATCCATTCTGTACGATTGAGGCTTTATAGGACTCATCTTCTGCCAAATTTTGCAGGTGACACTTTCTCAGAAACTGTGGGTAGCATTGTTGCAACATTGGACAAACCATCATCATATACAGTATTGTATATTTGCATCTGCAAGCTACCAATGTTCAACAATTATGACCCAAATCCAGCCTCCTATATGAAATAAAAGAAAACTAGGGAAATTTATAAAATAAAACTCATCACTTTGGGAAGATTCCTTAATTCATAACTTGCATCAGTTCAAAACAAGAAGAGCTCCTACATAGTCCTGCTTTATAACCTTCAACACTTTATGTACTAAAAAAGTCCAGCCATCATTGCAAGCCTTCTAAACCAATTTATATTTTCCACACTTCACGGTGCTATCTAAGAAAACATTTTCAGACCTCTGGCCCCAAATGGCTGGCTTATTTTGAAAAATAGTCAACAATGTACCACAGTATAGCCTTTGTGCCATTTGACAAAACATGTATGCCTCAGGATCTATGGAGCACTCTAAGGTGGATGGAACCTATGTGGAAACATGATGAAGAGAGTGCTCATGACATGTACCTCAAGTCGATTAGGTTCCAAGATAGATTAGCTTGGACTCATAAAGAGAATCTTGAGATAGTGCAAAGTGCTTGATTGATATTACTTCAAATGAACCTCCCTTTTATAGGTGAGGGTACTTACATCCATTTGCTTGCTCACATGTGGGATATCTCCTTCATGCCATGTGGCAGCTTTTCCTTTACTCATACCTTTGCTCTACTTGTGCTCATGGCACCACAACTCTCAACACCTCCCCTTGGTGCCATGATTCTTTGGCTACTGCAAGGTAGTCAGATGTGAGTTACATTCCATCACCTCCCCTTAGTGCTTGCATTGCTACTTAAGGTGATCAAGTGTGGTTTCTACATGTCAATACCTCCCCTGGGTGCTTTCATAGCTACTCTCAGGTGATCAGGCTTGATTTACAAAATATAGGCAAGGTTGGCAAGGTTTTTGTTTCTCAATACATTCCATTGATGTCACCTTTTGGCTCATGGCTTGATGACGATGCTATGTAGTTGACCTGCTGGTTCTTCAATCTGCAATCTTCTTCCTTACGTAGCTTCATGCCATGTGCCTTGATGCTTTATGTGTGGATGCCATGCTTCATGCTATGGTCATCTCATGCACTTGTGCTTTTGGCATGCTTATGACAATGATGTGTGCATTCATGCTTTGATTTGTCATTTGTTGCAAAGGTCTTACCAATTGATTTCTTTCAATATTGGCAGTGTCTAATTGCTAACAATGATTTTGATCTGACAGGCACGTAGAGCTCAAAAAGACGATCACTTTTCCTTTTTGGAGCGTGTCCAAATTCTTCTTGGATTGGGAGTTACGGCTTGTTGAAGGTTTTGTGAAGAAGAGGACCATTGATGATGTGGCACAGGGATTCACATGCTGAATTCCATACTGTGCTTAGCAAGGGACTCTGTGCTTAGGTGGCACTCTGCCATGTGGCAATCTTTAAACCCAAACAAGTTTACCCATGGTTACATTAACTTTACCATGGTCCAACTGAACCTAGCCTTAAACTTTAACCAAGGTTAACTTAACAATAGTGATTTCAAACTCAACTAAGGGTGCTTCTAACTAACCCTGGTTAGTATTTATCTACCACGTGTCTTTTTGTAGGGAGACCTTGGAGAAGGAAGAAGGAGAGGTTGCAGAGGCGCAACGACGACGACAGCTTCGACGGAGAGAGCTCAAGGATGACGGGTGGAGGCATCGCATCTCGTCGTCACGTAGTCTTCTGTAGAATCGGCCGTGAGGAGCTTCGGCTGCTTCGTTGTAGAGCCACCGTGAGCTTTGGAGCTATTGTCTACAAAGGTTGTGTCGCAGGAGATGCCTGAGTCGAGCTTTGCAGCTATGGCTCTACAGCGCGTTTCTTGCTTTGCTGCTGTTCAATGGAAGGCTGCCCGTGAGTTGGGAGGAGCTTTTTGGAGCGGGTCTACTACCAAGGTGCGGCTGGAGAGAAGACGGGCTTGCAGGCCATTTGGAGCTATCGTAACCTCTTGGAGACTGTAGTTTTTATTGCGCAGACACAAAGCCGGGCTTGCGCTGCTGTTCTACAGAGGAGGACCAAGAGGCCGTCGTTGTACGTGGTTGTTGGAGCCGTGGATGCTTGGAGTGCCGGTGTAGAGGCTGTCGGTTAGGGGCTCATAAAGAGCACAAGCCTGTTGATGGTCCTTCCTTTGTGGAGGTCCCCGGGTCTGTCGTGCTTTGTAGAAGGGAGCCGTCGAGCAGTGTAGTGCGCTGGGTGCTAGGCGCTGCTAGAAGTGGTAGCTTGCTGATGCAGAGCGGTCGCATGCAGGCTGCCAGTCCGAGAGCGCTAAAGCTTAGAAGCTTTGGTCATAGTAGTTATTGTTGCTTTGTCGAGCCTCTCCAGCTTTTAAGCTCTAGCTTCATAGCAATAAGATAGGATACCCGTGGCTTTCTCTCATCCTCTCTAAAACTGACAAAGGAGTCCGAGACTCTCTCTCTATTCTCTCTCGCAGACAAGACTCTATCTCAAAAGAAAGAATGACACTCTCTTTCTCTCAAAAAAACACAGAATTACTTTGCACTCTTCAAATTTCTCTCCTTGAAGAATTGAATCCCTCACAATGGATCTCTCTTACTCTCTCAATGACAGAATTCCCTCAATGCAATGGAAGGAATCAATGGACGAAAATTTTCTCTCTCTAGGGACGGAAATTTGTTCTCAATCTAAAACTAAAACTAACCTAGGAGAACTCATGAGTTCCTAAGACATACCTACAACTAATCTAGGAATGGAAGCAATCCTAGTGAACTACTAATGAGCTAAACTAGGAGAGCTAAACCTATGCTCTGATACCATGACAAAACATGTATGCCTCAGGATCTATGGAGCACTCTAAGGTGGATGGAACCTATGTGGAAACATGATGAAGAGAGTGCTCATGACATGTACCTCAAGTCAATTAGGTTCCAAGATAGATTCGCTTAGACTCATAAAGAGAATCTTGAGATAGTACAAAGTGCTTGATTGATATTACTTCAAATGAACCTCCCTTTTATAGGTGAGGGTACTTACATCCATTTGCTTGCTCACATGTGGGATATCTCCTCCATGCCATGTGGTAGCTTTCCCTTTACTCATACCTTTGCTCTACTTGTGCTCATGGCACCACAACTCTCAACACCATTGACCTAACAGGAAATGGCCACCAAGATAACACCAGTCATTGTATCACATATGACTAATGACACTCTACAGCACACACCGTAGGTGCCATTTACAGGTACCATCCTCGACCCCATCCAACGAATATTGTGAATCCATCATATCTCCTTTGTGCTTTTTGTCATCTTCATTGAAGCAGGTAAACTCATTTGATCGATGAACATGTCCACGTGTGTGCACGTAGATGCACATTCAGAGAGAAAAAAAGACAAAGAGAGAGAGAGAGAGAGAGAGAGAGAGAAAGAAAAACTCAGAATATAAATGGTGTCATTCCACATATTTTATGTTGGGATCCAAACAATTGATGTCATCTATATGGACCTTGACATAACCCAAATAGCTGTTGAAACCCAGGGCTCACTACCTGATTTCCCTTCAATATATACAAGAAAAACTCTCAGAACATTTGGTCAGATACCATGACAGCACCCACCTTGTTTACCAACAATCTCGTAACCATCGAGGACAGGGGTTTTGCTTTGATTACCATGTCTGAAAGCATGAAGGATAGATGATGATCAGAATAGCCAGCATTCAGATATAGGTTGATGAAATTCAGTGCAATAAAATACGGAGTAGCCAATACCTGGAACTTCAGGATCCAAACAATAAAAAACAAAGAGAGATCACTTCAAACCAAAGACCACCAACTATAAGTTTTGTAAGCAGAGGTGCGGCACGAGTTACAATTCTATACTTCAGTAACAATTCATCATAGGTTGGTTGCTCAAGCCATTCTAAGGTATCATGCTACACAAACAACACACTCTCTCTCACCTTTAGTAGTAATGATAGCCATGTATTTAGCACATAAATTGGCATTGCTACCCCTAATAATCTGTATCTGTTCGCCAAATTTAGTTCAGCAGCTGTTATGACTATTTTGGCATCAAATCTCTATCTAGAGATTATAGTCGTAACTTTGTCCTGAAGTGTATAGTTGTCCAATCCATATTTGATTTATTAAACCTACAGATTCGCAAAGCATCCTGCAGTCAAATTTCCTTTTTAAGGCTCGTCTTCATTCAACCACACCATACCTTTCAACCAAAAATATCGTACAGAAATTAGTGCCATTATCCTTCAATCTACCAAAATGAGACTTTTCAGCTAGTGGAAGAGGAGGGCATGGGCTTTCGGAGGAACTAAGCGCTTGAATGCAGAGCAAGTAGACATGCTCAGCCAACTCAGCGCATCTTGCAAATTAGCGCCAAACCAAATTTGGACTAACGAAGGGGAAAACAACTAAAAAACAAAAATGTTAAGACAAGCTTCTCCATCCATGATCCTTTTCAGAATTTTGTGGTGGACGTTGCAAGCATTCGAGCAGAGAAATATTTTTAATACCATGAAAGGCTCGTATGGGAGAGCTGTGTTGATGGGCGATCCTGCTTATCAATGAGATAGTTGTTCCAGAGATGGGTTGATTCAAGCCTCAACCAATCGGACTAGCCCCTTGTAGCAGCGGGCAAAATATCAAAGCAGTTGATTCAATCCTCAACCAATTGGATTTGCCCTGTTAAAATACGGGGCGAGGATAAATATAGATCCCCCAAGCTTGTCCTATATGACCTTGTCTCGTTGGGTCCCATTTTCCCAGCCCGTAAAACACCGGATGAGCTCCACCTCGCGGGGCTATAAGACCTTTTAAAAAAACTAAGTACCAAGGATGTCCTCATGAGTCCTCATCCAAAAATGTCTCCATGTGTAGGATTTGTACCCAAGTTTCGAACTTCAAACCTCTACGCTCGCGGAGTGCAGACCTTACCACCAGCCTATGCTCTACTATTTTTGCAAGAATCCATTTTTACATATATATAAATACATTTTGTGACAGTGGAGCGACATGGGGATGTGGCACTGCTCCCTCATCCGCTCGTGATTTTTTGGTGACCTTGTAGACCCCGCCACTAGTCACAAACGACAAGGGAGGGTAATCTCCATTTAGCCTCACCCAAGGGGTTGGCTCACATGAGAAGGAGTTGGTTCAATCCTCCTGCACATGATACTTCTCCATGGTCACATTGTACAATATACCAATGAGAAGGGTTTGGTTGATCATATATCTAAGTTATAGACTCCATAACTTCAAGATACATGAGTAAATTTCTCCCCATCCATGCTCCACTCAAACCCTGGTCCACTTGATAGTGACAATAGCACATACAATGCAAATATACCATCGATAGCTAACCATAAAACCACGTGATAACAATTCTATCCTAGTTTTGGGTCCCCTTACAGGGACTACAGGAGTTTTGTCAGCATATCCTATAGTATAGCCATTTGTATTAATAGTAATATAGGGATTAGGAGCCAACATTTAGTGACGTCAAGGAAATATAAGCTTGGTTTACATTGTATAATAGCATGCCCCCCTCCCCACCATGTCCTCCTCTTCCGTCCCGCACCCCTCTTTCTTGTTTAAGATATAGGGTAGTTTGAGTCCCACCCTTCTTTACCTCCTTCAACACTAAAATTGACTATTAGTAGCCCAAAAATCATTTGCTTTCATTTTTGCATCCAAAAGCACTTGGTTTATCACTATACTAGGAGGCATCGCCCACATGCACGTGTGCACTCTTGTTATACACCTTGTATTGTATAGTAGTTATCAATCTTTAAATCTGGACATGATTGCAACATTAACAATCAATGTAGGAATGAATTTCCTTCTTGCTTCCCATGCCATTCTACATCCCACTATTATACTCCTCTCCTCATCTCTATTTTATACTAGCTAGAGGTTTAGTGCTTCAGCAAGGACTTGGAATTCAATTAATGTGGTTTGTGCATGTTCTGCTTTTTCGCAAAAATTAGTCATGCATAGGTATACAAATTTGTAATGTTTAATTGATTAGTGTTTACAAAGGTGTTCAAGAATTCGATCCTTTCGATTGTATGCTTTATTTTTTTTAACTGAGCAAGTTTTGTATGAGATAGAACTGATCCTCCTCAACACACACACACACACACACACATTCTTCCCTTTAACACCTTATCTCTGACCCTTAACACCCTACTTCCACTCTCACCAATTTTACCCCTTAATATTCTTCCCCTCTCTTTTAAATTTCCCTAAATTTCCTAAAATTTTCCTAATTTGTCCCTAATTTTCCCTAACTCTCTAATTTACCCCTAATTTTCCTAACTCTCTAATTTTTCCCTAATTGCCTCGTGAAATTTTCTACTCCATTTCCCCCTAAGTTTTTCCTATGTTCCCCTATTGTTTCCTAATGTTCCAAGTGGCTCCTTCAAGCTCAATTAGTTATTTTGCGGAGTTGCCTCTGCTTAAGCTCTCCATACAAGGCACAATTCCCAATATTGATATCATTGCAAGATTTGTAGTTAGCTGCCAAATAAGTTTCCATAAATCCTCATTGGGAATGGGCTGAAATATTGCATGCAAATAGGGCTATGTCATGCATTATCCCTTGAAAATAATTGCATCAAAAATTTCAGTTCCATAGCCATGATGCTCAAATCTGAACGTACAATGGACCCATTTCTGTCAAGGCTTGATAGTTTGTTTATTAAGCAACCTTCATTACAACAGCATGATTCCCATCTTTGATTACATTTTGAAGGTGGTCATGAAGGAACTCACAACCATACGGGTGGTCTCCATATGATACCAACATCCATGAACCTTTATTATTGACGAGCTGAAAATAACTGCATGCAGTATAAAGAAGCATAATGCCTTGATGATAAATATGCCAAAATTTGTGGCCCAAAAACCTCAACATCACACTACATTAGGACTGCAATCATTTGAACTAGATCTCGTGGCTTGTCTTGCTAGCTTATGCTTGCATCTTGTTGGACAAATAGCTCTTTAACATATTTTTGAATTTCGACTAGAGATATCTGCATGTTACTAGTAGTCAACCTTGATGAACTATAATTAATAATTCTGACATCAGCCTCATCATGTGCACATGAATTTTCTTTTGCAAGTACCAATACATGGCAATGATATTTATCACTTGTTACACGCAACACGAGGATACCCTTCGGATGTTCTATCCTTTCATTACAAAGCTCCTATGATCTCCCATTGTTCTCATTATGGCTACTAAGTGTAGAAGGAAAAACTCCCAAGTATACTCAAGTAGTGAAGGGCACTAGTTAGGCTAAAGTTGTGGCCATATTCCCCACAGTCATGCTTTTGAATGTGTTGTGAAGCAACTTCAAGATTTAATGTGTCATGCATATCTTGCTCTTGCTGCATAAGTTGCTCCTCATCATTGTGTGTAAGTTTACTTTGGCATCCTTTGTTGTCATCTGTGCGTTCTTCTATATTTTCTTCCTTTATGGAGACCATACAATGTTGGATACTCACCTCTGCCTCAAAACTTTGTCCTCAAAGTTTGCATGCCTAAGAGTGTAAGCACATCCAGGGCCTTACCTTGTTGGTCAACATCTCCATCTTGATTTCCATCATATGAGCTCATCATTGTGTGGCTCATCATCTGTCTTTTCATCCATCAGGCCTGCTTCATTGTCTCATTGTTATGTAGGCTTGTTCCATCACCTGGCATATAGGCGTTTCTTCCATAAGTATGCTGAACTGCCAAGGCATCGTCTGGAGCAATGTATGGGTCCTACAAATTGATTTGACAGTTTTCTCTCTCTTGTTGTCCATATTTATTTCCATCATGTGGGCTACTATTTTTATTTGAGCAGCTACCCCCACAAAACCCTTCTGTATTTGCAACTGTAATTGCCTAGAGACAACCAAATTTTTGTCCTGCATATTGAGGCATCTTCAATGGCTTTGAAGTATGACTTGGCTGGCAAAGTAGGGAGAGGCATAGCATGGCTACGCTCTGCTGGCTACAATACCAGCATTCGCATGACTGCATTCTCTTTAGATGTATGGTGTCCACTTTTGTAGGATTGCATAGCCTTTGGCATAACTCCCCTCGGCATCATACCTCCAACTTGTGGCTAGTCTTTGACATTTGAATCTCCACATTTATCATAGACAAACATGTCTGTCAAATCAAATATTTGGATATGTAGGGTACAATAACCATCATACATATCTCGACCATGCAACACGTTTCATGCTTACAGTGCACTAGCTCATGAGGCAAACTGCATTTCAGCTTAGAGACAACCTAAAATCTAATGCATGACAATCCTCTTACTAAACCGAAAAGGAGAAAATACCTGATGCAACACATCCAATGTAATGGGATAAAACAAATTGCAAATGGTGATCAGAAGAATTGTACTGGTTTGTGAGTTTTCACATTGAAGCTGCCTAAAGCTTTTTGCATGCTGCTCAAATCCTGGTAAAAGCTGCCCAAAAATAGAGGCATGTTGGCCCATGTTCCATCCATAGGCATTTGGTTGTCCCATGGTGTGTAATAAAGTGTTGTTGCTATCCTCCTACATCAAATGCATGCACATGTGCTGGTTGTGAACTCTGCCTATCTCACAGCTCGAACGGTGATGGAGAGGTTTGAAGAACATGCAATACATTAGGTTACCAACCTACAAGATGATTCCAAATCTGATGGATAAGAGTGCTGAAAATAATCAACAGAGAAGCTCAAGATAATGGCCAAAGACAAGGCTTTGAAATGGGGCCTAGGTAGCCTTACTCGGGATCAAAAAAGGACTTGAAAAGGGGCTAGTAACGGGCCTTACAATTTTTATTTTTTATTTTTTGGGGAGGGGGGTTTCCCCTACGTCACCTAAGATCCTTGGGACTACTAGACTAAGACAGCCAAGCCCCATCTTATGCTTAAGACCTTAGGTTCCTTAACCTAACCTTATCTTGGTTAATGTAGTCACACTAACCTAAACAACCTAACTAGGCCTAACTACCAAACCTAACTCAATCTACTAGCTAACCTAAGAAACAAGACCTTAGTGGAGGCAATGGACGGTGCGATGTACGGCAGTGGAATTTCTTCAAGCGAGAGACCACAACCCAGGTGATGATGAGCACCTGCGAGGCGTTTGGTTTGCCTAGGATTTGAGTGGCGAGTTCTTCTGGTCGGAGAGCTTTGATTGGGGGAGTCAAGTGATGTGTGCACTGCTAGTCAGCAAGGCTGGGGCTCATGATTCAATGTTTTGTATAGGCGGTCTTCGTCACAACAAGGATTAGGCATATGAGTGACCGTCGTAGTGGTTGGGTAGCCAGATCAAGAATGGATAATTAATATGATTTTTGGTCGAGAATAGCCTATGAGCGGCTTGGGGTTGAGGGTTTATGCCTAAACCCCTAATGAACTTGTAACCAAAAATGCCAAGGGAGGGGGAAGACCCACATCAATAGATTGATTCGAGGTCAAATGGGGAGAGAAATTTGGCAAAAGTTGATTGAGAGAGCAGGAGCAAGGTGCAGGGGTAGCAAGATCACCATGTGGTTATGATGGTAGGATCCGCAAGCTTGATAACGAAATAATTGGGGGTAGTGAGTATGGTCCAATGTGATGGTTGAAGCAGAGGGCTATAGTTTCTTGGGCCTAGTGAAAGAAAGGAGGGGATATGAGAGGTGAGGGAGAAAAAGTAAAAAGGAAGTGGGATGGGAGGTGAGGGGAAGGGAGAAGGTCCAAGGTGTGCTGCCAAGAGGCTGAAGGACTAACTTATGCTAATTTTCCATCTTAGCTACTTACCTTAATTTTGCAAGGTAGCCTAACTAATACTAATATGCATGCATCAATGAACACAATGCGAATTTACAAATTATAATCCAAGTTGGGATTTTGGCATTTTTCTACGTAAAAATAGAAAAATATTGGCTTTGGAGCATGATGATCAGAGTTGGAGATTGTTAGCTACGGATTTTAGAATAAAATGAACCTTAGGCGTGAATCCTCTTGCATTGCCTTCCCTGTGGCTTTCGCCTCCCATCCTCTTGAACCATCCTCACCTTCCTCTGTCTCTGTCCTCACCTCTGGCTTTGTCACTCTCTCCCACACTCTTTTAGTCTCTCCTTCACACCCCCGCCCTCCTCTCTCACTCACCCTTCCCTCACTCCCTCTCGCCTGTCTCCCCTTCCTCTCTACACCTCATTAGATTATGTTACAGGTTGCATTACGTCAAGTGTTTAAGTCCCGTAGCCAATGTCATTGATAATCAAAAGTGGGCGACTAATAAGAACTTCTCCCTAGGAGACTTTCTGTGTAAGTGGCTTCTATTCTGTCTCTGATTTCAACTAGACAGCTGCATTCTTCACGGAGGAAAAAAAGCTCCAGCCTTTTCTCTTATGCATCGCATGATCTGGCTCAGAACTAAATTACTCTGTGCAATCTCTGCAAGCATTGTCATGGTTTTCGGAA
Source organism: Dipteris shenzhenensis (assembly GCF_047967505.1). Taxonomy (NCBI): domain Eukaryota; kingdom Viridiplantae; phylum Streptophyta; class Polypodiopsida; order Gleicheniales; family Dipteridaceae; genus Dipteris; species Dipteris shenzhenensis. The sequence goes on along the minus strand of NC_141608.1, from coordinate 30,740,908 downwards.
GATTTTGCCGGTCATAGAATCTTCGTTTTGAGCATAAACTTGTGGTTGGTCTCTTTTGATAATAGGAGTATCTTTTTTAAGGCTAAGGTTTGTTTTGTGTGCACCTAAAGACAGGAAACAAATGCAAAGGGAGGGGGAAGATGCACATCGACAGATTGATTCGAGAGGCTGAGGGTCAAAAGGGGAGAGAAGTTTTGCAAAAGTTGATTGAGAGAGTAGGAGAAAGGTGCAGGGATAGCAGGATCATGCTCTACCTCATCCACTAGATTCTTTTCCCAGCTTGGCATATTCTTGGATAATATGGCTTCTTGGTCATTCTAACGATGAGTTACATTCTCTGCCTGAGAATTTGCAAAGTCTCTAGGATGTACTCCCTTATTGCATGGATTTCTCCTACTCATGCTTGGTAGCATTTCATCAAATATTCCACATTTTATGGATGTCTTCAAATCTACACCTCTTGTCTCTCTACTCTTCCATTTGATTCCAAATAACCATGATGGCAGGTAGCTTGCTTTAACTTCTCATCAAACACCACATCATAACAAGAAAACATTTAATGAGCGACAGAAAGCTTGCCTTACCTTCCCATCAAACACCACATCATAAGAAGCAAACATTTAATGAGCCACAGGGTCGTTAAACTTATAATATTTAGGTGGTTGTGGTGGTAGGATCTATAAGCTTAGTAGCAGAAGAATTAGGGGTAGTGAGTATGGTCCAATGTGATGGTCGAAGGAGAGGGAAAAAGTTTGTTGGTTTTGGTGGAAGAAAGGAGGGCATTTGAAAGAGGAGGGACAGAAAGGAAAAAGGAGGTGGGATGGGAGGCGAGGCCAAGGAAGAAGGTCCAGGGTACGCTACTCGGAGGCCAAAGGACTAACTTATAATTTTCCAACTTAGCTTAATTTTTCAATTATCTTAATTTTTCAAGGTAGCCTAAGTAATACTAATGTGCATGTATTATGAAATTAACGTGAAATCACAAATTCTAATCCAAGTTGGGGTTTTGAATTGGCATTTTTCTAGGTAAAAATGGCTTTGGAAGCATGATGATCGTAGTTGTAGATTGTCAAGTATGGATTTTAGAATAAAGTGCATCCATTATGTTTATGTTGTGCTTCCCTCACTCCCTCTGGTCTTTCCCCCCTCACTTTACTCCCTCGTTAGATTATGTTATAGGTTGCCCCCACTGTGTCTAGTGTCCTCCTCCTGAGGCAGTCGATAGAGCGAGCGGGAAAAAGCGAGCAAGCAAAAAAAGCCAAGCGAGAATTTATTGAAGCGCTAGGAAAATCAAGCAAGAAAAGAAAGAATCTAAGTGTTCCATAAAATAATTGTTTGAAGTAGAAAGTATTCAAAAGGGGGGTCTTATGTCATATTTTTTGAGATTGAGTAGTCTAAAGTTAAGGACTGCTTTTAAGAGATCTCAACAACGGAAGTGGGATAGAAGAAGGTGAGAGAGAGAGGGAGAGCCAGAAGAGAGAGTCACACAAGTTTTGGTGGGTGCAGAACACCCTAATCTTCTATGTCATCCATATATATATGTGTTTGAGTATTGTTGGCTCTTTCCTACTGCTTTCATAGGAAGAGCTGGGTATTCTATGTTTGCAGGGTTCCGAGGCTTTTTGTCACCTATAGATATATTGGGATTGTCGGTTGTAGTATATGTGTAGCTTAGGACCTCGAGTCGTGTTCCAATGAGAGACGTAGGCTTAAGTGTGGTAAGGAAACAAAGTGCAAGCATGTGTAAAAGAAACGTAAACCATCTTTGTTGAGGTAATGAAGGCTTTCGCCTTCATGGGGGGTTGTAGGGTTTAGGAGGAGTTTAATGGTTCAGAAGGAGGTTCCAGGGTTTAGAAAGAGTTCTAGGGTTCAGAAAGAGTTCCAGGGTTCAGAAGGAGGTTCCAGGGTTTAAAAAGAGTTCCAGGGTTTTGAAGGAGGTTCCAAGGTTTAGAAGGAGTCCAGGGTTAGAAGGAGGATCCAAGGTTCAAAGTAGAGTACATGGTGGAGAGCTCGTCTCCCTCGTAGATCATGGAGTTTAAGGGTTTAGGAAAGCATAGGAGTGGGAGAGGAAGAAGGTGTAAGAGCATGGGTGAAAGAAGAGAGAGGAGGAAGGAGGAGGAGGGAAGAGGAGGAGGGAGGGGGAGGAGAGAGGAGGAGTAGGAGGAGGGAGGAGGAGGAGGAGGAGGAGGAGGAGGGAGGAGGAGGAGAAGGAGGAAGGAGGAGGAGGGAGGAGGAGAGGGAGAGGGTGGGTTGCAGGGTTGGAGGAGAGGGGAGAAGGGTTGCAAGGTTAGGACATGCTTTTGGACGTGCAGTGCAAGGAAGCATGGACACTTGAGACAAATGCTTGGAATACCAAAGTAGACTCAACACAATGCCCCAAAGAGTGCCGGCTTCATTCCATTATGGGGTATTTATACAAGTTGGAGAGCTTCTCTCTCTGCATGTAACACAAAGTTGTATCATAAAGTTGTAACACAAAGTTGTATCACAAAGTTGTTACACAAAGTTGTTACACAAAGTTGTAACACAAAGTTGTGTCACAAAGTCGTAACACATTCTCTCTCTTCATGTAGACAAACTTGTAACACAAAGTTGTTACACAAAGTCATAACACAAAGTTGTGTCTAGAAGTTGTAACACAAAGTTGTATCACAAAGTTGTAACACCTTCTCTTTCTTCATAAGTTCATGTTGGCATAGAGTCAACATACTCCCGGATCCATTTTATTACCCGTCCTCGGGTTATGGCTTATTGCGATCACGTACCTGGGTTGCCATGTTTTTAGTCCAGTGGCTGTGGAACTTGTGTCGTGCCAGTCGATCCTGCTATAGAGCCTTAGCACCATACAATTTTTGCGCAATTTCCAAGTAGCCTGTATCTACCATTTGCTCGAACAGAGATATGTGGCATGCCTCCAAGAAGATCACTCTTTGATAGAGTCGGCTTGTAATATGAGCATCAATCCGTTCATTGGGATTAAAGCTGAGTGGAGGCAAATGGGAATCAAGGTAACATGGGACCTCCAGAATTAATTCTAATGTTTTACAGAATATGGCACTTTGGCGAAGGAAGCGATCAATGTTGCCGCACATTGTTTGTTCATGCTGCTGAAGTGCTCGGATCATGGTGCCTTGGATATTCCATTCTACACCAGAGTAGGGTTCGATCATTGGCCAATTAATGACTCGATCTTCAGCCAAAGTGTGTATGTTGGCTTCCCATTTTTTACGCCGTGGAACTGCATAGAACTTGGGATGGGTTCTGAGACATGGAGGTGCCCGTAAGGACTCCTTTAAGAAGATTACATCAAAGAGCTTGGGACAGTGCCAATCAGGTTGTGGATCCAATTTGCTAATCCAGCCTTCACTTATTTGATGCTGACAAAGGTTGGTAGGAAAGTTACCCAGGGTCCATCCACCGCGAGTTTTCATATCAGGATATTTGCTCAAAAATTCCTTGATGGGGTTACTGGGAAGTGGTATCTCATCAAAATCATACCCATCATTGGAACTTGGCATGGGTGTATGAATCGAATTATCCGGATCCTGATATTCAAAATCAAATACTGCATCATTTTCTGCTGATGGAAGCACCAGAAGTGTCAGAGGTGATGACGGGGCCGGGAGAGAATCAGGGGACATGGGGGAGAAATATGGCTGAGTGATAATGGTGGAAGGGGGAGCAGAGGGGAGGGGGGGAAGAAATGGGCAAATGGTTTGAGCAGCTTGGTAATCCTCAAGGGTAGGATTAGCAAGGGAGGGGAAAAAGCTAGGTGTGAGGGGCTCGTAAGTTTGTGACTGTTGGGTAAGTTGAAAATGGTGAGAGGCATGAGCAAAGAGACGATGGAGGGAATAGATGTTAGGATGGAGCTCGGGGAAGGTTAAGAGGGTGGTAGCAGCAAGGGAAAGTGAGGTTATGATGTTGGCAGAAAGAGTGGTTAGATATGGGAAGTTGGATGTGAGATAGGCCTTGTCATCTTCCGACACTTCTTTTTGCTGGTGCGATGGGATGATCAGCTGCATGGGTTGGATGTCGGTTATGTCGTGCCGTGCAAATAATAGGGATGGCCTTTGTAGCAATGGCAACAAACCTGCAATAACCCTGAGGGGAGGACTACCCATAAGGCAGACATATGCAATGAAAGCATCTGTCCTGAGTGTTATAAACCCGGCATGTGTAGACAGGCAGAAGATATTCTTCTCATCTTCAGACAAGTCTTGGCAAATTATGCGCAGGGTTTTAATCCCGATTGATCGTTTCCAGTTGATTGTTGGATGAGCAGATATGATTCTGATTTGGAGTTGCTTCCATTGGATAAGCACGCGTGCGTTGAGGTGATCTTCCACTTGTAGAGCAGCCACAAGCTCTTCATACACCATGGTTGTGCATTGTAGTGGGGCGTCATTGGTGTTGTCTTCCAATGCCTCATTATTGTGCACTAGCAATTGGAGTTCAAGCTTGGAGATGGCTATTTTTTGGGAGTGCATCTCATTCATTTTTTCTTTGTGCTGATGGTAGATGGTTGTGTATGCCTCCTTAAGCTTTTTCATTTGCAAGGTGACCTTTGCCTGTTGAGGAATGTCTTCAGTGGTATTGGACCATTGGTCCAAGACCTGGGCTTGTGAAGTGCTGGCCTCTTGAACAGTAGCAAGTTGGTCTTTTAAGAGTCGGCATTCCCTTGTAAGCTCATCAATGCTAAAGGCACGTACTGCCAAAGATTGTTTTATGTCTTCAAGCTTGTCCTGGAGCTCTTCTTCTTTGTGAATGAGAGTGAGTCAACCTTGTGCCACTACCTCTGTTTGTTGCACATGTGCAGATGTTAGGGAGTGATAGGAGGTCTGTAGGATTGCCATTGCTTCTACTGCCGCAGTCAGCTGTGTTTGACTTTGGTGGAGGTTGGAGGTCACATCCCTTAGGGCCTTCTCTTGAGCTTGGAGAGCTTGGTTCATGTGCACTTCTTCTACCTCCTTCTCATCTATCTGTGCCCGAAGTGCCTTGACCTCTATGGCGATTGCCTGGAATTGATCTTCAATTTCTGATGCCGTCTGCCTTTCCAATTCTCTTGCATATGCTTCCTTGGCCAAGCTAGTGAAGAGTTCTGACATTTGGATCATTTGGCTAGCTTGATGTTGGAGAATGATAGACGGTGATGAGGTCTGGCGATATTGCTGATATAAGTGGTGCCCATGTAGCCATCCCGATGATTCTGTAGTACTTGGGGGAGGTTGTTCCAATGGCATTTCAGTCCCTTGTGTACAATAGTTATACTGCTGATCTGGCACTAGCTCTCCTTGGGGCTCATCGACTGGCATGGCGTCGATGGGCGGTTCGAGTGCTGATGTGGTCTCAAGCTCTGGTGCTGATCTTTCCTCAGGTTCAGGTGCCAACCTTGTCTCGATCTCGGGTTGGTGCTGTTGGTGGAGACTTAGTGGTTGCAGTTGTGCACCGAGCTGTAGCATTTCCTGGGGCAATTCCGCAATCCTGCTCTCCAGAATAGGTACTTCTGTTAAGGCATCTGTACTTATCAATGTGATAGCTGGAGCAGTTGATGATGGCTCCCATACTAGTGAGAAGGGTATGTCCAACTCCTCAATTGGCTTTGGAGACTGGGGCAGAGTCATTTCTCTTTCTTGTAGTTCCTTTTTGATGATTATAGCCAATAAGTGCGGAATTTTACATTTCTGGCCTGAAGAACCATCGAGTTTTTTTGGTAAAGAAAATGACGAAGTGTTGGACCCATTAGCTTCCTACTCAGCAAAACAAATGTGCGGAGTGGAAGGGAGCATTCCTTGCCGTACTTTATTCCCAGGATTGTGGATAGAAATTGTGTTGCTTCCTTGAGGCGATGGTCAAGGATTGTGCGAAGCAATATGCCATCTCTATGGATCAGGGTACCCTTGGTGAGGAGAGACTGTACTTCGATAAACTTTGCATCAGCAGACTGTTTAGGGTATTGGCCACCTTGTTTTGGCAGTTGAGAAAGCCCTTTGAATGACCGTACTGTCGAGGATAATGTTCAGTGGGCTCTGCTGTACAGTGATTGTACCGTACTTGCCATCCTTTGCATTGCTGGAGTAGTAAGAGTGGAGAAAGTGCTTGATGTAGGTGGTCATGATAGGATTGTCCTCCAAGGATTTGAGGCTCTCATGCGAATTGCCTCGACCCCGTTGCTCTAAGTAAAATGTTGCTTCCTGGGAAAGAGCATAAGTCGATGTGGGTGGCCAGACAAGTTCCAATGATTGGGCCTTGTTAATGGTTGTGTAGGCCGGCTACGACTGGGGTGGCATTTGTTCTGCTTAGTCATGCACTGAATCTTCTTCGGAGCTATCGCTTTGGACCACGAATGCCTATGGTCTCCGTGGTTGAGAGGATGTAGATGGTTGCGAACTCTGGAGGGGGTCCCGTGGTTGAGGCGGTGGGCTCTTTCTGCGCATCCTCTTTACCCCCTCTTTAGTGGCGGCATCTTTTCTGAACCTGCATCCATGTACATGTAGTGTACCATTGATCATTAAATTGATTGGCATGCCTGTATGACCTTCTGTGTGTGTGTGGGAGAGAGATCCTTTTTTTTTTGTTATACATCCTTTGAGAGTGTGGAATGAAAGTGTGTGGTACAATTATTCATGCAATCATCTATGTGTCTAAGCGAAAGCGTGTGAGTGCACGTGACCTAGTAGCTAAGTAGGGACTAACTATATGCTTTTTTTGCTGGGATTTTCATAGGGCAGCTAGAACTCATCATCACTTCTGAGCTCTAGGTAAAATCGATTGATGCTACTTATATGTGCGAAGACGTACATATGCAAGTGAGTGCTCGTGATACAATCTAATCCTAACTAAGGAAGACTTGGTTTCCCAAATCTTTGTTTTTGTCGGGGATGGCTCGCGTGTTGATGTAGTAGCGCTTCATTTATTGTTGTGTTGAATTGGACTCCATCTAGTGTTTCAAGTAGCACAGCTCCGATGGGATTCATCTTTCGTACTCGGTAGGGTCCTTGACCTAGATACTTCAGTTTTCCCTTGTGTACTTTGGCATTGTATAATATGACTAAGTCGCCTTCCTTGATGTCTTTAGCTTTCAGATTCCTGTCAAACCATGCCTTTCTTCGACGTTTTTCTGTTGTCATGGCATGATAAGCGACTAGTCTTGTCTCCGTATGCTTTTCCAACTGACAGAGCCTTTCGTTCAAGGACTCATGATGACCCATGCATTCCTGTACTGCAATGCGTAGACTTGGTATGACAAATTCGAGTGGGACCACGGCTTCAAGGCCGTACACCAATTGAAAAGGTGTGTTCCCTGTACTGACCTTGAATGTGGTTCTGTATGCCCATAACGCTGCATTCAGTTTCTCTGCCCAATCAGAACGCTGTGGTTCTACTACCTTGGTGAGGATATTGCATATCATTTTGTTTGTGGATTCTGCTAGTCCATTCCCTTGGGGGTAGTAGGGTGTGCTTTTTCTATGGATGACCATGAAGCCAGACAAGAGCTCTTGGATTACCTCATTGACAAAATGTGTGCCTCTATCCGACACAATTTCAATGGGGCATCCGAATCGGGTGATCACATGTTCGTATAAGAATCTTGCTGTGCTTTTGGCATCTGCCTTTCTGACTGCTTTAGCTTCAGCCCATTTTGTAAAGTAATCAGTGGCCACAATGATGTAGCGTGCCTGTGTTCCTTTTGCTGTTGGATGTATGGGACCCACATAGTCAATCCCCCATTTTTCAAATGGTTGTTGTGCAACAACTGTTGTTAGGGGATTGAAGTCTTTGTGTTGTGGTTTAATAGTCCGTTGGCATACATCACAGCCTTTAACATATTCATAGGCATCTGCCCACAGTGTTGGCCACCAGTAGCCTGCGAGGAGAACTTTTCTTGCTGTGGCTTCCCCTTGGAAGTGTCCTCCTGCAATGCCTTCATGGACTTCACTCAGGATTGGCAGGATGCATTACACATCTTCTTAATATCTGGTCCTTGCCCATCTTGTATAGTTGTCCTGCAATGAGTTGATATGGTGCAGCCTTTAGAATCAATTTTCTGGCATCTACTGCTTTCATGTCAAGGGGTGGTCTTCCTGCCATCAAGTACCCAATGATATCTCCACACCATTCTGGAACATCATTTATTTGAAATAGTGTGGCATCTGGTAAGTCGTCTTCTACTCCAATGGCTTCTTCTCCTGTCTTGACTCGAGACATGTGATCGGCAATGTAGTGTTGGGCACCTTTGCGGACCACGATTTTGAAGTTGAATTCTTGCAGCAAGAGGAGCCATCTGGATATTCTTCCTATGGTACATGGACGGTTCACAAGATAAAGCAATGCTTGATGGTCGGTGTAGAAGACAAAATCATTTGCGAGTAGATAGTGCCAAAATTTCTTTACACTATACACCATTGCTAGGGCTTCTCTTTCTGTGGTTGTATAGTTGATCTCTGCATCATTGAGTTGTCGACTGGCGAAGTAGACGGGGTAGTCTTTCTTATGTTCACCAGGTTGACAAAGCACACTCCCAATTGCATACTTGGATCCATCAGTATGAACATGAAAATCAATATCCCAATTGGGAGATATAAGGATGGGTGCTATGATTAGGCGCCACTTTAAAAGCTCAAAGGCTTGGTCGCACTCTTCGGTCCATAAGAACTCCACTAATAATTTGTAAAGTGGTCTAGCTATCATGGCATACCGCAATATAAATCTTCTATAATAGCCGGCATGTCCCATAAAGACCTACACCTTTGGAATTTGTAGGAGGAGGTAATTCCATGATGATTTTGATTTTGTCCATGTTAGTTGCAATCCCATGTTGAGAGACGATGTGTCCCAAAACAACTCCGTGGGTGACCATGAACTGGCATTTTGTTGGATTTAGGGAGATGCCATACTCCCTGCATTTGATTAGTACTTCTTCCAGACATTTGAAGTGGTCCTGTTTGGTTGAATGGATGCACAAATCATCCAAGAACACCTGTAAAAACTTATTCAAAAATGACTTGAAAGCTGTGAACATGACTCGCTGGAATGTGGCTGGGGCATTACAAAGGCCGAATGGCATGACTCTATATGCAAAAATACCCCATTCTGTAGCAAATGCTATTTTTGATTGGTCCTGAGGAGCAATTTGCACTTGGTTATAGCCACTGAAGCCATCCAAGAAGCTATATATTTCGGATCCTGCCACCTTTTCCAACACTGTTTCTGTTAAGGGTAGGGGGTAGTGATCCCTAATTGTGGCGGCATTCACATTTTTCAAGTTTATGCATATTCTGAGCTGGTGTTGTTAGGAGAGTTAGAGTGGTGTTAGTTTGTGTAGGGACCGTCGTGTTAATAATGTGCCTAAGATTGTCCTACATGTGTAGGGAAATGTGCCGGTGCAGATGGATCGTTAATCGGAGGTCACGGCGTGAAAATACGAGTGAATTAATGCAAAATGAGGCCCACACGGGGGCACGAATGAACGTGTGCTAGGGATGCCGAAATGGTGTGCAATGGGCTGGAAAAATATCCCGTAACGTGCTGTTTCCGTGTGTGAAATCTTGGTTCAAACGGGGTTCAGTTTGGGTCCCAAACGGATGAGTTTCGAGGGGTTAAAGTAAGGGTAAATTTTGCATTTGGGGGGTCCTAATGGTGGTGTGAATGGACTTTAGGTCCAACTGAGGGGTTGAAACCAAGTGACTCTAGTTAAGGAAACTAACCTAGATCCTCCCAGTTACTGGAACTGGGAGGTTTAACTAACTGTAGTTAGTTACTAACTGAAGAGTTAGTCTAACCTAACTGAGGGTAATCTTAACCGAACCTAGTCTAACTAACTGAGGGTTAACTAAACTAACCTAACTTCAATTACTACTAACCTAACCTACGTGAACTAATCAAACCGACGTTAACTAACTAATCTAGTTATCCTAACCTAACTAACCTAGCCTAACTGTAGTTAAGACTAACCGAGCTAAGGTTAAAGCTAACCCTAGGGTTAATTTAGGTTAGCGTTTTTTTTTTTTTTTGGGGCTGGTGTGTTGGGGGGCGTTCCGATGGCGGCGCCCGGGGGGGGGGCGCTGAGAGGGGGTTCGGGGGAGAGGGGCGGCGTGGGGGAGGGGGTGCGGCGACCGGGGGCGCGGGTGAGGGGGTGGAGGGGAGAGGGGGGCTTTGCGACGGGGGAGGGCGGGGGGTGGCGGGGGGCAGGGGTTGTGAGTGGGGGCGAGGCGGGGAATGGCGCAGGTGAGGGGGTGGAGGGGAGAGGGGGGCTGTGAGCGGGGGCGGGGCGGGGAATGGCGCGGGGCGGGGGTGGGGGGTTAGAGAGAGGGGGGCGGAGCTGTGTGCGCCACCGCGGGGGCGAGAGGTTGGGCGAACGGTGGCGGGGGTTGTGAGCAGGGACGTGGGAGGTGGGGGGTGCGCGGGGCGATGGCGGTGAGCGGGGGCGGCGCTGTGTGCACCGCCGCAGGGGCGGGGGGTTTGGGCGGCAGGTAGCGGGGCGGGGCGAGCGGGTAGAGCGGCACGCGGGCGCCGCCGTTGGCGGCTTGGCCGCTGGCGGGGCGGGGTGGGGGAGTGGGGTGAGCGGGGGGGTTAGAGAGAGGGGGCGGGGGTGGGGGGGTTAGAGAGAGGGGGCAGGCGGCACTGCGTGCGCCGTCGCGGGGCGGGGGGTGGGGGGTTAGAGAGAGGGGGCAGGCGGCACTGCGTGCGCTGCCGCGGAGCGGGGGATGGGGGGTTAGAGAGAGGGGGCGGGCGGTGTTGCGTGGGGTGGGCGGGGTTGACAGGGGTAAGGGGGAGAGAGAGAGAAGGGGTGGGAGAGAGAATGAGGGGGAGAGAGGAGAGAGTGAGAGAAAGAGGGGGTGGGAGAGAGAGGAGAGAGTGAGAGAAAGAGGGGGTGGGAGATAGAACGAGGGGGAGAGAGGAGAGAGTGAGAGAAAGAGGGGGTGGGAGAGAGAACGAGGGGGAGAGAGTGAGAGAAAGAGGGGGTGGGAGAGAGAACGAGGGGGAGAGAGGAGAGAGTGAGAGAAAGAGGGGGTGGGAGAGAGAACGAGGGGGAGAGAGGAGAGAGAAAGGAGAGAGAGGGGGAGGGGGAGAAAATGAGAGAGAGAAAGGGAGGGGGAGGGGGGAGGGGGAGGGGGGAGGTGGTGGTGGAGGGGGAGGGGGGAGGGGGAGGTGGTGGTGGAGGGGGAGGGGGGAGGGGGAGGTGGAGATGGAGGGGGAGGGGGGAGGTGGTGGTGGAGATGGAGGGGGAGGGGGAGGGGGGAGGGGCAGGTGGAGATGGAGGGGGAGGGGGGAGATGTAAAAAAGAGCAAAAAACATGAAAGATGGAAATCGAAAAGGAGGGAGAAGTGGTCACCTCAACGCTCTCCAAGTCTTTCTCGATGTAATGGGATTGTTGCGGAACAATGGACGGTGGGTGGAAGGCTTGGTCATCGCTGCGAGAAGGGCTCGAAGTTACTAATGTGAGGATAGGAGTAAGGGGGTGGTCGATGGAGAGGGAGGAGTGTCTTGCGTGGGGCTCGGAATGAAGAAGAGAATGGAGGCAAAAAGTGAAAGATGAAGAATGAGGGGGTGGAGTAGGTTTTTATAGGATTTGATTTTAGGTTTAGGGTTTAGGTTTAGGGTTTAACCCTAAACTCTTCCCAAGCCATAACTCTTTATGGAGAGCTTGGTTTGCTTTTCTGTAAAAAGGTAAAATGATCGAAATTGAAAGCTCTACGCATCCGTGTCCACTACCTAGCTTGATTGTATATCATGTGGCTTCTGTTTAAGAAATTCAGAAAATTTCTTAAGGTAGTAACCCAAAGTTGATGTTTGGGGTTGATATGCTTGGCTAGAATTGGGAAAAAAAATTTACTCTCCTTGCCCTTGAGTGTTATGTTCATGAAAGTTCAAAGTAGTGTCTTGTTTTACACATACCTACGTATGTTTACTCACTACTTGAGATGCTAGTCTCCCCGACAATGGCACCAAATGTTGGCTCTTTCCTACTGCTTTCGTAGGAAGAGCTGGGTATTCTATGTTTGCAGGGTTCCGAGGCTTTTTGTCACCTACAGATATATTGGGATTGTCGGTTGTAGTATATGTGTAGCTTAGGACCTCGAGTCGTGTTCCGGTGAAAGACGTAGGCTTAAGTGTGGTAAGGAAACAAAGTACAAGCATGTGTAAAAGAGACGTAAACCATCTTTGTTGAGGTAATGAAGGCTTTCGCCTTCATTGGGGGTTGTAGGGTTTAGGAGGAGTTTAAGGGTTCAAAAGGAGGTTCCAGGGTTTAGAAAGAGTTCCAAGGTTCAGAAAGAGTTCCAGGGTTCAGAAGGAGGTTCCAGGGTTTAGAAAGAGTTCCAGGGTTTAGAAGGAGGTTCCAAGGTTTAGAAGGAGTCCAGGGTTAGAAGGAGGATCCAAGGTTCAGAGTAGAGTACATGGTGGAGAACTCGTCTCCCTCGTAAATCATGGAGTTTAAGGGTTTAGGAAAGCATAGGAGTGGGAGAGGAAGAAGGTGTAAGAGCATGGGTGAAAGAAGAGAGAGGAGGAAGGAGGAGGAGGGAAGAGGAGGAGGGAGGGGGAGGAGAGAGGAGAAGGAGGAGGAGGGAGGAGGAGGAGGAGGAGGAGGAGGAGGGAGGAGGAGGAGAAGGAGGAAGGAGGAGGAGGGAGGAGGAGAGGGAGAGGGTGGGTTGCAAGGTTGGAGGAGAGAGGAGAAGGGTTGCAAGGTTAGGACATGCTTTTGGACGTGCAGTGCAAGGAAGCATGGACACTTGAGACAAATGCTTGGAATACCAAAGTAGACTCAACACAATGCCCCAAAGAGTGTCGGCTTCATTCCATTATGGGGTATTTATACAAGTTGGAGAGCTTCTCTCTCTGCATGTAACACAAAGTTGTATCACAAAGTTGTAACACAAAGTTGTATCACAAAGTTGTTACACAAAGTTGTTACACAAAGTTGTAACACAAAGTTGTGTCACAAAGTCGTAACACATTCTCTCTCTTCATGTAGACAAACTTGTAACACAAAGTTGTTACACAAAGTCGTAACACAAAGTTGTGTCTAGAAGTTGTAACACAAAGTTGTATCACAAAGTTGTAACACCTTCTCTTTCTTCATAAGTTCATGTTGGCACAGAGTCAACAGGTATTGTACATAATCGAGGTTAAGGTACAGTGGCCTTTAACCCCATTGAGAGATCTCAACAAATGAAGCGGAATGGAAGAAGGGGAGAGAGGGAGGGAGAGCCAAAAGAGAGAGTCACACAAGTTTTGGTGGGTACAGAACACCCTAATCTTCTATGTCATCCATATATATATGTGTTTGAGTATTGTACATAACTGGGGTTAAGGTACAGTGGCCTTTAACCCCCATAGCTTTAACATTACCCACTTGGGTTTGGCAAGTACTCAGGAGGGAGGGAGGGAGTGGTCACTCATAAACATGTAACATGGCACTTTAGTGCACCGAGGTGTATTTTTTAATTAGGGGGACTTACATGCCTCTTATGTGCATGAGAGGGTTTATAAAAGTGCAACTTAACATAATTTGTATATGTCAATTTATGAAGGGGTTTCACAAATTTAAGATTGAAAATGTAAACATGAGCAGGGTTTTAACCAAGTACATGAGAAAATGTAAAAATTGAAAGAATAGGGGTAATTTTAAGAACATGCTTTATGGGTTTATGAAGAGTGACCCCTCGAGTGTAATTAGAAAGTAATCGGATGTTAAAATCTGGCTTTTTTTTTTTGCCAAAATAGATGGCGTCTCTCGCTCCCTATTATGGGAAACCTTGATTTAAATTTGGTGCAGCAAATTGGACAAATTTTCATATTTTGATGCATGCAATTTTTTTAGATGATGCAAAAAGGCATGATATTCATCTAAATAGGCCTTGTCATTTGTAACATTATGCCATTTGTATTTAACAAGCAAAAGATGCAGGGATGTTAGAAACTTGTTTTTTGAGCCAAACAACCAGATTTGGACAACTTGCAAAGATACAAGGATGTGAAAATGTTATCTTTTGGGACAAAACAGGGAGCACATTAACACGCTCCCTATTTTGTCCCAAAAGATGACATTTTCACTTAACGTGCTCCCTCTTTTGTCCCAAAAGATGACATTTTCACAACCCTATGACTTATGATTTAGAAGTCTGAATGGGGTCATATTACATATCAAATCAAATGGCAAGGCATGATTTAGATGATTATCATGCCTTTTTGCACCATCTAGTAAACTTTCATGCACCAAAATATGAATTTATGGTGGCCAACTTATTGCACTAATTGAAATAGTGGGATGCAAGAGTGAATCATGGGGAGGGATGTTTTGCAGTAAGAAAGAGACATGGGGTTTGTTCCAAGAGTGAATAGAGTAAAAAAGCTAAGCGTTTACATATGCATTGAATGTAGAAAAATCCATTCAAGGAGTCCTTGTTGGAAATGCCCCCATTGTGTGGAAGGTTGCATTGATGATCTCAATTATTATGGTGGAAGGAAAGAACTTGATTGCACCAAGGTTTGCCTTTGGTACTAATGATGAATTGGCAACAAAACATACCAAATCTGTTATGGGTGATGTGAAATTAATATTATTGACTTTAAAGTTATATGCATATTTAACCTTTAGCATTTAGGAAACATATGGACATTTGAATAGATTATATTTTTTTGCTACTGAAATAGGGGATCTATAAATATTCTATTGTTTTGTAAGCTCGCTTTTTTTGGCTTGCTTGCTTTTTGGTAATCCTCCTCCTATGGAATACTTAGCCATGGTCACACGACTAAAAATAAGATAATGTCCATAGCAAGAATATAAAAAAATACGGTTTCGTATGACTTTTTGTGTAAGTGGCTTCTATTTTGACAAGTAGAGAGCTGCATTCTTCATGGAGGAAAATATAACTTCAGCCTTTTCTCTTATGTTTTGCATGATCTAGCTAAGAAGTAAATTACTTTGTCCTAACTATGCAAGCATTATCATGGTTGTGGGAAGACTTTGCCAGGCCATAGAGTCTTTGTTCTAATCATAAACTTGTGCCTGGTCTCTTTTGAGAACAGGAGTTTCAATTTTGGGGCTGAGATTTGTTTTGTGTGTGCCTAAACACAAGAAACAAGATGTAAAGGGAGGGGAAAGAGCCAAATAGACATATTGATTCAAGAGGCTGAGGGTCAAAAGGGAAGAGAAATTTGGTGAAATTTGATCAAGAGAGCAAGAGTCCTGCAATGGGCAGGGGTAGCGGGATCATCAGGTGATGTGGTGGTAGGATCTGCAAGCTTGCTAGCAATAGAGATGGAGAGAATTGGGGATAGTGAGTATGGTCCAATGTGATGGTCAAAGAGGAATAGGGAGGCAGGATGGGAGGTGAGGGGAAGGGAGAATGTCCAAGGTGTGTTGCCAGGAAGGCGAAGGACTAACTTATGCTAATCTACCTTAGCTAAAATTTTCACTTACCTTAATTTTGCAAGGCAGCCTAATTAATACTAATTGCATGCGTCAATGAACTTAATGTGAATTTACAAATTCTAATCCAAATCAGGATTTTGGCATGTTTTTCTTTGTAAAAATAGAAAAATATTTGCTTTGGTAGCATGATGATTGGAGTTGGAGATTGTTAGGTACGGATTTTAGAATGAAGTGAACCTCCCCTGAATCCCCCTACGTTGCCTTTCCTATGGCTTTCGCCTCCCATCCTCTTGAACCATCCTCACCTCCCTTTTTCTTTGTCCTCACCATTGGCTTTATTGCTCTCTCCCACACTCTTTTAGTCTCTCCTTTGCCGCCCCCCTCCTCTATCACTCGTCCTTCCCTGTGTCCCCCCTTCCTCTCTACATCCTCACTAGAATATGTTAACATCGGGTGTTTAAGTCTTGTAGCCAATGTCATTGACTATCAGAAGTGGGAAACTGATAAAAACTTATCCCTTGGAGACTTTTTGTGTAAGTGGCTTCTATTATGTCTTTGATTTCAAATAGAGAGCTGCATTCTTCATGGAGGCAAACACATCTCCATCCTTTTCCCTTATGCATTGCATGATCTAGCTAAGAATTAAATTAATTTGTGCATCTTTCCAAGCATTATCATGGTTTTGGGAAGATTTTCTAGGTCACAGAGTCTTCGTTTTGAGCATAAACTTGTGGTTGGTCTCTTTTGAGAATAGGAGTATCTTTTTTGGGGGTGAGATTTGTTTTATGTGTGCCTAGAAGTCCATAGCAATAATATCAAAAAATACCATTTCAAAATACTTTTCATGTAAGTGGCTTCTATTCTGTCAAGTAGAGAGCTGCATTCTTCATGGAGGTAAACACAACTCTATGCTTTTCTCTTATGATTTGCATGATCTAGCAAAGAATTAAGTTACTCTATGCAATCTCTGCAAGCATTATTATGGTTGTGGGAAGATGTTCCAAGTCATAGAGTCTTTGTTCTTATCATAAACTTTTGCCTGGTCTCTTTTGAGAATAAGAGGTTCTTTTTTTTGGGGTTGAGATTTGTTTTGCATGTGCCTAAACACAGAAAACAGGATGCAAAGGGCAGGGAAAGACCCAAAAAGATAGATTGATTTGAGGGGCTGAGGGTCAAAAAGGGGGAAAATTTTGGTAAATCTGATCGAGAGAGCAATAGGAATGGGCAAGGGTAGGGGTAGTAGCAATTGGGGGTAGTGAGTATGGTCCAATGTGATGGTCAAAGGAGAGGACAATAGTTTCTTGTGCTTGGTGGCAAAACGGCAGGGATATGAGAGGTGACGGACAAAAAGGAAAAGGGAGGTGGGACGGGAGGCGAGGGGAAGAGACTAATTTACAATTTTCTCAAATAGAGAGCTACATTCCTCACGAGGCAAACATAGCTCCAGCCTTTTCTCTTATGCATCACATGATCTGGCTAAGAACTAAATTACTCTTCGTAATCTCTACAAGCATTATCATGGTTTCGAGAAGATTTTTCCAATGATAGAGTCTTTGTTCTAAGCATAAACTTGTGCTTGGTCTCTTTTGAGAATAGAACTTTTTTAGGGCTGAGATTTGTTTTATGTGTGCCTAAAGACAAGAAACAAAATGGGAAGGGAGGGGGAAGATCCACAATCTATATATGCACATTGAGAGATTGATTTGAGAGGCTGAGGGTCAAAAGGGGAGAGAAATTTGGCAAAAGTTGATCGAGAGAGCAGGAGTGAGGTGTAGGGGTAGCAAGATCATCAGGTGGTTTTGGTGATAGGATCCACAAGCTTGGTAGCGGGAGAATTGGGGGTAGTGAGTATGGTCCAATGTGATGATTGAAGGAGAGGGTAGTTGTTTCATGGTCCTAGTGGAAGAAAGGAGGGGATATGAAAGAAGTGGGACAAAAAGGAAAAGGGAGGCGAGGGAAAGGGAGGTCTCAGGTGCGCTCCTTCCTAGGAGGCCGAAGGACTTTAGTTTTCCATCTTAGCTTAATTTTTCAATTACCTTAATTTTCCAAGGTAGCCTAAATAATACTAATGTGCATGTGTTGAATGAACTTAATGTGAACTCATAAATTTTAATTAAAATTGGGGTTTTGGCATGGCATTTTTATACATAAAAGTGGTTTTGGCAGCATGATGATCACAGTTGTAGATTGTTAGGTATGCATTTAAGTATAAAGTGCACATATTATGTTTATGTTGTGCTTGCCTCACTCCCTTTGTCCTTTCCCCCCTTCCTCTCTGCTCCCTCATTAGATTATGTTACAAGTTGCCCCCGCCGTGTTCGGTGTTCTCCTATGGAATACTTTGCCATGGTCACACTTGACTAAAAATAAAATAATGTCCATAGCGAGCCTATCCGAAAATAGAATTTTGTAACACTTTTTGTGTAAGTGGCTTCGATTATGTCAAGTATAGAACTGCATTCTTCATGGAGGAAAACACAACTCCAGCCTTTTCTCTTATGCTTTGCATGATCTAGCTAAGAAGTAAATTACTCTGTGCAATCTCTGCAAGCATTATCATAGTTGTGGGAAGATTTTGCCAGTTATAGAGTCTTTGTTCTGATCATAAACTTGTGCCTAGTCTCTTTTGAGAATAGGAGTTTTGTTTTTTGGGGCTGAGATTTATTTTGTGTGTGCCTAAAGATAGGAAAGAAGATGCAAAGGGAGGGGAAGGACCCACATAGACAGATTGATTTGAGAGGTTGAGGGTCAAAAGAGGGGAGAAATTTGGCCAAATCTGATCGAGAGACCAGGAGTCTTGCAATGGGCAGGGGTAGCAGGATCATCAGGTGATGTGGTGGTAGGATCCGCAAAGATTCTAGCAATAGAGATGGAGAGCAGTGGGGGTAGTGAGTATGGTCCAATGTGATGGTCGAAGGAGAGGACATTAGTTTCTTGGGCCTGGTGGAAGAAAGGAGGGGATATGAGAGGTGAGGGATAAAAAGGAAAACAGAGGTGGGATGGGAGGTGAGTGGAAGGGAGAAGGTCCAAGGTGCGTTGCCAAGAGGCTAAAGGACTAACTTATGCTAATTTTCTAACTTAGCTTAAATTTTCACGTACCTTAATTTTGCAAAGTATCCTAACTAATACTGATGTGCATGCATAAATGAACATAATGTGAATATACAAATTGTAATCCAAGTTAGGATTTTGGCATGGCATTTTTCTATGTAAAAATAGAAAAATATTGGCTTTGGCAGCATGATGATCAGAGTTGTAGATTGTTAGGTAAAGATTTTAGAATAAAGTGAACCCATTATGTTTATGTTAGCTTAGGATGATCTAGCTAAGAAGTAAATTACTCTATGCAAACTCTACCAGAAATATTATCTTTATGTTATGCTTCACATGATCTAGCTGAGAAGTAAATTACTATGTGCAATCTTTGCAAGCATTATCATAGTTGTGGGAAGGTTTTGCCAGTCATAGTCTTCATTCTGAGCATACACTTGTAGTTGGTCTCTTTTGAGAATAGGAGTTTCTTTTTTGGGATTGAGATTTGTTTTGTGTGCCTAAGGATAGCAAATAAGATGCAAAGGGAGGGGGAAGACCGACATAGATTGATTGATTCAAGAGGCTGAGGGTCAAAAGGGGAGAGAAATTTGGCAAAGAGCAGGAGCAAGGGGCACAAGAGCAAGGGGCAATGGTGGTGGGATCATCAGGTGGCTTTGGTGGTAGTATCTGTAAGCTTGGTAGCGATAGAGACACAGAGAATTGGGGGTAGTGATTATGGTTCAACGTGATGGTTGAAGGAGAGAGGGCAACAGTTTCTTGGGATTGGTGGAAGACAGGAGGGTATCTGAAGACATAAAGTAAGGGAGGCGGGATGGGAGGTAAGGGCAATAGAGAAGGTCTAGGGTGCACTGCTAGGAGGCAAAAGGACTAATTTATGTTAATTTTCCAACTTAGCATACCAAGCCAGGGTTTTGGCATGGCATTTTTCGGCACAAAAATAGAATATTGTCTTTGGCAGCATGGTAATTGGAGTTAGATTGTTAGGTACAAATTTTAGAATAAGGTGAACCCATTATGTTTAGAGGTCTTCAACTGTGAAGGAGGAAAAGTACTCATGGTAGTCCCTGGGAGCAAAGTACTCAACGGAGGTATGCGGGAGGTACTCACGGAGGTATGCGGGATCATCTCGCAGAGCCACAGAATCAGAAGACTATGCTTTCGACTCTCACATGAGTCACATCTCACAAAGGTATCTGTGAGTCTCTAAGACTCTGAGAGCCTAGAGGTTTGCAGGCGGCGGGATAGCAAGGCTCTAGGAGCACGACAGCGCATGGAGGGGCAGAGGTGTCTTGTCTCTTCAAAAAATGCATGGAGGATGAAGCAGAGGCCGTAGGCACACGAAGGTCACGGGAGGTGTCTTGTCTCTTCCATGAACGCATGGTGGATGAAGCATAGGCCGCAGGCGCACGGAGAGGTAGCTTCTACAAAGTTCCACAAACTCACACTTCCACTGTTCATAGTTCCACAGTTCACTTCAAGCCTTAAGGGATTGCAAGGGGGCACGGTGGACGACGAGCAAGGTTTCCAAGAAGAGGAGGGTTTCCAAGAAAGGGCGTGCGCTCCAAGTAGGGTTTCTTGTCACGGTTTAGATTTGGCTATTAGTTCATAGTTTAGATTAATCTATTCCTATGCTCTAATCTATTAATTAATTAGTTCCTAACTTCCCCTATCCCTTTAATTAGTTCCTAAATTAAGCTACTAACCCTTTAATTAAGCTAATTAAACCTTCCAACCTTAGTCATGAATTTGGCTATTAGTTCATAGTTTAGATTAATTTTTTAGTGTGCACCTATTCGCTCCTATGCTCTAATCTATTAATTAATTCGTTCCTAACTTCCCCTATCCCTTTAATTAGTTCCTAACCTAAGCTACTAACCCTTTAATTATGCTCCTAACCTAAGCTCCTAACCCTTTAATAAAGCTAATTAACCTAAACTACTCACCTCCGCTCTCGCACCCACTAATGGCCCCCCAAACATTCGACAAGGGGGCCTATTAGTCCATTATTTAGGATAATTTAGTCGATTAGGATTAATCTACTAGTTTTGGATTAGGATTAATCTACTAGTTTAGGATTACCCGATTAGTCTATTACTTTAGTATTAATCTATTAGATCCAATTAGTCTATTAGTTTAGGATTAGTCTATTAGTAGTCTATTATATCCTAGATTAGGATTAGACTATAGTTTGGGATTAATCGATTAGGATTAGTCTATTAGATCCTAGTTTAGGATTAGTCTATTAGATCCTAGTGTAGGATTAGCCGATTAGTTTAGGATTAGTCTAATAGTTTAGGATTAGTCTACTAGTTTAGGAATGGTCTGTTAGTTTAGGATTAGTCTATTAAATCATAGTATAGGATTAGTCTATTAGGATTACTCTATTAGATCCTAGTTTAGGATTAATCGATTAGTTTAGGATTAGTCTAATAGTTTAGGATTAGTCTACTAGTTTGGGAATGGTCTGTTAGTTTAGGATTAGTCTATTAGATCATAGTATAGGATTAGTCTATTAGGATTACTCTATTAGATCGTAGTTTAGGATTAATCGATTAGTTTAGGATTAGTCTAATAGTTTAGGATTAGTCTACTAGTTTGGGAATGGTTTGTTAGTTTAGGATTAGTCTATTAGATCATAGTATAGGATTAGTGTACTAGTTTAGGATTAGTCTACAAGCACCCTGAGCGTGATTGTAAAAAGAAGTGCTCTAGAGCCTAAAGTGGATACCACTCAAAACTTTGCATTTAAAAAAACCTCATCGAAGGATTAATTGGACTATAACAGAAGATAATCCACTCTATAACCCCCCCTCTCTCTCTCTTTGTCTGTCTGTCTGTCTGTCTGTCTCTCTCTCTCTCCCCTATAACAGAAGATAACCCACCGACCACAATCTTTTATTTTTTATTTTTTCCAAATTACCAACAAATTTAGAAAAATAATTTCATGTAAATTTTATCTAGCCTATTCTCCATGATGATTCTGGAGATTGGCACTAGTGCCATGCTCCAAAAACCCATATGGGGATTGTCACGCCAATCTACGTGTAATATTGTGGAGCATGGCAGTGGTGCCAATCTCCACATGGGTTTTTGGAGCATGGCACTGGTGCCAATCTCCAGATTGTCTCTTATTGCATGGGAGGTTTCCATGGAAATCATTATAAAATTTAGAAAAATAATTTCATGTATATTTTGTCTAGATCCGTTCCCCACAAGGTTTTTGGAGATTCACATGGATTTATGGAGAATGGCACCAGTGCCATTCTTCACAACCCCATATGGAGAATGGCACCACTCCCATGCTCCATGTGGGTCTAGCAAATCTGATCCTAGCTTGACAATTGCATCGCTCTCAATTTGTTTTCCAAATTACCTAGCCTATTCTCTGTGAGGATTTTGGAGATTGGCACCAGTGCCATTCTTCGCAATCCCATATGGAGATTCTCACCATTGCCAATCTTCTTGTGAGATTGTGGAGCATGGTAGTGGTGCTATAACACTAAAAATTGATATTTTTAATTTGGCATTGGTATTGTTTTTCTCTATGTTTGAGTATCAAGTGATAGCCTAGCGGCTCTCACTTATTTCTATTTTCTAAGATATTATATGGGATTAAGAGGATGAGTGGAATGGATCATTGTAAATACCATAGGTATGAATTATAAATACCTTGGTATGGGGTGGGAGTTATTTGTGTATGGGATATTATGGGGTTTTTAGAAAATAGGAAGAGTGAGTCATATAAAGAGGTGGGCTCATGTCCATGTGTTCCAATAATATAAGAGAGATCACATGCCAAGCATGTGGAAGGCATGTGGAGGAGTGTGGAGTTAAGAGGAACCCTTCTAGAATTCCTATGTGGAATAAGGAGGATGTGGACATATGGAAAAGAGAGGGTCCCTATGGGCTCCATGTGGGGAGACTCTTGACTTTCTCAATATTTTAAGAGTCTTGAGCATCTTTTGGTAAGACACATGGCAAGAGTAGCCAAAAAGGACATGGATGGTGACATATGGGCTTATGTGATTGATGGGGAAAGGAATCTACAGGTAGCAATTGTAAATGGGTGAAGGAGGGTGACAAAATCTCTATAAAAGGAGCCCTCCTCTCCCTTGTTCATCATCTCTTCCACCATTAGGCCAGCCTCTTCCATGAGCCTTCTCTCCCTCTTATAGATATTCTCTTATGGAGACTCTTGAGTCCATCTCTCTCTAGTTTATTCTCTCTCTATGAGTAGTCTTGGAGCTTTTACTCCCTCTTGTACATATGAAACCTCTTTTTCTCCCTTGTGTTTATAGTATTTTGAGTTGCATTGGAGTGGAGTCTCACTCTATTGGTAATGAAGGTCACTTTAGGCTCTCTCTCTTGAGTGTCTCTTTCCTTTTTCCATTGCTTTCTCTTCCAAAGTGCTCAAAAGTATTGTCTATTTGGCCGCTCATTGTGCATACATGGTTTATCTATTTCCCAAGCCACAAAGGGGGCTCTTCCTTCCCTCCTAGACGACCTCTATGGGACTTGGATCGTTGATGAAGTCTAAGCATGGAGGTAGTATTCTCCCAAGTCGGCACCAGTAGAAGGAGTAGGTGTTTTTCATGACACTTTGACCCCCTGTCAGTATTTTGCTCATAACTTTTTGCTCGGTGGTCCCATTTGGACGAAACTTATATCAATACAAAGCTCTCTTCAAGGAGCATGATCTTATGTCTTCAGTTATTATATTAGATGTCAAACAAAAAATCT
Organism: Dipteris shenzhenensis; assembly: GCF_047967505.1. Classification (NCBI taxonomy): domain Eukaryota; kingdom Viridiplantae; phylum Streptophyta; class Polypodiopsida; order Gleicheniales; family Dipteridaceae; genus Dipteris; species Dipteris shenzhenensis. Next base: position 30,717,738 of record NC_141608.1, on the reverse strand, counting down.
ATGACTCTCTGTGTAAAACTATTTCTTTTTCAGATAGCTTTTACCCCGTCCAGTAAACTACCCATATCTTTCCGACCGCTTCTCTGTTTCTTACGAAACTTATATTAAACGAAGCTCATTTCAAGGCGCATCTTAATATGTGAATGAATATTTTATATCATGTCTTTGCTGAAAGTTATGGGTCTCTGTGTCTTATGACAGCTTGGAGAGTGTTTTGAGCTAAGTGTAAAGGTGTCTATGAAGGAGGTGCAATGTTTCCTCGGAACCTACCCATCCGACTTAATCATCCCTTTCAAACTCCTCGATATTTATTACTCTTTGGGATCAGATTGGGGATCACATTATCTCAGCCCTATAGGGTGTATGGGACTCGGGTGAGATGCCAAACTCACTTACGGAGGGCCTCATTCATTTGATTCTGAAAGGAGGTTGTAGGAATTTAGTGTCTCAGTGGAGACCAGCGTAAAGATGCAGTAGTCCGTGAACAAATCCTTGCAGAAAAGCGACCCAGGAGCAGGAAATCAAGTGGCAGCAGCATCAATGATCTTCAAACTAGTTTTGAGGAGGGAAGCATACCTCAATTTCCTTCCCAAAATTTTAGAACAGTGAGGGGTAATAAACTTCATGCACCTCTTCACTTCCTACTACTTTCGAACTGAGTGATAGAGATATTCATCACTGAGAAGGGGACATTAAAAAGAAGCTTTTATATCAACCACCCCATACTATCCTCCCTTAGATGAGAATGAAGATGATAACATCCCAAATGACGTTGTACTCAAGCACAGGGAGAAGGAAGGGATCAGCGGAGGCCATAATCTCAGCAAATTAGTCTGCGCCAAAGAGAAGAGTGAAAGAAGATCTTGCGGCTCAACATGACATGAACTCATATACACAATCAAGGATGCTCCCTGTAAGATAGTAAAGACTCTGAGAGGTCCCCAGGGAGGAGCAAGGCCGATGGATTAACAAGAAGTTGAAGGAGTTTCTCGAACAATTTAGAATAACGCAGAAGAGGGGAATTGGACGAAGGCGATTGTTTCATCCAGTTCGTCCTCGTAGCTCTTGGGCAGACTCGTGAAGACACAAAGTATCAAATATGGCACGCAGTTCCTGGTCACAATTCGAGGGTCGAGGTTTGAAGCTGCTGAAATGTGATTTTTGCAAAACCAATATCCAATTGGCACTTAATGAGGAGGCATCTAAGGTAATTCATATGAAAAAGAGGAAAACGTTACTTGATCATGTGAATATGGCAAAATATCCAAATCCACTTGTGTTGATCTAACACCTCTACTGAGAAATTGGATGCCTGAACACGAGGAATGCACATGAAAGCTGGCATTTATGTTGAAACCCGAATGCAATCATCTTTATTAATTTGTAGGTACTATCAGTCCAATAGCAAGTAAGCAGAGCGAAGCTGGCAACACACTCCACCTAAGTACAACATTGCAAGATTGCTTTATTTTTGTGCAACATATCCAACACTAGATGTGCTCACCCATGTGCTACGCCTCCAATACTGGTGGTAATTTTTTTCGAAACAGGGGAAAGGCATGTTCCCCTATGATTATAAATTTATGGAGAGAGTTGTGCCGACTCTTAGCCATACGTTATGTATGGATTTTTTATTTTTTTCCCCCTTTCCCCTCTCTTTCCCATCCTTGTGCACACATTCTAATCAGCACCTTCTTCTCATGCACACTTTAGCATTCCACACCAAACCTACTAATCCTTTTTGTTTCTGCTAGAGTTTGCAAATTTGAAACAAACATCATACTTTGGACGAATATATTCTTCAAAAGGTACACATACCACAACCTTTTACCTCTTATTAGAATTCGAAATGAATGTTTAGAAAAAACAAATTCTTGAACGTTAGAAAATAGACATCAAACTAGATTGTATTGATCATGTTAGTTATCATGCAAATGAAAAATTCTAATCAAAGGAATAGAGGTCGGCATGTTTACATACCACTCATGTCTAATAACCTCAATACAACTCCTATGCATATTTACATACGAGCTGGCCAAGCATTCTAGTTCCTTGCTGCAGTCAGCGTTGCTGAGGCTCAAGGCTCACGGGGAAGCGCTTTGAGGGCCTGTTTTCCCGCCATGGGGTACGATGGCAGTGGCAGCAAATTTCGCCACCACCGGTGGCCAATAGAGTCCATAGAGGCACTGGTGGTCTCTTTTGGCCACCGTTGGCGAAACACCCAGCAATCTAGATTGTCAGACTTCTGGGTGCGCACACGTGCATGGTGGGGAAACAGGACCTGAGCTACCGCTCCTTTGCAAGAGGATGAGAGTTGTGGAGAGATGATGGGGAGGTGAAGCCGTCAATTTACCAAAGGTTGACCGTTGAAGGGGTCAATGTGTAGTTAGGTCAAGGCCAGTCAACGATGAAAGGGTTGACTGGCAGATTCTTGGAAGTACCGTCGCCATAGCCAGAACTTAGAAGCTCCATCGCCATAGCCATCAAGCTCGCAAGCTGCCATCGCCATAGCCCAAACCTCGCAGCTGCCATCGCCATAGCCACCCTCCTCCACCTTCGCCGGACCTTTTTTGTCTTCCCTTTTGTCGAATTCAATCCCCCCTTCATATCTCTCATTGATTTCTTTCAGAACATCCCCTCCTTCCTTTGGTTTCCCTTCCGAATTTCACCACCGCGTCGCCTTCCCCGTCCTCCATATTGCTCCTGCTCTCCCCCCATCGCCTTCGTTTTGGCCTCGCTCGCCTCGCCCCTTTCGCCTTCGCGGCCCCGGCCGTGAGCTGTGGAGCAGATCGCATTTGCTCGTGACGCCATGGTTTGCGCAGGACGTTGCAGATGACGTGAGACGATGGGACAGAATGAGGACGGCAGGAAAGTGAGAAGTGCTGTCTCGTTTACGAAGGTGGAAAACGGTCACGTTAGAAATGGAAAATGCAAAGAAGTTGGGCTTGAGAACGGTCATGTTATGAATTCCGACACCAAAGAATTGGGGCAGCTTCTCCTGTATTCAGATACCAAAGCCTGCCTCAAATCTCAGGACGAATGGAGGTTGGGAAATCACGGGAACGGTTATCACAATGCGAATGATATCAAGGAAGAGCACGACGAGCTGGATAGGAGAAGCAGGCGAACGTCTGAATCTCGGCCTCGACACAGAATAACTACAGGAAACGGCTCGATTGTGCACCACGAAATTGGGCGACCGAAGGCGAAGGATTGCAATGTCATCAGAAGAGGTAATAAGAGGTCGAGATCTGAAGATCCCACATGCGGCAAACCGATGGGCGCAGGTGATTTGTGTGTTGCAAGGGAAGGCAGCAACTGGAAAAAGGTGGTTTACGGAGGAATGCAGCCAGGATTTGAAGACAATCACACGGATGCATCATTTCTGGAGGCTATGGTGATGAATGCGAATGTTGTGAAGCGGGATACTTGGACAGCAGTGCGCGATTCTGTGGCAATATCACAATATGTTTGTGTAGTTGCCATGGTTGCTGCCGTCTGGACGTACTCCCTGAATGCTGTTTTGGAAGCCTCTCTTCTTCTGGTACTTGATTCGGTTCTTCTTCTGCTAGGCTTTATGGTGCTTCTTCTCACTACCGGAAGCATTTCTAAATCAGTCCTCTATCGATATGCTCTGTATTTCTCCTTTTTTGTGAGTGGACTCTACGTTTTAGGACCAATTTTCCAAACTCTTACCAGATCCATCAGCTCCGACTCCATTTGGGCGTTGACAGTCTGTCTCTTGATTATTCATCTTTTCTTCCACGATTACACTGATTCTTCCATCAAGCCTCCTGCTTCCTACGCTTACTCCAGGGCTTCCTCATCACACCCAGCAGCGTCCATTGACTTGTCAAAGAACTTAGCCGTCAAGAAACCCACCTCCTTGAGTGGAAACGTGTCTTTGAATGCATCAATAGTAGCATCAGTCTTGATTGCTTCAAGGTTACCCTCTCGACTCTTAGTGTTCGCACTTTTGTTGTTCTCTTCAGAGTTCTTCCTTTTGTTCCCTTTAGTAACCCACTGTATTTACCATTACTCATTTACACTGCACATGTGGTTCTCATGTATGCTCATAGTGGTCACCATGGCCTTGATTTTTCCTTTAAGTCGCCTTGCCTTTGTTTTGTTCTTAGCAGTTGTAGTGTTTATCATGTTGGTGTGTCCATACTGGCTGATCAGAATACAGGAATACAAATTTGAGATCAACGGTCCGTGGGATGAGGCTAAGTTATGCTTCGACCTTGACTAAACCAATGCTCTAGCAAGTCTAGGGAGTGAGGTTGTATTCATCGTTTGGCATGCCCCATGACTACTATCTCAACTTGTCAATTTTGCCACCTGTATGCTACTAGCGATGCCCACTTCATCATGTGTTTCTCATAATTTAGTGAATGAAGTATCTCAAAGAGAGAAAAATGATCTGGTTATCTGGATTGTTGTTTACTGTCTCGTTTCAATATTGGGATGATGGTGTGACTTATGTTTGTGTCTTTTGGTTGGTTAATAGTGATAATTTTTTCCACATTCCATGCTTTCTACTTTTCGTTTGGTGCACAGAATTAATAGATGGTTGGCTTCTCTTTATTGCAATACTAATGGTTGGTTTGAGTAGTTGTAAATACCGGGTACTCTATTAGCAGAGACAGGCACTGGATATGTGTTTCATAGCTCATTAAACCTTTTTGTAGCTATGCCAGGCGTCTGCTTATGGTTCTCATCCATTAAAAAAGCAATTGTTTGAGGCAATCCCAGGATTTGTAGTGTTGGTGTAGTCGAAAGGCTAAAATCTAGTGTTCATATTTTAGATTGTAATTCGGGAGCTTTTCATGGGGGTATGAAATAGAATGTTGAATTTCATTGTTTAATCATGTCTCATCATGACATGGCATTGTTACAGAATGACATGCCACAGGTTTTGTGGGAATTGCAGAATACAGTTGAGAATAAGTGAGAATAGATTACACCTTTTAAACAGTTCTGTGTAGAGGCTCTTCGTAAGTTTGAGCCCTCTCTATTTCAAAACGTTCCTAGTGCATCAGTCCTAACCCACAGTAACTTGACTACTTTGCATCGATCCCATACCAAAGAATTGTGCTTTCAAATTTACAACCCATGGTTGTAGTAGTCCATAGAGTGTATCATCTGGCCAGTTTATAGGCGTGCTCCCGCTAGATGCCCTGTAGCTGCCACTCGTCATCAATGGAAAGATTTTCCATGCGATAAGGTATTCTGTATTTGGGAGGACTGGATCTAAGAAGACCAGCATGTGAGGTTTCAGCAATGATACCGAAACCCAGTATGGATTTTAGGAGGGGGCAGCTTTAACTGGTATGCTTCTGCTCCAGTCTTGTGATTATCTTATAGGGGCCATAGTAGTGGTGTGCCAATGTTTGTATGTGTCCCCCTTCAAAGAAGCATATCTAGGCTTGTGCCACCTTGGGTCCTCTCTAAAAGTCAAAGTACTTTTGTTTGGCCTGGACATCCTGCTTTCCCTTTTTGCTCTTTTGTAAAAAAGCTTCCACTTCTCTAGGTCGTGTGATGCTTGCTGATTTTTAACAGCCATGTCTGTCACTGCTGAGGACATTCTTGGGGGCTGGAAATGGATTCATGTCAATGGATGCTATGTAGCAAAACTCTGCGACTCCAAGCCACCTATCCCAAGGCTTTTGGGTGTCCGGATAGAATTGTTGTTAAGTTAACCACTCAGAAGATAGATGATTGGTGTGATGTAGCAAAGCTATGCAGATCCAAGCTACCTGTCCCAAAGCTTCTGGGGTGATTTGTTGTGCTGCGTATGGGTGGGCTTTTGCATTGAGCACAAGTGAGAGTGGGAGGGTTATGAGAATGAAGGCTTTCACATGTATTTAGGCATAATAAATTAGTATCTTGTGAAATTTTATTGCTAGGAAAAGTTTACAATATGTGAGAAGGTTAAATCTTTTAAGAAAAAATGTGTTCGCTTGGGTGAATTAATCAGCATGGCTTATGTAATAACTTGGCATAGTTAACAGATTAGGCTTCTATATGCTTTGATAAAGTAATTGAAGGTTGTTGTCAAAAATGGACTTCCATAAAACCATGAGGGGCTCAAATAGAAAATTGGATTGCATTATGATAAATGTGTCCTTAATAATGTTTTTCATGAAATTGTAATGGTGATAATGACCATTTCTTTCTTGATTTATCCTTGAAAACTACGTTCTAATAGACTCTGCCATGTTTTACCAAAAGTAGCTAGAGAGCTCATACATGCATCCCAAATGGACATACGCATCCAAACTTTCAATGAAGAGATTGGAATTAGAATTCTCAATCACATTTAAAGGCAATCTACATGAAACAATGGAGAATACATTACACCAATTAACTCCCAAACAAAAGTGAAACAATGCACAAGTAACCATATCCATAAAATTATTATTCAATAGCATCCATCTTACATAGGAAGAAAATACAAGGTGTGGGTAAATGCTAGTATAGAAAGGTGCAAAAATGAACACCCGAGCAAAACCAAAAAAAGGTGTCACGACGATGGTTGGTGGAAAATTTTTCCCTTTTGGAATAACTTGGCCATTTAGGGTCAACTAGAAGGTCACTCTTTCCACCCTCTTTTCTATTGGTAAAGTCAAATAGAACTTAGGCATGCAACATTCATGACTTGTCACGTCCTTTGCGTAAGCTTCTTTTGACAATGTGGTTGTGTATAATGCTACAACTATTCTGGTCCTACATCTCCTTGTCCTCTAGAGGTAAGCTTTTGAGGAGTGGCAAGATGGGCAGGATCTCTAATGGATGTGTCATTAGATGTATTGACTGGAGCATTGCTAGTACAAGGTTTAATGGCACTAGAGGGAGTAGATGCACGATGGGAAAATGAAACCTTGTACTATAAACTTGCTTCCATGTCCAAAGTGGAAGGGAGTTCATTTAATACGAAGTTTCATACACCTCGCTTCAATCACTTTGCAAGCGTCTTGTGGGAAATCTCCATTGGAATAATTTTGTGCGACCGTTGTAGACTCTTAAATGACTATAATGGGTTAGGTGAGATGAGAAGGTCTAGTTGGAATCACAATGGAGTTAATTGTTGCCATCAATTACTCCCCCAATCCTGTTTAGAAGTGAATACAAAAAAATGTATGCAAATTTTCGTCCAATGCTTGGCTTGGAGGATGGAGGAGAGAAGGGGAGGTGTTGAGATAAAAGATGGTGGTGTGTGTAAGCTTGGACGATGGATGAGGGAAGGGGAGGATCAAGAGGTTGCAGGTTTGAAAATGTTGAGAGGATTGGAGAGGATGTATAATTCAAGCATATGAGATTAAGCCTATATAGAGTTGCTAGAGACTAAATGTAGAACTACTAAAGCATTAATAAATTTATTAATTTTGGGAGCCTTCTTATTCATGTGCACTTATCATGTATTGCTGTGTGATGCAACTTGATCCACAACTAGCAACCCCCTTTAGTATGCTAATTTCTAAGTGACATCTTAAAAAATCATGGATAAAAATAGCAATCGTGACTACACTATAATGTGTATCATATATAGTCCCTCTATTCCCAAGTTTTGTTCAATCATAAGTGTTGAATCATCTTTTTGCACTTTCCCTTTGCTTGTGCCACTTCCTCCATCCCCTTATCATCCCAAATTGAAGATGCAGATGGATTCATTTGGATAAGAAACTTTGTCATGTCAATGTTGACTCTTGCACTAGCCAAAATTTTGCCATCATGCTACCCTCTAGCCTTGCCTTGTCATATCAAAATTTTCATCATCTTCATAGATTTTTCAAGGAGAATGTTCCAAGAGAAACATGCAGTTATTATATACAAACTCTTGCTAACTCTAGCGCATCTACTAAAAGTGGATTATAACATGCAATTGGATGTCAACAATATTTGTCAAAGATGCATTTTCAATTGAACAAATAAAGTCAATGCATTGGATTCTTGATCCTGAGTGATGGATTTTAATCTCCTTTGATGATATCCACCTACAAAGAGGACATGGCAATGATATCCATGTACAAAGAGGACATGGTGATGATTTTTAATCTCCTTTGGTGATATCCACCTACAAAGAGGACATGGAGATGTGTGATTACTAGAAGAATTGTTGATGAAAGTGCTCCATGAAATCATATCCACCTACAAAGAGGACATGGAGATGTGTGATTACTAGAAGAATTGTTGATGAAAGTTCTCCATGAAATCTTTATTTGCAATCCACAAACCGGTTCACCAGTAGACGGGTACTCACAAAAGAGCACTACTTATTGATGGCATTCCTAACATCTTCCACCATCATCCATGCTATGCTACTAGGATTACTTATAACACCATATTGGGAAATTTGGGAATCTCCCAAGTCCCAATTTAGATTTTTCGAATCCCCCTACACAAAAGATACAAAACATAAACTAAAGTATCGATTTCTTTCTAAGATGTGCTTAGAAATTTTGCACATCTTATGATTTTAATGGAGAAATGTAGTGGATTTATAGCACTAGATGGACAAATCAGATCTTACATGGTCAAAATTCATGCACTAATTGTTGGTAGTGGATAATTGTTACTATGTTAAGCATTGTGCTAGTAATACAAAGACTTCATTTGATCTCAAAACAATTAAAAAAATGGATGAAGTGACTCATTAAAGCTCGTGCTTAGAAATAATTCAACTCTCACAATTCATGCCTAATTGATGTCACATCGTACAACAATGTATACTTGATTCTCTTTACCATCAACTCCTAGATCCTCAATGATACTGTACTTTAGTGCTCTATGGTTTAACAAGCACAAAGTCCTCTAATCAGAGTACTTGTACTTTGGTCCTCTGTATCTAGAATAGTTTTTCCACTTGTTATGGTTTTGAGTGCAAATTTGCCAAGTCCAACAATCATGAAGGAAATCCTTCTCACATAGAATTGCTTGTGAACTTGGAGTACTAAGGTAAGGGGTTTGAACTCATCATGATCAATATTTGCATAGCACACATAGTTCTTTTCTATCTTCCAATCTAGCAATCACAAATACAAAAATAAAATAAAAAATCTAGATACTAAACGCAAGACAGTACATTATTGTATTAAAATGATGCACTATAGAAGTTCCATAATACAACACACTAGAATTTATTACATTAATCATTTTGTTAATAGAAGCTTTGGAGTTTTCCAATATATCACCTTGTTGTAGCACCATTAATGAATGGTTTCTCATATCCCAATCGTTGAGCCATGTGCATGGCCTTCATGTCTTTTAACATAGACACATGAGTAATCCTTCTCAAATTTGACACTTGTGGTGTACTTAAGTAAATAGGAGGATTATGAGAAATACCTACGGATGGGGATTGTGTGTTGGATGGAACTTTGGATCTATGCAGATCACACCCTTTTCATGCTCATCACCTCTGATGTTGGAGTTTGTTGAAGAAGTATCCCATTGTCCCCTAAATGTTGATTGTATTCTATTCAAGAATTACATTCATGCAATGAGGATACAATGGCTGCCCGGATTCCACTAGTTGTTGTGTTGATTGTATTACATTCAATAATTACATTCATATAATGGGGATATGATGGGTGCCCAAATCTCACCGAAATTCCACTGGTATTGGATATTGGAGTTGGTTGAATAAGTATCCTGATCTCCCTACTATTCATTGTATTCCATTTGAGTTTATGGCCAAATCTTTCGAGGGAAGCACTAAGAACTTTGAAATTCAAGAGGCAAATTTAAATTTGAACTTAAATGAAGCGAAAAATTTCAAATTTGAAATTCAAATTCCAAATTAGATGTCTTTGATTTAAAAAATCCATTTAAACACTCAAACTCAAAACTCTCTCATATTCACGGATGTCTTTATCGAAGCTATAATTTTATATTAATATAAAATCTTGGCAAAAGTTTATCAAAATGATTTTTTTAGTTTCATGGTATTGACAAAATATAGTATGATTTTATATCTTTTCTTTCGAATTTCTAAGTAAAATGTGTAAATGTTGGCGAAACTTTTAAAAACTTTTCATAAAAGTTTTGAATCTTGAGTGACGAATGTTTCAAAATTTTATTTTTATTAGGCCGTATAAACTTTTGATGCCAATATACAAGTTTCACTTCTTAACGAAACTAACATGAAAAAATCATCCATGCTCATATTACTATATTTAGAAATCTAGCATGAGAGAGAGATAGAGTGAGAGAGCGAGTGCCTTGAATCCTACTCGCATAGAGAGAGAGAGATATGGAGAGAGAGAGAGAGAGAGAGAGAGAGAGGAGAGCTACAGAGAGAGTGTGAGAGATAGAGATAGCATGAGAGATAGAGAGCCAGAGAGAGATTTGAGAGAGAGAGAGAGAGAGAGAGAGAGAGAGAGAGAGAGAGAGAGAGAGAGAGAGGGAGAGATTTGAGAGAGATTTGAGTTCAACAAAAAATCCACCGACTCAACCCGAAATCAAATCCGCAGATCAAAATCGGGAATCAAAACGCAGAAAGTCATGTGAGGATGACCTCTCAGTAGAATTGTTCATGGCTTTAAAGCAAGCATCAATAAAATTCAAGCCTTTCAAGAAAAATTTATTAGGCAAGTTCTAAACGAGGGAAATTTGAAACAAATGAATGAAAGCTCGCAAGTGGAAGAGTACCAAGATGATGCGAAAGATCCACCGGTCGTGTAGGTCAAACCAAATGATATGGACTAAAAGGTCCCATCCATTCAGGTACAATATTGCAATGGTCAAGAAATACAAGGTACATTATTGGATGGAGGATTGGGTGTGAACATTCTTCCGTATAGTATGTATAAAAAGATGGGATTGAGTGACATGGAAGAGGCCCCATTCCAGATAAGGATGGCATCCAACAAAATGGTCGCGGATTTGAAATTTGAAAAAGAAGTGGAGGATAGTTCCGCACAACAAAAATGGAATGAACATGTGATAAAAGAAGCCTTGAAAGCATATTAGGATCAAATGAAAAGGACATCGAGAGTAAAGGAAGATGCCCTGCAGGCATTGAACCTCAGGACAATGGAAAAACCATAACCGGTGAAAATTAGCATGCATACAACAGGATAGTTTAGGGAAGATCTGGCGTAGTTGTTGATAGAGTTCAAAGATGTGTTTGCTTGGGACTACATAGACATGAAAGGAGCAGACCCAAGTCTCTGTGTACATTGCATCAAGATGTACTACCAATTGTGCCACAAAGATACCAAACATTGAATCCAAACTATGCGAAGTTGGTGAAAGAAGAAATTGACAAGCTACTCAGAGTTGGTTTTATCTACCTAGTGGATAAGGTCACATGGTTGTCACCCATTGTGATTGTCCCGAAAAAGAATGGCAAAATGTGGGTTTGTGTGGACTACAGAAACTTGAATGCAGCTACTATAACTAATCCATTTCCTCTTCCCTTTTGCGACATGATGTTAGATGCAATCCTTTTGGGTAATCAGGTGGTGTTCCATGTAGACCATCAAGCATTGCTGTATCAGGAAGGATGGCTCGATGGATATTATTGTTACAATAATTCCAATACGGAGTGGTACATATACCTAGAAGAAAACACTTGGTGGCAGAATACATGAGCAGACTAGAAATAAGAGAAATCTTGGGTGGAGGCATCCTAGATGATTTACCGGATGCTGCTTTGTTTGCGGTATAGGTGATGAGGGCAACAGACTGGTATGACCAGATGTTACAATTCCTCACAGATGGGATCTGCCTAGAGAAATTTACAAAGGATCAATGACGTCGATTGGCGCTAAGGAGTAAACCATTCATGGTTATTGCAGGCGCATTGTATAGGCACAGAAATGACCAAGTCATCCGGCGCTGTGTCCCAAAACATGAGCAACATGCAATATTACAAGAAGCTCATCAAGGGGCACTAGGTGGACACTTTACAGGCAAGATCACAAGAAAGGAAATTTTTTAGGTTGGGCTTTGGTGGTCAACGATGCTCAAAGATTCTCATGAATTTGTGGCCAAGTGCTAGTATTTTCAAAGAGACGGACAACCAATTTGATTACCTTTGAATCCTGTTCTCCCACTCGATCCATTTCAAAAATGGGGATTAGATTCACGGGACCGATAAAGCTTGTGGCACACATCACAAGGAATCAATACATTTTGGTGGCAATAGACTACCACAAAATCTAGTGGCAACAATCAAGTGGGTGGAGGCACAAGCACTCAGAGATAATTCCTCGACCAGTATAGGAAAATTCCTATATCAGAAGATCATAACCCATTTTGGATGTTCGATTGAATTGGTATCAGATCAAGGAGGCCACTTCTTGGGAAGGGCAGTAAAGAAGCTAACAACAATTCACAGGATTGTACACAAAGTGGCATCAACTTATCACCCACAATGTAATGGACAAGCAGAAATCACTAATAAAACCATTAAACGCATTCTAAAAATGATAGTGTCAGAAAATAAGGACTAGGATACCAAACTTGATTAAGCTTTGTGGGCTTTTGGACAACATATAAAGTCACCATAGGGATGACTCCATTCCGACTAGTTTATGGGTTGGAAGCCATTGTCTAGATGGAGATCATTGTTGGTAGTCTTCGGATTACAACAAAGAAATTGGGTCTGGAACAGTCAGCGGAATTTCACCAAGAGCAACTTGCACATCTCAAAGAAGATCGGTTAAAAAACCAGTATACAAATAAAATAATAGGTTGTTTAAAGAAGGGGATTGGGTTTTGATGTTCAACTCCAAGTTGGGAAAAATCCCAGGCAAACTAAAGTTGAGGTATGATTGGCCCTTTAAAATCATTGAGGATATGGGTCAAGGGATGATCTGGTTAAGGGATATGCATGCTTTTGTCTTGCCCAAACCCATGAATGGATTTTGACTGAAGCATTTTCTTGTTCTACGGAATAGGTCCAATGGGTCAAAAATAGTCGAATCGGAATGGATCTGACAAATCAGAGTTTGTCAGAGTTGAGTTTGATGGTTCGAATCTGGTCAAAAATCGAAATCAGGCCAACATCCCAGATGTGACAGTCCGATATCTCGGGGTTATAAAAGTAGCCATTAGTACTCATAGGGTGACAGTGAGAGTTTGCACGTGTGGAGGCTACCGTTCAAAAATTCATGTTTCTATTCTGTGAATACTCACAATCTCTATGACTTCATCCTTTGATGCAATTATGTATTCCTCGTTTCCATCAATCACATCAGAATCCCCTATGACTCCCCCAGCATGCGAGGCACATTATGTAACCTTCCTAAACATGAAGAGGACCCTTTTGAGGAGAAATCTGGAAGTAGTTTGACAAGCTTGAGAGTAGTATCGGCCCAAGCATGAAGAAGTGCAAAGTAACGTGGGCGACGAGATGGTCACTAAGGAGTCAAGCCCTAAGGAAAACAATGAAGTAGCAAGAAAAATAGACCAGAGTCACCCGTGAGCGGTAAGAGGTTGTCTTTGGACACTTCAACTTGCTTTATGGATTTCAAATTCAATTTAGATGATGGAGTCATGCAAAATGCAATTTGGTTGCACAACATGCGATTACATGCATATCATAAGCTTTCGTGGTGGACATGGGCGATGAACATGGAAGCAGAAGAACAAATTGACCATCTTCGAAGCACGGGAGGTAATTGGACATCGGACATGCCAATCACGCCAAAGTTAATCTGTAGGGTGTTCCAGTTGCCATGGGATCCAGAAGCCCTGACAAAACCCTCAAACAGGTATGTGGATGAGGTCATGATAGAATTTGGCCCATGGGTTCACTCAAAGGGGTATTTTCTAGTGAAAAATGCAAAGGGAGAGCAGTGCAAGGAGCAATGCCTATGGTTTCTGAAGAGGGTTTCACTTTTGACAAAGTATGATTATTTCTCCCCGAACAATCATGTATTGATGCAATATGCCAAAATGAACCATCAGGTGAATTGGGCATAGATCTTTACAGACATAATTTTGGGAGAGATTACCAACAAAGATAAGAGGAGAAGTGTTTAGCATAGCAAACTCCGTTCAATTTTGTTTGCATTATTTGTTCAAATTCCTGATGTTTCGAGACCTCAGCAATGCATCCCAAAATCTTTTGAAGTGGAGGGAGAGGTCGAGGTGAAAACATTGCGGGAGTCAGAAAACAAAGAGCAGATGGAAGTATTATTGAAGGCTAGATACACAAAAGAAGAGATTCAAGAGTATTTGGCTAATAAGGACAAAGGGCTACAAGAGCCACTGGATGTCCTCAATATCTAGGAAAATGAGGCTAAAAAGCCAAAGATTAATAGAAAAATGGTCAGGGTAAAAACTACACTAAAGAGGCCCAACAACCCAAATGAAAGAAATAAAAGTTAATGTCCAATAACCAAAAAATAGAAAGATTCAAAGAAGACACTGGACAAGGAAGGATAGAAACAAGATGAGCTATAGATGTTAGAGTTTACGATTCAGGAAATCAAAATCATATCAAAACAGTTCAATGAGTAGAAGATAATCATGGAATAGTCTGTAGTGCAGTACAAAGAACAGTTGATAGAAAAGGATGCCATGGAACATAAATTACAGACTTGGTCTAAGGACTTAACTCAGCACGTGGGGGAAGAGCTGGATTAGCTAGCACATGCCAATAAAATCTTACAAGTCAAAAACATCATGCTCAAAGAGGAGTTAGAAGCATTAAAAATTGTGGAAGAATAGCTCAAGTCCATGGTGGATGAAGAATCTAAGATTGTGGGCACTTTCATGCTAGATTTGGAGGTTGAAAACCTAAAATCATAGGTTATATATTATGTGACCAATGTATGGGCTCAAATTCAGAACAAACTAGTGCATCTGGCAAAACAATCCCTGTAGATTTGGGATCATCAAAAAGAGGTTACATAAAATTTCCTTTTGAGAAAGCAGTTGGAAGGGTTACAGTTTATATCTTGAAGTCTAATATCCTAGTGGTGGAAAGTTCAAGATTAACGGATTCATAGATGGAAGAATACCCACCTTTGGAAACTGAGGAGGGGGAATTCTCTTCAGCATGCTTAAGTTTGCTATTTAAAACTTTATTGTCATCAAAATTTAGTAATAAAATTGTTGTTTTGCCTAACATGTTATCAAATCTTGCAGATCTAGGGAATCATGAAACTCATGATAGTTTTTTGATTGAGAATAGAAAGGCTACAGAAATACTAACTGCCAGCAGGTTCCACAATGCTAAATCAGTTGAATCTCACATTGAATTTCACACTGGGGATTTTGAAAAAACCACTTTGCCACTTGAAACAATTCATATTCTGGATACTCTCATTGATACAATAACTGAACAAATTAATGAACCTATGACTGTTGATGACGGACACACAGAGACAGTACAAAAGCCTATTATTCATCTGGTGTCATATTCCAAAAGTCAAGAAGAGGAGTAGAATGTTGCAGACAATGCAGGCTTGTAGGATTCTCCAGTGGTCAGATCTACTCTGACTGAACCAATCCTCTGAGCTTTGCTTTAATTGTGACTTTTTTTAAAAACATAATGTTATCTATTTTTTTGGAACTTTGGCATAGTTTTGTATTGAACTTAAACTCAAAACTATGGTAGACAGCTATGTTTACAGGTAGTGGGAATCTTGGTATTGCACCAAGATCTTCTCTCTATTTTTTGCATAATCTTAGACTGGTGAGATGTGTCACGAGAAAGGGGGTCGCCATTGGGATGTGCTAGGTGCTAACAAAGTTAAAATGTCTGCTCATATATAAATAAAATATTAGAATCCAAAAGGTATAGGCAAAAGGGCCGTAACCACTAGGATTAGCTGTAACTAAAAAATGGGTAATTTGCACAAGGTGAAAGAGGAGAGTATCAGAAAACCAAAGAGATGATGTATCAGGATGAATGTGTTCACAAAGTTAATGAAATTCGAATGATTGTCTTCTCGTATTTATTTGTTTGTTGGATTGTCTCTGATTATTTGTTTTTTAACTTTCAAATTACAATGAGAGAGAGTGTGTGTTTCCTATTATGTTTGAGTTCATAATTCTTTCAATTGAGATGAGAAATCCGTGTAGAAACGTTAATTCTTCACCTTACAACCCATTCAATTTGAACAAAATGCGAAGTACTCAACCCTGTCCACAGCCTTGCATTCAGTGACACATGGTAGGTGAAAATTATCCACAACATAGTACATTATGTTGATCACCTGCTAAATCTTTAGAGCATAAGAATCATACCATTGGGAGAGCTCCCCTTGTATGCACATAGTCACATCAAATCTTAGAAGAGGGGCATGGGGAACCATTCATTCCTGAGGTAGAGCATCATTGCCCAAGCTTTGGATTTTGGTTGCTGTTCCTATGGGCCTACCTCCATGGTGTAGGTTGGTCATTTGGTCTTGGTTAGTACCTTTTCCTTGTCTTTTGTCCTCATTTTTGGGGTCTATTCCTCAACTGGTGATGCCTTTTCATGTCCGTATTATTTTTCCCTTGGTTTGACTAGCGGGTTGGCCACTTGTTCTCTTCTTTGGAATTTCTTAGAACAAATCATCCAAACATTCCTTGGTGGGGTGTTGGCTAGCGTCTAATCTCCTCTGTGCTTCTTCGCAATAGTAGACAAAGATGCACACCCAGACATAATACATTTTCCACCTAATTTTGATCCTTTCTAGTTGATCTTTGATCTTCAAAGTCATCATTTTTACAAAGTTGATGCTTGCTCCTCTTGTTGTCTTCATCGCCTTCTATATTAGCATTTGCAATAAACATGTATTGGATGTCTTTAGCTATATTTGTTCTAATTGTTTTTGAAAGAAAGTGTTTGCTTATGTGTCCTTTCATTTTCTTGTTACATACCCTTGCTCCTGTAGCCATGGGTCTTCATGTTTAAGATCACATCACAATCGGTTGTGTCAAGGTTGAGACAATAATCACTTGTACTAGGTAGTTGAAAAACATTTGCGACCTTCATTTCATTGATTGTGATGTTCTACCCATTCACTCAAAAGGTATTTACTTGGATATTATAGGAATTAGTTTTATACTTTGTAGCTTGAAAGAAGAAAGGGCAAACTTGTTACATACGTGTAATTGGTACTTAAAATTCAGTCACACATCAACTTGTTATTAAGATATTAATTTTCCCCTCCCTTGTCATGCTCTTACCACAACTAATCGTAAGGCATCATACATACTAATATCATATCATCATAAGTATGTTTGACCTAATGGAGCGAATTGTAGACACAATCTATTACCCACGGACCCAAAAGCTGTAGACACAATCTATTACACAATTGTAAACACAATCTGTTACCCATGGACCCAAAAGAAACAAGGACAGTTTTTGACAAGTGACAGCTTGGAGGAGAAGAGTTGAGGAAATGGTGCCACGTGCCCCCCTTAGACTCTTGGACTATCACCACCTCTGGGATTACCACTCTTGGACTCTTGGACCTTTACGAACTCATGAACTACCACAAGCCCTTGGACTACCATGCTTGAAACCCTAGAGTACCATGGGCACTTCGACTACCACCCTTGGGCTTGGACCCTTACGCTACCATCGGCTCTTGTACTATACCATGTATAATCCTTGGACATGGAGTATGACTACCTCTTGGATTACCACCCTGGGATTGTGGAACTTTTACTCACTGATGAGCTAAGACATGCTCTTAGACTCATGAACATACACATATGCCAAAACACTCACATACACATGTATACATGCACACAAAACACACACATGCACCCTTGAACTGTGGAACGTTTACTCACTTATGAGCTTGGTTAAGCTCTTGGACTATCACACACATACACATATGCCAGCAACACACACAAACTTTTTTTTTTGTTGTAAAAGGTAAGCACACACACATACACACATGTTTATATGCACACGCGCATGCGCACGCGCACACACACACACATGTTTATATGCACACAAAACACAAATATTATTGTATTTGGCTTGTGAGTCCTAATGGAAGATTCAACTCGCCCAAGCTGTAGGTTGGAAAGTGGCATAGACAGCCTTGATCTGGTCCAAGTACCAGCCAGACCTTCCACTGAATCCAACCACGACTAAACCGTTGGGGACGGACCAGTCGAACGATGAATAGCCCATGCCACCACCGCTGACGCTAGCACCATTGTCGAGCTGCACTTGTGTTCACACGGAAAGCCGAGTTTTGATGTGAGATGAATGAGAAACAACCTTTTAAAATTTGAAAATTAGGCTGCTTAAAGACTGCAAATTGTCAATAAAAGCTTTTGTTAAGGAAAAAAAAATGTCAAGCACCTTCACTGTTAGCTTGTTCACATACATCCAACTGACGTTGCCTGAGATTGCCTTGACAAAGCAGCCCCAGGGTATGTTCAGCAACTCGCTCAGATTACCTCTCTCACTGCCGTGCGATAGCTTCCATACCCTGCCGTTACCATCCGTGTAGGTAACCATCAACTTGGTAACGATGTCTTCGCTGCGTAGTTGCAGCGCACTGATGCGTACCTTCTGGTGAATATGAAGCAAGGAGTACATGTCTACGTCGCTGAAGGGGTTCCCTTTGTCTCCTCCATGCCCTTCTGTCTCCTTTAGCGTGCACCTGAGCGATGGGGTGCCATACGTGAGGGATGCCGGTGATGGGATGATGCAGCTTTTAATCGGGTCCGACTCATAGGAGTCGAGCATGTCATCCAGCTCGTCCAAGTCCGTTTTCAGCTGCCGGGCGACCTTTGCCAGCGTGCTATCCTGGTCGTAGCCACCGTAAAACTTGTGGACACTCTGGATGTGATCGATCGCGTTCCCCAAGTGGTGCAGCTTCCCTAACATGTCGGGAAGGGATTTGAGCAGCCTGTTGCGGTTCTTGGCGATGGCATTGAATCTGGTGCTGATCTTTGGAACGTGCTCGTACCCCGTCGTCACGATAGCAGTGACCTGTGGGGCATCGAGGGGTAGCGACGGGAAGTTGCATGCACACGCGATGATCCCATCGGAGGAGGGCATGTGGGGATTCTTGATGCCCGTCATCATCTGCTCCAGCGATACCCACGTCTTCGTAGTGGATGCAAAATTGTGGAGCTTGGCCTGCAAATCGGCATCCATGTGGACAGCCCCGAGCAGCCCTGCGACCCGCAATTGTGCTTCTAGCTGCGTCTGCTCCTCTTTCGTCTCTGAGTAGTATGCATAGACAGCGCAGTACTCACCCCCAAACGTGCGCGATGAGATGAATGAATCGCCATAACAAGAAAAGAAGCTTCGGAGATCAGATTCACCTTCAGGCGGCGACATTTCTGCTCTCAACGCGTAGTCCGTCACCGACTCCGTCCCGCTAGTGTGCTTTGCATACACAACAATGGAAATGGCGTGGCTGGTGAGGTTGAGGTTGCGGATGAACTTGAGCTTTGCCTCCGTTTCGAAGTAAAAGGAGACGCCGATCGTCAAGGACATGCTCATGTCCAGCGCCTCAGCTAGTTTCTCCAGGCTTGTGCACACTTTGTAACGAACGGTGCTGCTGTTGTTTCAAATTTGCCCGTAATGGCGGTGCTTAGTACTTCATTTGACACTCTGTTGAGTCCCTGAAACAGACCAGGTGGCGACGTTCCAGCAGCACGCCGCGGCTCAACGTTAGCAGTGGGCGGCGCACCATTACGTGTGAACCTTCTTCTCTTCGCCATCAGGGTTGAATATAGGCAGCAGACAGGAGCACTGAGCACACTGCAGGGAGAGCTGTTAAGTGGGGAAGCTGATGGACTATGAGCTTGTGATCAAGCTGCGCAATTTTATAGGCAGGTAGTTTAAAGGAGACCTCCACGAAGACGCAGCTGTTCCTTGTTTACCGTCACTCGAATAAGAGAATCCACTTTGCAATGATGAAAAGGTCTTCCTTAAATGTAGCATCAAGAATAACTCGCCAAAGAATCGACACCATGCAGCATCAACATGCACGCGATGACCTTTTGCAAAGAAGAGAGAGACTAAAGTTTACCTTTCAGAAGCTCTTGCACGCAAAGAATTATTCTCTTGTTAATCGGGGTTGAATATCGTCAGCAGCAGAGCCTGCAGACTGCAGGGAGAGCTGGTATGCAGCAGTCGGCAAGGCTATGGACTATGAGCTTATGATCAAGGTATCCAATTTTATACGCAAGATCAACCATAAAGAACATACTAAGAGATGTACGTAGAACTCATCAGGCAATATTGACTCAACACACGATGACCTCACGCCTCTTGCAGGATAAAAAGTCATTTTAGCATCAAGAATAGCAGGCCAAGGAATCGACATTATGACGTTGGGGTAGCGCTTGAGTCCAAATAAAAAAGAATTGAATCAATAGGAGCATGCCATTTTGAAAGATTCATGGGAATGGTAACAATGGCGTGATGGACACATAGAAGCCCCATGTGGATCGACAAATAGATATTGAAACACATGTGGGTTAGGTGGATTAGCAAGTGCAATGCGTGAGGTCTCATGGGTTAGCAAACAATGGCGACACTTGGTGATCTTGCATGACTCCGCAATGCAGCTTTGTCACAAGGGATATAGATCCATCTTTGGATTCATGATTTCACATGGTTTCCTATGGTCCATGATCATAATAAGGCAACATTGCCATTTCCTTCGTCATTTCTACTCCTTAGGTTGCTATGGCCCTTGGAGCCAACATTGTGCAACCAAGGTAGATGTTTTGTCCTGTCTAATGTTATAAGGTCCTAATATGAGTCATTAGCTAGGTCCATGCATGCTTAGACAAAAAAATCCCGAGGAGGGAAACTAGCTTGGTAAACATGACATCTATAGGACGGTATGTGTTAGAGCTATATATAGCTAGCCATAGCTTAGCTACCAATGCATTTGGTAATGATTGTTGCTATGTGAAAGGAGAGCTCTCCCACTATTTGGATAGTGTTAACTTATTACGTACATGTATGGGCAGTTTAGCTTTGTTGTCCATAAGACATTTCAGCAAAACTTGATTCAGGATAGTGTTTGGAAGACAGAACAGGAGAGCTAGCACCAATTGGAATTTGTATTGAGGATGATTTTGGTGTTTCAAAAGCATGTTCAACACATAATCTTACTTGGTCATTGTTTGCTTGGGTGTAGCCATTTTTGGTGAGGTTCGGGAAATTTTTTGTATATAGGTATCTTGCATGATCCATAACTTATGCATTGCTCAATGGAATTCGGCAAACTTTGTCTTCAAGTTTATAGTACACATTCCAAACTTGAACATGAGACCAAAAAATTATGGAATAACAATTTGGAATGGGACCATTAAAGCATTACAAGTGCTGTGTTGCATGTGAAGCATGCATCATGAAGACTATAGGATATAGCAATTTATTCAAAAGCATCAAAATTTTGTTATGCACATACATGCAACCAATTAATCATTCAAAAGTACCCTACGTGAGATTCTCCTCAACCCAAGGACACACCTAAATGAGAATATTAGGTATGGGTTAATGGGCCTCCAATGTTGTGCTAAAGTGATGAACACCCATTCGAGGGCACGCTCCATAACTTTTTGTTGATTTGTTGAAAACCAAAACGGATTGAAAATTTGAAATCCAAACTAGTGGGTATACTGCATGGTGGTCTTAAAACATTGATAGTTGTTGATATTGGTATCTAGATTCACCCTAAAATGGAAGAATTTGAAAATGTACAATTTGTGCATGTGCAAATATCTTTTCATAAATCCAGCACTATTTATAATTTTGAATTGTTTTTTTTTTAATGCACTTGCTTGCTATGTGGCTCATAAGCATGCCAAAGGTCATTGCATTTCATAATACACAATATCACACCCGATAGCATGCCCTTTGGCCTAATTGTGTTTTGAAGCATTTGAGGCCACATTGTACTTGTTTGGAATATCCAATTCTGTTGGCATCGCCGAAGGGGGAAAAACTGGTGGCTGAAAATTTTGCTACTCTGCGAATTTTGAATTTTCACACCTCCCGCCCATCAAATCTTCAAAGATTAAGTACCTATCACCTCCCCCCGCCTTGCAACTTGCACGCACCTCAACGTGACCTTGTGCCATCTTTGGTTTGGCATTGTCGCCTTTCAGGTAAGTTGTCTTCTATTCTTTTCTCGCCGCACAAGCTAGCTTCTCTCTGTTTTGGTTTGGCATTATCGTCTTTTACTAATCGGCACCATGGTAGCATGCATCTCACCATCGCTTGCAAGAGAATTAGACAGAGGCTATGAGACAGGAAAGATGAAAATCTTGGTCGAGGAAAGAAATGGCACGGTATCGAAACGGCAACAGAAGACACTATTGCAATGTTTGTGAAGGGAGAAATAATGAGAAGAAAGAAGACTCCTTGCAGAGCAGCAGCAGGATGCAATTGTAGATGCACGCATTCGATCATTGCCATTAGAGTGAAGAACAAGAGCTAGTGTCACGATTGGAGGTAGCATTCGAGGAAGCAACATTAGGCCATTCAAGTGAATACCAGTGTTGAGTATTCACAAACGTTAGCCTTCACCCTAAAGTGCGTAGATTGAATACAATTCTCGAGTCATCAGAAGCTTTAGCCTTCACCCCAGAGTTCGTAGAGTACAACCCTACCAACATGTCAAAAGGTGCACGCAAAGCGAAAGCAATGCTTGATCATCCTGATTCGAGTAGTCTATGGGCTTCAACAGAATGCAAGAAAAGGAGAGAGAGCTTAAGTGCGGAAGTCATTGCAATAGTGACGATGTTTTGGCATGAAAATACAAGAGTTTCTTCAAATAAGAAGGACACGTGTAGAAAGCAGACGCAATGCAAGATGTTTGACGAGCACATCATATACATGCTTGATACAATACAGGTCAATGGTTGCCTAAGCTGGAGAGACCATCGCGCTGGTTTTTGGCGTAATAATGAGACACAATCTATCATTATGAGCATCACCTCTATTATCACCCAGAATTCAAGGTTGTCTTGAAGAGACCACCGCGTTGGTTCTTGGAGTTATAGATCCGTTACCTATTTTTATGTATTACAGGAGGAGTTCAATGATGACCAGCGCTGGCAAACAGAAGGAAATCTATGAAATTCACCGTGCTGGTTCTTTGAGTTATATATTTGTGTACCAAGAAAAATTTATTTCGTTGCGCAACCACACAAAATACAATTGATGATATGGCCCTTGAGGGGTCCCCTCTAGGGGCAAGGGCCATTCGACATGCCATTTATGTCCAGTGGCATCCTAGATATTGTATAATGCACATCGATATGGCCCTTGCCCTTAGAGGGGATCCCTCAAGGGCATATCATTAATTGCATTTTTTGAAAGTTAAATTATATTTTCCTAGATGTATCTCCATGCAACCACAATGCTGGGGTTGTTGGAGTTATTTTAGCACTATTTTGGTCATAAACCAAGGAAATTGTAGTCCTTCTTTCCTGGTATTTTAGTCCTTGTTGTAGTAAATATAAATGAGGGCAAAAGTACAATTTATCGAGTGAAATTGAGCAAAAGATATTACAATATACATCTACTTCCAATAACAAGTTATATAAAAATGATCAACTTATACCGAGCAAAAATTGAACAAAGGATCTTACATTTATAAAAACTCAGCAATTGCTAAGAGCCTTAAAGGCCAAAAGATTACAGGTAGCGGCCATAACCATTCAAATACAAATATAAAAGTTAACAATAATGCATACTGAGAGCCTCAAATCGAACAAAAAGAGATTTTACATAAATGCCTTAGAGACCAAAACATTACATCCAGTGAGCCAAAAGATCGTTGAGAGCCCAAAAGATTGTACATCTAGCCATTGTTGAGAGCCTCGCCTGAGCTCCGCCTGAGTAAGAGGAAATTTATACGACTCAATTTTTTGCCAGTCTAGCTTGTTGCATTCAAAATTTTTAGGGAGCCAAAGGAGGATACAATGGAGAGGCCAAAGACCATGCACATTGCCAAGACTCAGATTACGGCCCCCCCAACAAGTCGAGAGTACCCTGCTCTGAAAATTCTGAGGCCTTTGTCGACATCTAGGGGGAACCCATACATCACAACCATAAAGAGGCCCTCTATGAGCATGTTATCTAAGGTGATGACATTCAGATTTGTAGGGAATTTGACTCTGGGAACGAAGTGTCTCCACTAATGCTAGGATTTCTACTCCAGGTGAGTGCAATGCAATCACCTTATATGAGAAGGAAGATAACACTGGGATGATAGAGCATCGAGGGGGGGTGGTAGTAGGCATGCTGAAGATGAGTGGGTGAGCAACAGATGAGCAGGGGAGTAGATGAGTGACGAGAGTTGGAGGAGGGAGCATGGAGCAAAGTAGAGCAGGGGCAAAAAAGAGCTAGAGGAGGGCTGTGGAGCAAAGTAGCAGAGCGTGTGGAGCAAAGTAGCAGAGCATGGGCGGATCAGAGCAACATAGTAAAATGCCAAATGCCATGGATCTTATATATATTATGAAGTTTGAGCCATCGTGGTGGCTGGAGCCTAGGGTTCCATCCATATTAATTGCAGGCCACCACAGTGGAATCCCCCAGACGGGCTGGTAATCATGAAGAAGATGCCATGTGGTGCCACTCCAGTGGCTGGTAATTAACTGCCAGCCCGGTGGAATCTTAACCACGACAGAAATGGTTGATGAGAGCCACCACCACCGGGCACTAATTCCCATAAAGGTAAATCATCAAGCTCTAATCACTCATTACTAGGCACTCTAGTTCTTTACTGAGCATGCGAGCCCGATGACTGGTAATTTTTACTGCACTCGTAGTGATCATGCATGCTTAAGCACGGTGGCACGGTGGATTCGTAGCCATGACAGACGTGGCTGATGACAGCCACCACTGTCGGGCAGTAATTCCCATAAAAGAAAACCATGAAGCCTAATCACCTCTAATCCCTCAATACCATGCACTCTAGTACTCTCTTGAGCATGCAAGCTCGGTGAATGGTAATTTACTGCATTCGTAGTAATCATGCATGCAAGCTTGATGGTGGTAACTAGAAGTTGAGTAATTGTGGGCCACTGCGGTGGCTGGTAATTAACTACTAGCCCGGTGGGTCTTAGCTGCCACCACAGATGTGGCTGGGAATCTTAGATGCCACCACCTCTAATCATTCATTACCATGCAAGTCAAAACTGCCGCCTTGAATTATTCAAAATTCGGGCCAACCACCACGGTGGCTCTCACCTTGACAGTAGTCAGGCTACAACCACCGCGGTGGCTCTCACCTTGATAGTGTAGTCGGGCTACAAACCGCTATTCCATTCCCTTAATTGTTTCATCTTCTATCCCTCTCGAACATTTCGTTCTCCCTTGCAATCTCAAGCCTCCACTATTCCATTTCCTTTACTGCTTCATCTTCTATCCCTCTCGACCATTTCTTTCTCCCTTGCAATCGGACTACAAACTCAAGCCTCCACTATTCCATTTTCTTCAATGTTTTATCTTCTATCCCTCTCAATGATTTCTATCTCCCTTGCACTCTTCCTACAACTCCTATCCCCTCTCGTAATGGACACTGCACAATCCGAGAGCTCCTCACACAATCTTTCCTCCCCCTCTGTAGCACAGTGCGAGAGCCCCTCCTCCCTTGATCTTGAAATCATGACATATGGGAGCTCATCTCACGCTCTTCAAAAGCCCAATTTGGATGCTCTCCAAAACTTCACCAGGTTGGTACAAGAGGTGAACATGAAGGAGGGGCAACTAGTCTGTCAAGGTTAGAAGATTACCATCAATGAAAGCGTGATTGAAAATGCTCTAGGAATTTCTGGAGGCAGTTTGCAAGCACACTTTTTGGAGAAGAAGTGGAAGAGACAGGATATTCTAGATGTATATTCCAATGCTCAGATTAGTAAAGATGGTGGAGTCAAGATTTTGAGCTTGCCAACAGACCTCCAAGATGTGTTGAAGAAGACCATTCACTTTTTTCCTAATATGAGAGGAACTTGCAAGTTCTGGTAGGTTCAAGCAATAGTAGAGCAATTGAAAGGACGTGATGTATCTTTCTCAAGGGCGATCTCCAAGAGCGTGTTAACCAACTTGAAGAATTGCGTGGATGGCAAATCCCAATTGTTATCTCAGCCTGTTGGAGTTGCAATGCACCTGATGGCATCTACCCTCAAAGGGATTTTTGAGCAATATGATAAGCAGATGTCTCAGAAGGTGACTTTTGTACAAGAGAAAAGCCTTGGGGGGTTCACCTCATAAAATTTTAGTGTACCACATGCATTCAAAAGGAGGGGTATTTTAATTTAACTTTTTGGAAAATTTTAACGGTTTACAATAACAGGAGGTGTTTTTAAATTAAACTTTAGAAAAAAATCACTTAATTCATAAGTAAAGAGGGGTGTTTTTATTGGGGGGAAAAATTTAGTTGAGGGGTTTTTTAAATACCCCTTGAATGCATGTGATGCATAGGGTTTCTAGGTAGTGGACCCCCTGAGAGAAAAGCAGCACAACTTGAGAAAAGTCTCAGGGAAGGTGCAAAAGCCAAGGTAGAGGAAGCACAAGCGAGGGCCTTGTAGGCACAAGAGCAAGCTGAGGCCACTGCAAAATTGGTCGACATGGAAAGGCATATAAGAGAAGAAGCAGAGAAGTGCATGAAGGAGCTCCGAGATAGGCTCGAAGAAGTGAGAAATGATGGGGACATGGCGGACAAGGAGCTAGAAAAGATGCAAAAGGATCTTGAAGATCAGAGAGCCAGAAAGGAGGGTCTTTACAAACGGCAGAATGCATTGAACATCGAAAAAGACGAGATGATGGAGGAGCTGAAAAGGGAGAATGCAAAAACCAAAAAGGTGATGTAGGAACTGCGAGAGAGCTTCAAGGCCAGGAAGGATGGGGCATAGAGTAGCCGGGGTGGAGAAGAGAATGAGGCAGCTCCCTAGGCTAGGAAGGATGCAGAGAGCAGCCATGGTGGAGCAAAATCCAGTCACCACAGTGGAGCAATTTGCCACAGCCATGGTGAGGGTTGTTTTTCAGAAGCACCGGAGAGGCAAAAGGAGAAGTGCTAGGAGAGTTGAATTTCTTCTCAAGCAAGTCCCACACTTGTACTGCCACTTTCTCCCACTCAACCTTAGAGAGATCGTATGGGGCTTTGTTTATGGTCTTACTGCCCAAGCTCTAGAACAATGGCATGGTCCACATCCCTCTTGGGAGGCAATTGGGATGGCATATAAGCAAATACATCGGCAAACTCCAATAGCAACTGCTGCATATCACAATCCTCAACACAGGGAATGCTACCCCCCTGAGATACTGACACATTCAATGCGTAGAGGGCATGCTCCTTTCTGAGCTCTTTGGCTAATTGCCTTGCTGAAATGACCTGCAATTTAGGAGTGGCAATTCCATGAAATGCTATAGTTCTACCCTTGTGGACAAAGCTGAGTGATAGGGTATTTAAATCCATGCTAATTTTACCCAAATATTTCAGCCAATCGTAGCCCAGGACAGCATCTATTGGGCCCATATCCAATGCCAAGAGATTGCCAGCAAATTCATAATCCTCAAAGAGTTTGATCTTTGCATCTTGGCAACAAAATTTACTGACCAAATGCTATCCATTTGCCACCTCTACTCTCAGCCCATAATCAATCCCAGTAGCAATCAATCCCACTTTCTGTAAGGTCTTAGAATTGATGAAACTATGAGTGCTACCACTGTCCACAAGCATGTGAGCAGTCTTGCCATTAATTTGTCCTTTCAATCTAATAGTTTTAGCAGTTTTGGCACCCACCTTGGAGGCACCTTTCATATTGAATGGTTGCCAGAGGATTGAAGGCAAGGGAATTGTGCTTAGAGAGCTTGTTGTCCCATTCGTTGGCATTGTAGAAGCTCCTGAGGTTGTTGGTTTACAATTGGAGTCCCTAGAGGCTCGTTTCAAGCATAATTGATGTTGAGTGCTGTTGTGGAGACGTCTTGTGAGCTTGGGGTTGCTATAGTGTTGCTTGGCACTAGGATTAGCCTTGTGCTTGTTTTGTTGTTGGTGTGGTAGCAAAAGTTGTCTACTATGTAGCCGCTTATGAACATGCAAGGTGCTGTGGTTGTTGATGTCATGAGCTCGCAGTTTTGGAGCTGATGGTTGCTGAAATATTTATTGCTTGGCTAATTGTGTCAACTTCTTTGTCTTCTCTTCCCCATCGTGTAAGTGTTGAGTGGCCTTGTTTGTAGGGTCAATGTAGAGTTTGAGGTCTCATTGTAGTTGTAGGTCTCGTTTTGATGTCTACCCAATTGTTATAGCAGTAGCTGGCATTTAGCTTGTTGTTGTTGAAAAGTGCCGACCATCATTTATTGTGTGTTCTAACGCTTGGGCCGTCGTTGGAGCTGCCTACACCTTAAGAGCCAACTAGGTTGTGGCTAGCTTTGTAGTTGTTAATTGAGTCGCCTTTGAGCTCATCGACTATGTAGAATAGATGTTGCTGTCTTGGGATTTGCTTGTTCCATCGGCCGTAGAAGGTTGCTAAGTGCTTGTTGTGTTGGAGCCAAATCGATGCTTGATGTAAAAGTCATTTAGTTGAGTTGAGAGCCACTACTACTACTAGTTTTAGGACGGATGGTATTAGGTCATTAGCCACCTTTTGCTTTCCAGAGAGAGTCTATGTTTGTTGAAGTCTGTTGGTTCGAGCTACAAACCAAAACCATAGAATCAAAAATCTATCAAAGACCCATGAAGTGAAGCTCTCAAAGAAGGAAGACAAAGATAAGTGAAGCTCTAAATATCAGATTCCAATGCTTTTTGCCTCATATAAAAGATGAGGATGAGCTCTACATGAAGAGTTGAAGATGCCTAATGAAGGAGGGCTTGTTGCCTTGACATGACAAGGTCTTAGACTCTCTCTCACAAAAATAAACCTCATGAATCTCTCACTCTAATCTAGAACATGTCTCACACAAGGAGGGCTTGGATGCAAGCAAGTCTTATCACTCACAAAGGATCATGAGCACCATTGGCTCTGATACCATGATAAATTGGAGAATGAGAGAGAGAGAGAGAGAGAGAGAGAGAGAGAGAGAGAGAGAGAGGAATGCACATAATATAGCTACCCATACACTATGTTGTATTGAACATAATCACGAATATATACATGAGAACCCCTTAGGGTTACGGTTAGGGTTTTCCCCTAATCATCTTAAGGTATGGTGCAATTTACACCATCCTCAATAGGTCAAGGGGTAAGCACCCTTAATCTTTTTCATCTGTCAGGTGGCATGTTCTTTTTAAGGAATGTCTTCACTGCTACTGTTGGTACTTGACCATTGTTGCAAGACTTGGCCTTGAGTAGTGGTTGCCTCTACACTAATTGCAACACACTAATTGCAAGTTGGTCTTTACTAGTAGGAGGCACTCCCTTGTGATCTCCTCAATGCAAGAAGTGTGTGCCACTAGAGTCTTTCAACTCTACAAGCTTTTCTTGGCAATCATGAAGTTGTTCTTCTTTTTGGACTAGTGTGAGCGTAGCTTGTACAAGTTCCTCAGTTTGCTAGCATGGACTAAGGTCAAGTGGTCATTAGAGGTTTGTAGGATTATCATAGCATGAACTATGGATGATAGCTGAATTTGGCTATGCTAGAGATTCAAAGTCATTTCAAACATTGCTTTCTCCTTAGCTTGGAGACCTTGGATCATCCGCACTTCTTTAAGCTCTTTCTCAATCATTTGGGCACTGTTAACCCCATTGGTCCACGTCTTGATACGAGTGCTGCTAGTAGAAGAGAGTTGCCCAGGAGCTTTTGCACAGAGAGAGAGAGAGAGAGAGAGAGAGAGAGAGAGAGAGAGAGAGAGAGAGAAAAGGGTTAGAACTCCCTTCAAAGGGAGAGGTCAAGAGATAGGGTTGGACCTCCCTTAAAGATCCCAGTGACATGCATGGATTCATCACTAGACTACACATCTTTGGCATCGTTGTGGGGAAGGGAAAGGTATGATTTTGCATAGCATTGGCCTCCTTCCATAAACTACCCATTGCACAGTGGTTTCTAGTGTAACTAGAGATGTTACTGGAGATTAGGCATGGTTTGAATGGAAAAAGAGTGTGTTTTGAGTAGAAAAGCAAAAACTATCATTTTCCATCCATAGAGCATGTTCGATGCATCGAGCTTATTTTGGATTTGCTTTTGTTGTTAGATCATAGGAGAAACTAGTTTTTTTTTTCAAGAAAATTACTTCATTAAGTATGAATAAAAGCCGCAAGAGCACCACTCAAAATGAGCTAATAAAGAAACAAGGCGGAGGCTGAAAATGCCATCTCAACCCTGAAGGAGGCTCAAAGAAGAAAGGAGGTCCTCTCCAAACTTTGAAAAATGCAACTCTCCTAGCAGTGGCTGCTTTGGAGGATCCCTGCATGCTCGCCCAAATGGCCATCAAAGTGTGTATTGTGTTAGTCCAAATACTGGCCATAGTCTGGGAAGGGTGAACCTGGATACCTCCATTGCCTCTGTACACCTGGCTCTCCAAATATGCCACGCTGCAATGCTAGCCAAAATCTCCCAAGACATGTCTACTGAGGCATAAGCAGCTTTGAAAGGAGTGAAGGGAACATCTTGGATGGAACAAGACTCCAGTGAGTGTTGCCGTACAATGAAAGCTAGATCTGGATCATGTCCCTCCAAAAACACATGTGGGCCAGTAAGAGATAACCAAGCCACTAAACCCCAGATCATATAGAAAGGTGATGTATGAAAGATGTTGAAAATCCTAGCAACACCTTTCCAGATTGTCCTCACCTGTCTGCACTCCCAAAGGCAATGTTGTATTGACTCAACTGCCATGTGACAACGAGGACAAGTAGGGTCAACCCCAAACCTAGATCTCCACAAGTTCACTGCAATCCCTCCATGGATAGAAAGCCAAAAGAAAAGAGTGACCTTTCTATTCCTGAGGGATTTCCAAAGCCTATGCCAAAAGTTCTTCTGCACAATTGTGGAAATCTGAAAACTATCCCAATGTGTCGCTTTGGAGGGCCTGCAATCTCTACTGCTAAGCTGAAATCTCTGGGCATTTCTAACTATGTAGTGAAAGAAGGGGAAGCTCTTCTCTCGGTTCCCCTCATCAATCCATTCCCACTCCCCTGGGTCCCATTGCAAGAACCTAATAGGAAAACCACCATACAACTGGAGTCTCCAAGACCCCAGCGCAAGGAGAATAGGATCAGGGTCAAGATACCACTGTGAGTCCCTGCCCCACTCCATGAATCTTGCAATTCTGATAGGCTGAAATGAAACCTCCAAAAGAATATCATCAGAAGGTCTGATAAGTCTGCCTCCCAACTGAACATCAAAGACAAGGGTATCCTCGTGCATCCTGCAATGCAATAATCTGTAACGGAATGCCCATCCCTAAAAAAGCTCCCCACCAAGTGGACTCTGTAAGCGGCATGTCATCTATGTCAATCCACTGTGGCAGAATGGCTGCCCATATCTGCTATATCTTGAGTGCACTCCCTCTGAGGTGGCCAACTGCTAAAAGTCTCTGATCCTCTGGAATTCTCATAAAGGCCTGCCAAGTGCCTACAATAGAGGCAGGTCCCCTCTCCCATCTAGACCATTGCATATAATGTGA
The DNA here is from genome assembly GCF_047967505.1 of Dipteris shenzhenensis. Taxonomy (NCBI): domain Eukaryota; kingdom Viridiplantae; phylum Streptophyta; class Polypodiopsida; order Gleicheniales; family Dipteridaceae; genus Dipteris; species Dipteris shenzhenensis. The sequence goes on along the minus strand of NC_141608.1, from coordinate 30,686,218 downwards.
CACTCCAAGTGGCCTGCCATGATCATCCAAAATCAAGTCATTCCACATGATTGGCTGCCTGTGAATTTCTTCACGAGAGGTAGGTGGAACTCTGCGAAGTGTGTTTCTGAAGCAGCCCCAAGCTTTCAGAATCACAGCCATGAGAGGGGATGTGGGAGATTTGAGATGGGGCTGAAGTAAAGATCCATCTGCTGCTGCTACTGTCCAACCAATCTCCCCCATGAAAAGGGGCACAAGACTGAATGCTGCGTGAGAAAAAATCCTTCCAGGGCTCCTATCCAGGCATCAATCCATGTCTACAAACTTGCAAAGTAAGGCCGTACACTGCAAGTTCGGGTCAATAATATTGAGACCTCCTTCTCCTGTGGGGTGAATGAGGGTCTCCCAAGCCACCCTGGCTACAACATCTGAGGTGCCATCTAAATCACTATATAGGAAGTTCCTGATAGGTCTCATGAGCTAAGCGATACAACCTCTAGATCTGCACCAACATGAGCAAACAAACCAAGCAGTGGCTGATAAGAACGGTTCACAACCACAACTTGGATGCAAGGTCAAGTTTGGCTAAACTCCAAGAGATGAGTTTCCTCTTGACACTCTACAACACAGGAGCAAATTGCTGTGGAGAGAGATGCCCACCCCAATCTGGCATCCCATATACCTTACGGAGACTCCCCTTTGAATCCAAGTGAACCCTATGTCAACCCCCTAAACTGGAGTGTCCTCATCACTGATCCAAAAACCATTGGATTTGTTCCAATTTATGTGTGCACTTGCTACAATGCAAAACAAATCCAATGTTGTCCTAAATGAATTTAGTGTCTGTGGAGTGGCATCCAAAAAAACAGCCGTATCATCTACCAACTCACTATCTAAGAGCTCATCCTCTTGCCTCAGAGGAAGCTTGAGCCCTACAATCCCAGCTTGAGCTCTAATGTAATAGCTCATAGCCTCAGCCACAAAAAGGAATAAAAAGGGGGCTAAGGGGCATCCCTAACGGACTGATCTAGTAATCTCAAACCTGTCCCCCCTAACTCCACCAATAAGAACTTGGCTATGAGCTGATCTGTAGAGGGCTGACACCCCTCTGATCCACGTGTCTCAAAAGCCAAAACGAGTAAGTGCACCCTCCAAAAAGCCCGAGTCTACCCTGTCATAAGCTTTCTCAAAGTCCAAGAGTAGAATGGCCATTATGCATGGCCCAATTTGAAGCCTCCCAAAATGAGAAGATGTTATCAAAGATGCTCCTGCCATGCACAAAACTTGTCTGTGTATCATGAATGAGATATGGTAGAAAGGGCTGCAGACGAAGGCTGATAGCTTTAGCTAGGATTTTATACAAGGTACCCAGCGAGGTAATCGGTCTCCACTGAGACACTAAATTCCTACAACCTCCTTTCAGAATCAAATGAATGAGGCCCTCCGTAAGTGAGTCTGGCATCTCACCCAAGTCCCATACACCCTACAGGGATGAGGTAATGTGATCCCCAATTCGATCCCAAAGAGTAATAAAAAATAAGGGGGTAATTCCATCTGAACCAAGACACTTGCCCTTGTGAAGGGTAGAAAGAGCAGTCCTGAACTCTACGTTGGTGAAGGGTGCATCAAGTGAAATAGTCATATCCCCTGTCACCAACCTCGATAAGTGCCGCCAAATAGCCACTCTAGCATCATCTATGGCCTCTGAGTGTCAGGATCTGTTGTAAGAAGGGAGGCATAGAAATTGGTGGCAACCTATAAGACAGCATCTGGATGTGTCTGAATAACTCCGCCTGATTCAAGAAGCTGTGAGACGCTCTCCCTACTATGTTTGGGGCCAAGAGTAGAGAAGAATTGCTTGTTCACCCTACCTCCCATCTGAGTTCAAAATGACTCTCTGGCAGGAAAGGCATACTCTGCTCTCTGATCTAATAGTGACTGCTACTGAGCCCTTGCTGCTGCAACAAGGCGCTCCTAAATCCAAGCATCTGTTGGCCTCTTCTGCTCCTCCCTCTAGAGGGCAGCCAACTGCTGGCGGATACCTATCTCACGCCTGAGGATCTCACCCCTCCAGATACGAGCAACTGAAAGATAAAAGTCACTAATATCAGAGAGGGCTACGGCTAAGTCTAAAGGAGAAAGCTTCTCATCTTGCAAATGAGATACCCATGTCCTCAACACTGTCTCTGTAAGGCCCTCCTCCGCATACAAAGAATATGGAATCGTAACACTAGCAAAGTTGCGCCTCACATGGGGATCTGAGGCCATCAAAGCCACTGGAAAATGATCCAAAGTGGACATCCCAACTACAATGCGAATAGTACCACCTCTATCTAGAGCCTAATCATCCACATAAAATCTGTCAATCCGTGCATGTTTAGGCATTTGCAATCCCTTGTTCAACCAAGAAAACATGAGAGAAAGTGGTTGAGTGTGAAAAGCATCATCGTGCCAAGCATCCCTCCCAGTGTACTGAAAAAGGAAGGCATCCCACACTACTCTCTCTAGGGAGTGAATGCCACCTTCTCTACCACCCCTTTTGTGTGAGGGTATTTCAACCATGTTGAAATCGCCTCCTAGAATCCAAGCATCTACAATATGTGACCAAGAGAGCGATCTGGTAACCCCGAAAAAGGTGTGTGCTTACTAAAATACTTCCCCATAAACTTATCTACCTCTTTCCACCAAGGAGGATGAGGAGGTAAAGACAAACTGAAAGAATGGGTGCACAATTCCCACCACAAACAAAGTGAACGCCTCTATCTCTTTAGCGCATCGATTCTTTTGCTATTGCGGAGAACGGCTTCCACAATGCCTTCTGCCAACTCTTCATATTTGGCTTGCCAATTCTCTTCAATCTGCACTGTCTCCACAACCACTCCTTTTCCCTTATCCGTACCACCACCACCTGAAGAAGTGCTAGACCCTTTGGTTCAGAACTATCGGCAGCTACAAACCCTGTTGCTGACCAGAACCCGCACCAGCACCCGCATCTCCATCCAATTTGGTTTGTCGTTCGTGCAAAACCAGCTCCCGATAGGTCTGCGGAACAAAGGCACACTCCCTCTGGCCATGTGCCTATCCCATTCCGCCCTCACATCACCCTGAAGACCTTCCAGGAGCAAGCCCATCTACTCCAAGTTAACACTCACGTTCCTTGAAAAAGCCTGCAAATACTCTGCTAGCGCATCAATAGTACATCAACGTGGCAACTCCTGCTCAATGCTTGACACATACTCTGCATGCAGCTGTTGCATGGCCTCCGAATGTGCCTCCGCCACTTGAACTCTGGCTTCAAGGATTGACATTTGGTCCTCTAGTTGCCGCACACGCTCCTGCTGACCTCGCAGAGACTCATTTTCCATGCGCAATTGTGTGACTTCCACCTCTGGACAAGTCACCCTAGCAGATTCTCCCCTCGTACCAATATGTGAAGCTATCTGTGTGAGCAAATGCGAACAAAACTGTAGCTGCCACCGACCATCGCGCCATCCATAGGCAAAAAGAGATGTTGATGAATCAATTGCACAGTCAGCTCTCGATGCTCATCCAAAAACTCCACAATAGTTCCTACCGCCAACTGCTGGGCAAAGCTCCGATACTGACGGATGAATAGCCACCCTTTGCTAATTGATACTGCTGAAACTACGAATTCGTATAGCCACTGAAGACGAGCATCAATCAACTGAGAATCTATATACACCAACGGAAGAAGAGGGAGAAATTGAGCATGACAACACCTATTTCATTAATTTTGGACTTTTTCTGTTGTTTTTGGACGAAGCCCAAAAATCCTTCCCAAATGAAAAGTTTACTTTGTGAAAATATCCTTCCCAAATCAAAATTTTACTTTTTGAAAATATTCTTCCCAAATCAAAAGTTCACTTTGTGGCACTATCATATTCACATAAAAATATTGTTTTTTCAATCTATACTTTTGCACCAACATACAAGAATTTGAAATAATCCTATATTAGAAATTCTAGCTATATCTAAGTTATTTGTTAATTTAATTATTTTTAATATTTTTCCTTGACGTGATAAAGTTATAAATCCATGAAAGGAGACTTAAATATTTCATGAAAATAACATTGTCACTCGCAATATGCACAAAATTTTTAAAACTTTTAATAAATAGAAAAAAGACATGATGCCATAAGACCCAAGTTTTGTATTGAACCAAAGAATTATAATAGCAATTATAGCTATCATTATATGATTACATTGAGAGACGTTGCTCTCAGCTAGAGTCTTTATATCCAAAATGATATAGATTGAACATATGTTTACAATTTAAATTGTTGCTCTTAAAGAGCCTCAATTCGTGCCATCTGCATAATTTGACTCCCCATTGTCTTATTGCTCAATGTCATGACAGTCCCTTGCCAGGTGCCATCTGCATTAACTCCCACTTGTCTTGCCAAGCCTTGCCCCTTGGGTGCATTGACTCCCCATTGTCTTATTGCTGAATGTGACAGTCACTTGCCAGGTGCCATCTGCATTAACTCCCTATTGTCTTGCCAAGCCTTGACCCTTGGGTGACATCCAGTGCATATTTTGACTCTCATTTGACATAGGAGGTGATGAATCTGATTATAATTGTCTTGAATTGGCTTCTTGCCTAGTACCCAAATAAAATCCTTCAATGGACTTCAATACAAAGCTTTAATCATGGACATTCTTCATTTGCACTGTCTCCTTCTACTTCCTCCATGGCGAGCATCCTTAAAAATTCGTGTATATGCAAAATACTTTGCTGTGGTATTTTTATTTTTCCTTCTACCTCATATCCCATGCGCTTCTTTGATTTCTTTGCCCTTGAATGCCAAGACACTATGATTGTCTCTGTCGAAACTTGAGAGACCGCTTCATCATTTGGGACCCACTCCTTCATTATACAATTAGTATACAATGTGTTGTTATCCATATTCTCCTTCCTGCCATTTGGCTCATACCATACCGCTGTAAATGTTGTAGCTCTCCCTTGGTCATCTCTTTGCACATCAACTACTTTTGCAACCCAAAACTTCACATTCTCATATTCATCATCCGATGGCTGAACAACAACAAAACAATCGACCTCTATATCTACTTGTGGCATAAACTCTCTCTTCTTCAGTCCACAATATGGACATGGGAGTAATGATACAAATTCATTTTCAAAGACTGGAGCTGGGCGCAAATCGTTATGAACATTTGGCCAAAACATATTGCATTCTTCCTTGACATCCTTTGAGCCTCGCATTCTCTCAAGGTCCTTTATTAAATTTCGTGTCTTGTTAATTACAGTGGTAGTGTGTTCTCTCCAAGTAGGCTTCGAATCAGGATATCTCAGGAGCATTTCCTCTTTATATGTAATAAATGCTTTTAATCCTTCTATTTCACAGTTAGACCTCTCATTGAATTCTTGTATAGGAGCCCATGTTGGATACCTTTCCTTGCTGGGAATTGAAGTTAAGAGACTAAGGTTCTTCAGGTTCCCATTTTGTATCATGAGAATACTGTTGCCATTGCATTACGGGTTTTTCATCTTTAAAAAAAAAACGAAAGTAGTGTGGATTGGTATGACTTGTCAATGCATCACCACCCGTTTATATGAAACGTAGAATGAAGCTCTTCCAATCATACATTCTTTCGAGCCTCTCACATACTGTACTTTCCGTATGACCACCAACTTGCCTGCCACATCTTCTTACCAAGTCATCTATTGTCTCCACATCCTTGCATTTAAGCTCCCTTGAGACTGTGCTAAAAACCTGATTGATATCCTCATGTGTATGCCCAACATACAAAAATCCACATTCGACCTCATTGAAGATTCGATTGAGCAACTAGCATGGAGCAAAATGCAAACATGAGTACATTCTTATTTTCTTGCCAGCAATTATCAGCTTATATTCTCAAAGTCGGTGGTAGGCGACCTTTTTCTGCATGTACATTGCAAATTGCCTTCATAATAGATGTTACAACTTGATTGCTATCATGTAGATGCAAGGAATCAATCCATATATCTACAAAGAACTTAATTCCATGCACTAACACTCACATAGATGTGTCTTTAGAAAGTGCTTTCCTTGTAATTTAGGTGGAGTGGCAACAAAACGAGGCAATGTTGTTGTATTCTGATCCATGACATCTACAATAAGGCACATGTAGTCATCGGGATGCGAAATAGCTTGCTCCTTCCAAAATGCATATTTTTGTCTAGAATGTCGAATAAGGTCATGATGAGATTTTCGGTTTATTTTGTATAATTCCCTTTGATTTGGACATGTTGCACTCTCAATCGCTCGCTTTAAATCATCACAGACATTGCACTTTGACATTTTTTGCCTCGGGATTTTAACATATCCAAAGTTCTTCTTCCAAAGAGTATACAAAGTATGAGAAGAAGCTACGGCATCCCCTCTTTGCCTTTGCTTTTTTGCAATAGAGTCAAATACTTCGAGCTTTGTCAAGCCCATTGGAAGGTGCATTTCAGTGATCGCGTCACCGTTAGGGACTTTGGTAGATATATGGGGTTGAGGTAAAGCATTTTCATGTATGAAGTCTTGCAAAATTGCTGCTGCCCTGATAGTTGAGATTCTTGATTTGGACCTTCCTCTATTACCGTGAATGCTAAATTTGTTGCTGCTGTTTGCCTTGGTGACTAAATCCCAATATGTACCATGGGATAATCCAGTAATATTGCGATATGCCTCATTGCAAATCTTTTTTCCATTTACGAGAGGTTTTATGTTTTGTCTTGAACTTAGCCTTTTATTGCCATTCTGAAGAAAGCAAGAGAGACTTGTGAGAAGGTATTCATTTCTTTCGCTTCCTCTTCTTTGCCACACGTGTCCTCTACATTCCTTGATGTCTGCAAGATCAATGAAGCGCATACATCTTCGCTTGCAACATAGATATCCCAATGCATTTAACATGTTCTCCTCCTTCATTACTCTCTTCCTCTTTGGTTGCTTTTGTGGATTTGCCTGGATTCGCTTTCTCTTCATGCATATGTATGACCGTTTTCGTTCCTCGTGCACATTGTTATCTGTATTTATGTACTTCTTCTCCTCACATTTGTTCATCCTTGGCCATATCACAATCAAAGTTAAATATTGAATAATCCTCTGTTGATCTCATCCTCGTTTTTAACATACTCTTAGGACCATTCAATGAATTCAATATTCTACGAGAGTATTGAGAACCTTGAAATTCTTCCACTCCTGAGAGAACATCGCTCATTGGGACATCTTGCATGGCTTTCACAAATCCACAAGCTTGATTGACACCAGGTTTGTTAATATGCATGAGCTCATTCACACTTGACAAGACATCGCTATTGAAACCTTTGCCCTTCTCACTATGCAAGAATTCATCCACCCCAGATAAGGCTTCGCTTCTAAAATCATTTTGTTTCTCGGAACCAATGAACTCATCCACTCCAGATAAGATGTCACTTCTATAATTGAGTACATTGAAATCATCCACATTTGAAGTGATAGAGCCTGGCACATGGGCACGCTTTTTAGGTCCTTTGATATTGTAGTATACCTTGTCTTTATCATTGAAAACCACGTGCCTCTTTCTCATGTTTAAAAATTGAATGCTCCATCTCATATTCTTGCCTACCTTGTAGTAGGGATCACATAAGGATGTTATGTTATCAACCATACCATCATCAGTGACTTTTAGAATCCTCATCTGTGCAAATGACCATTGCTCCACTTGTTCAAATCCCAATACTTCACCTTCTGCTACAGTATTATTTGCAAATGATCTCATTTGCAAAATGTCCCCTATAGTAAAATCCAAGGTGGTGCACTTTGTATTCTTGATAATGTCTGTTGCATAAGTCTCATCTTTGTCCCATGCTATAAATGATTTGTTGGATGTATTGTAGGGCATAACATCTCCAAGTGTTTCCATATCTCCACATTTATACTTTAGCTCAACATGTGCGCTAAGAATCTTTGATACACAACTACTTCTCTTTTGCTACATAAAATCACATCCATCCCTGGAACAATATCTATAGCCATCTCCTTTGTGAGAGTCCTTTGCAAGCAAGCTACAGTAGCAACAATTACATAAATATTAGTCTCTTTTTAATAATCTACTCCTTTATTATAATTTTTAATTAGTACTTAATTTATTGGTGGGAGAAGTTATCCGATCAAGTACTCATCAGATGGACACGCCAAGTTATCCTTTGCATGGTTGATCGAGCATTAAATACTATTTTAGCTCTAGTGTCATGCACATCCGTAAAAAAACACGATGCTAGGTATGTTATTCGATCAAGTACTTATGGGATGGGTGCGCCACTTTCCATGTAAGTCAATTCCACCTAGTTGAAGGTGTGTGCAAAGTATTGTGCCCAGCGGATATGCTTTGCATTGTCGATCAAGCATAAAACACCGTTTTTGCTTTAGTGTCATGCACAACCATAAAAAAACACGTCCTAGGTGTGTTATTCAAACAAGTACTTCTCAGATGGGGGCTCCACTTTGCACGCAAGTCAGTTTCAACTAGGTTGAGGTTCATTCAAAGTATTGTGACCATCAGATATACTTTGCATGGCCGATCACGCATTATACACCGTTAATTCCCTAGTGATACGCACATCCACAAAAAAACACGCCCTTAGGTGTGTTATCTGACCAACTACTTATCGGATGGGTGTGCCTATTTGAAAACATGTCAATGCCACCTAGGTTGAGGTGTAGGAAAAGTATTGTGCCCATCGGACATGCTTTGCATGGTTGATCGAGCATTAAATACCATTTTTGCCTTGGTGTCATGGACATCCCTAAAAAAACACGCTGCTAGGTATGTTCTCCGATCAAGTACTTATGGGATGGGTATGCCACTTTGCATGTAAGTAAATTCCACCTCGTTCAAGGTGTGTGCAAAGTATTATGCCCATCGGATATGCTTTGCATTGTCGACGAAGCATAAAACACCATTTTTGCTCTAGTGTAATGCACAACCATAAAAAAACACGATCCCAGGTGTGTTATTCAAACAAGTACTTATCGGATGGGGGCTCCACTTTGCACGCAAGTATCTCTCAACTAGGTTGAGGTGGGTGCAAAGTATTGTAACCATTGGATATGCTTTGCATGGTCGATCACGCATTGTACACCGTTTTTTCTGTAGTGATATGCACATCCGCAAAAAAACACACCCTTAGATATGTTATATGACCAAGTACTTATCGGATGGGTGTGCCCCTTTGAGAACATTTCAATACCACCTAGGCTAAGGCATAGGAAAAGTATTGTGCCCATCGGATATCATTTGCATGGTCGATCGAGCATTAAATACCATTTTTGCCTTAGTGTCATGCACATCCTTTAAAAAACACGATGCTAGGTGTGTTATCCGATCAAGTCCTTATGCGATGGGAATGCCACTTTCCATGTAAGTCAATTATGCCTAGTTGAACGTGTGTGCAAAGTATTGTGCCCATCGGATATGCTTTGCATTGTCAATCAAGCATAAAACACTGTTTTTGCCTTATCAAGTACTTATGCGATGGGAATGCCACTTTTCATGTAAGTCAATTCCACCTATTTGAAGGTGTGTGCAAAGTATTGTGCCCATCGGATATGCTTTGCATTGTCGATCCAGCATAAAACACCGTTTTTGCCTTAGTGTCATGCCTTTAAGAACATTTCAATACCACCTAGGTTAAGGAGTAGTAAAAGTATTGTGCACATCGGATATGCTTTGCATGGTGGATCGAGCATTAAATACCATTTTTGCCTTAGTGTCATGCACATCCGTAAAAAAACACGCTGCTAGGTGTGTTATCCGATCAAGTACTTATGCGATGGGAGTGCCAATTTGCATGTAAGTCAATTCCACCTAGATGAAGGTGTGTGCAAAGTATTGTGCCCATCGGATATGCTTTGCATTGTCGATCAAGCATCAAACCATGTTTTTGCCTTAGTGTCATGCACAACCATAAAAATACACGGTCCTAGGTGTGTTAATCAAACAAATACTTATCGGATGTGGGCTCCACTTTGCACGCAAGTCCGTTCCAACTAGGTTAAGATGCATGCAAATTATTTTCACTATCGAATATGCTCTGCATGGTCGATTACACATTATACAACGTTTTTCCCGTAGTGATATGCACATCCGCAAAAAAACACGCCCTTAGGTATGTTATCTGACCAAGTACTTATCGGATGGGTGTGCCTCTTTGAGAACATTTCAATACCACCTAGGTTAAGGCTTAGGAAAAGTATTATGCCCATCGGGTTTGCTTTGCATGGTCGATCGAGCATTAAATACCATTTTTGCCTTAGTGTCATGCACATCCGTAAAAAAACACACTGCTAGGTATGTTATTCGATGAAGTACTTATGGGATGGGTGTGCCACTTTCCATGTAAGTCAATTCCACCTAGTTGAAGGTGGTTGCAAAGTATTGTGCCCAGCGGATATGCTTTGCATTGTTGATCAAGCATAAAACACCATTTTTGCTTTAGTGTCATGCACAACCATAAAAAAACACGTCCTAGGTGTGTTATTCAAACAAGTACTTCTCAGATGGGGGCTCCACTTTGCACGCAAGTCAATTTCAACTAGGTTGAGGTTCATTCAAAGTATTGTGACCATCAGATATGCTTTGCATGGCCGATCACGCATTATACACCGTTTTTTCCCTAGTGATATGCACATCCACAAAAAAACACGCCCTTAGGTGTGTTATCTGACCAACTACTTATCGGATGGGTGTGCCTATTTGAAAACATGTCAATGCCACCTAGGTTTAGGTGTAGGAAAAGTATTGTGCCCATCGGATATGCTTTGCATGGTTGATCGAGCATTAAATACCATTTTTCCCTTGGTGTCATGCACATCCATAAAAAAACACGCTGCTAGGTATGTTCTCCGATCAAGTACTTATGGGATGGGCATGCCACTTTGCATGTAAGTAAATTCCACCTCATTTAAGGTGTGTGCAAAGTATTATGCCCATCGGATATGCTTTGCATTGTCGATGAAGCATAAAACACCATTTTTGCTCTAGTGTAATGCACAACCGTAAAAAAACACGATCCTAGGTGTGTTATTCAAACAAGTACTTATCGGATGGGGGCTCCACTTTGCACGCAAGTATCTCTAAACTAGGTTGAGGTGCATGCAAAGTATTGTAACCATTGGATATGCTTTGCATGGTCGATCACGCATTGTACACCGTTTTTCCTGTAGTGATATGCACATCCGCAAAAAAACACACCCTTAGGTATGTTATATGACCAAGTACTTATCGGATGGCTGTGCCCCTTTGAGAACATTTCAATACCACCTAGGCTAAGGCATAGGAAAATTATTGTGCCCATCGGATATCATTTGCATGGTCGATTGAGCATTAAATACCGTTTTTGCCTTAGTGTCATCCACATCCGTAAAAAAACACGATGCTAGGTGTGTTATCCGATCAAGTACTTATGCGATGGGAATGCCACTTTCCATGTAAGTCAATTCCGCCTAGTTGAACATGTGTGCAAAGTATTGTGCCCATCCTATATGCTTTGCATTGTCGATCAAGCATAAAACACCATTTTTGCCTTAGTGTCATGCACAACCATAAAAAAACACGGTCCTAGGTGTGTTAATCAAACAAGTACTTATCGGATGGGGGCTCCAATTTGCACGCAAGTTCCTTTCAACTAGGTTGAGATGCGTGCAAAGTATTGTCACCATCGGATATGCTCTGCATGGTCGATTACGCATTATACAACGTTTTTCCGGTAGTGATATGCACATCGGCAAAAAAACACGCCCTTAGGTATGTTATCTGACCATGTACTTATCGGATGGGTGTGCCTCTTTGAGAACATTTCAATACCACCTAGGTTAAGGCATAGGAAAAGTATTGTGCCCATCGGATATGCTTTGCATGGTCGATCGAGCATTAAATACCATTTTTTCCTTAGTGTCATGCACATCTGTAAAAAAACACGCTGCTAGGTGTGTTATCCGATCAATTACTTATGCGATGGGAATGCCACTTTGTATGTAAGTCAATTCCACCTAGTTTAAGGTGTGTGCATAGTATTGTGCCCATCGGATATGCTTTGCATTGTTGATCAAGCATAAAACACCGTTTTTGCCTTAGTGTCATGCACAACCATATAAAAAAACGGTCCTAGGTGTATTATTCAAACAAGTACTTATTGGATGGGGGCTCCACTTTGCACGCAAGTCCGTTTCAACTACGTTGAGGTGTGTGCAAAGTATTGTCACCATCGGATATGCTTTGCATGGTCGATCACACATTATACACCGTTTTTCCCCTAGTGATATGCACATCCGCAAAAAAACACGCCCTTAGGTGTGTTATCTGACCAAGTACTTATCGGATGGGTGTGCCTCTTTGAGAACATTTCAATACCACCTAGGTTGAAGCATAGGAAAAGTGTTGTGCCCATGGGATATCCTTTGCATGGTCGATCGAGCATTAAATACTATTTTTGCTCTAGTGTCATGCACATCCATAAAAAAACACGCTGCTAGGTATGTTATCTGATCAAGCACTTATGGGATGGGCGTGCCACTTTGCATGTAAGTCAATTCCACCTAGTTGAAGGTGTGTGCAAAGTATTGTACCCATCGGATATGCTTTGCATTGTCGATCAAGCATAAAACACCGTTTTTGCCTTAGTGTCAAGCACATTTGTAAAAAAACACGGTCCTAGGTGTGTTATCGGATCAAGTACTTATCTAGCTGACATGCCACTTTTCATGCAACTCAATATTACCTAGGTTGAGGTGGTAGCAAAGTATTGTGCCCATCGCGGATGTACTTTGCATGGTATATCACGTATTAAACTCCGTTTGTACAATGTCATGCACAACCATAAACAAACATGCTTTTAGGTGTGTTATCCAACCAACTGCTTATCAGATGGGTGTAGCACTTTGCATGCAATGCAATACCACAATTGTTGAGACTCATGCAAAGTATATTGCCCATCGGATATGCTTTGCATTGTCGAATAAGCATTAAACATTGTTTTGGCCTTAGTGTCATGCACAACCGTCAAAAAACGGGGTCCTAGATGTGTTATTCGACTAAGTACTTATGGGATGGGCACGCCACTTTGCATGTAAGTCAATAATACCTAGGTTGAGATGTGTGCAAAGTATTGTGACGATCGGATATGCGTTGCATTGTCGATTAAGCATAAAACAGCGTTTTTGCCTTAGTGTCATGGACAACAACCAATAAAAAACATGGTCCTAGGTGTGATATTCTAAAAAGTACTTGTCAGATGGGGGAGCCACTTTGCAAGAAAGTCAATTTCAACTAGGTTGATGTGTGTGCACAATATTGTATCTATCGGTTATGCTTTGCATGGGGGATCACACATTATACACCGTTTTCCCCCTAGTGTTATGCACATCCCTCAAAGAACACGCTCTTAGGTGTATTATCATACCAAGTACTTATTGAATTGGTGTTCCACTTTCCATGGAACACCATACCACTGCTTTTGAGGCACATGCAAAGTATTGTGCCCATTGGATATGCTTTACATGGTAGATTGAGTATTAAATACCGTTTTTGCCTTAGTGTCATGTAGAACCGTCAAAAAACAAGATCCTAGGTGTATTTTTCAAACAAGTACTTATCGGATGGGGATGCCACTTTGCACACAAGTCAATACTGCCTAGATTGAGGAACGTGCAAAGTCTTGTGTCCATTGGATATGATTTGCATAGTCGTTCGCACATTATACACCATTTTGTTCCTAGTGTTATGCACAATCGTCATAAAATACGTTTGCAGGTGTGTTATCCGAACAAGTACTTATGGGATGGGTGCACCACATTGTATGCAAGTCAATACGACCTAGGTTGAGGCGTGTATAAAGTTTTGTGCCCATCGGAGAAATGTAGATGCGATAATATTAGAAAATTCTCGGTATGTGTATATGTGTGTGTGTGTGTGGCAAACAATTTTGATACAACAAAGTAAACACCTAGTGCACAAATTATGCACTTCATACCTTGAGTATTGTGTCAAAATAAAAGCTGAAATAAGCTTGTTGATGAGGATAAATACGCCCTTGAATAAAAGCACAGGTGTTGTATGACCACAATAGGATCGCTTTGACACCTGTGATTTTGCCCACATGTAAGTTTGCAAATAGTGTAAAAAATCATATAATAATATATTAATAGTTCGCAAATGTGTATAGCAAGTGAGTAATGGGAAGTGGAAGTGGGAGTGAGGAGGGAGGAGTGGAATGGGAGAGGGGAAGTAATAGGGGTGTATGATAATAAGTATAAAAAATAGTATAATAATATATTAATAGTTTTCAAATGGCAAGTGAGTAATGGGAAGTGGAAGTGAGAGTGGGGAGGGAAGAATGGAATGGGAGAGGGGGAGGTAATAGGGGAGTAGGATAATAAGGGAGTGAAATGAGTGAGGGGAGTTAATAGGGGATGAAAAAGAGGAGGGTGAGATGGGGAAATATGGGATTTTGGGAAATGGGAGGAGTATGGGACGTGGTGGAAATGTGGGATGGGAGTGGTGGCAATGGGGGAAGGCCAATGATTTTGGGATGAGGGATGGGGGTCCAATGGGAGAGGGGGAGTAATGGGAGCCAATGGGAGAGGGGAGAAATGAAAAGCCAATAGGAGAGGGGAGGAATGGAAAGCCAATAGGAGAGGAGGAGGAAAACCTAATTTTTCTTATATATAGTCTTCCTTCTTCATTCATTCTCCCCTCATTTCATTCATTGAAGCAAGAAAGCAAGAAAGCAAGGACGAGCAAGGAAGCAAGGAAGGAAGAGCAAGAAAGCAAGAAAGAGCAAACTTACAAACTTTTTCCAGGTAGTAAATTTTTTTGATTAATTCTTTATCTAGATTTTTTTTTAAAAATTTGAAGAGAGAGAAAGAAAGAAAGAGAGAGAGGAACTAGAGAGAGAGAGAAAGTTTAGAGAGAAGGAGAGAAGCCTTGGAGGCCGCGGCCTCCAGGAGGAAGAGGGAAGTGGAGGGGGATGAGAGGGAGGAAAGGAGGGAGGGAGGAGCCAAGGAGGGAGGGAGGAGCGACGGAAGAGGGGAGGGAGGGAGGGAGGAGCGGCGGAGGTAAGGGGAGAGAGGGAGGGAGGTAGGAGGAGGGAGGGATAGGGAGGGAGGAACGGGGGAGTAGGGGGGATCCTGGCGGCCACCAGGAGGAGGGAGGGGAGGGAGGAGGGAGGGGGGATCCTGGCGGCTGCGGCGGCCGCCAGGGGGAGGGAGGGGAGGGAAGGGGGGATCCTAGCGGCAGCCGCCAGGGGGAGAGAGGGGAGGGAGGAGGGAGGGGAGGGAGCGGGGGGCGGCGAGGTAGGGGGGAGCGGGGGCGGCGGGGTAGGGGGAGGCGAGAGGCGGGAGGGGGGGAGGTGAGAGGCGGGAGGGGGGGAGGCCTGGCGGCCGCGGTCGCCAGGGGGAGGTGAGAGGCGAGCGAGAGGCGGGAGGGGGGGAGAGGCGAGCGGGAGGGGGGGGAGGCGAGCGGCAGGAGGGGGGACATCCTGGTGGCCGCGGCCGCCAAGGGAGGCGAGCGGGAGAGGGGGGAGACGAGAGACGGGAGGGGGGGGAGGCAGGAGGGGGGGGCATCCTGGCGGCCGGCCGCCAGGGGGAGGCGAGCGGGAGAGGGGGGGAGGCGAGAGGCGAGAAGGGGGGAGGTGAGGGGGGGCATCCTGGCGACCGTGACCGCCAGGGGGAGGGAAGCGGGAGAGGGGGGGACGAGCGGGAGGAGGGGGAGGCGAGGCGGGGGGCATCCTGGCCGCAGCTGCCAGGGGGAGGCGAGAGAGGGGGGGAGGCGAGAGGCAGGAGGGGGGGGGCATCCTGGCGGCCGCAGTCGCCAGGGTGAGGCGAGAGGGGGGGGTCGAGAGGGGGGGTCCTGGCGGCCAAGGCCGCCAGGGTGAGAGAGAGAGGAGGGAGGGGAGGGATGGGAGGGAGGGAGAGGGGGGGGGTTCTGGCGGTCGCGACCACCAGGGTGAGAGAGAGAGGAGGGAGAGAGAGAGGAGGGAGGAGAGGGAGAGAGAGAGTGAGAGAGAGAGAGAGAGGGGGGTTCCTGGCGGCTGCGGCCGCCAGGGTGAGAGAGAGAGGAGGGAGAGAGAGAGGAGGGAGGGGAGGGAGAGAGAAAGCAAGAGAGAGAGTGAGGGGGGGTCCTGGCGGCCATGGCCACCAGGGTGAGAGGGAGGGGAGAGGAGGGAGGGGAGGGAGAGAGAGGGGAGAGGAGGGAGGGGAGGGAGAGAGAGAGAGAGAGAGAGAGGGGGGGTTCCTGGCGGCCGCGGCCACCGGGTGAGAGGGAGGGGAGGTGAGAGGGAGGGGAGGGACAGAGAGAGAGAGGGGGGGTCCTGGCAGCCGTGGCCGCCAGGGTGAGAGGGAGGGGAGGGAGAGAGAGAGAGAGAGGGGGGGGTCCTGGCAGCCGCGGCCCCAGGGTGAGAGGAGTGAGGAAAAGGGAGGGGAGAGAGAGAGAGGAGTGAGGGGAGGGAGGGGAGGGAGGGAGAGAGAGAGAGAGAGAGAGAGAGAGAGAGGAGGGGAGGAGAGAGAGAGAAGGAAGAGAGAGAGAGAGGACTCCTGAGGGCCGCGGCCTCCAGGGATGAGAGGAGAGTTAGAGGAGTAATGGAGGGAGAGGAGTGAGGGAGGGAGAGGGGTGAGAAGACGTGATGGAGAGGGAAACACTATAGAGAGAGAAGAGAGATGAGAAGACTTTAGGGAGAGGGGAAGTAAGCGACTAGAGAGAGAGGAGATATGAGAAGACTTGAGGGAGAGAGGAAGGTACGCGACTAGAGGAAGGTTGGGAAGGTATGGGACTAGAGAGAGAGAGATATGCGACTAGAGAGGGAGCTCCATCACATAGAGAGGGAGCTCCATTAGAGAGAGAGAGAGCCCACTACATAGAGAAGAGGAGAGGAGTAGAGGGAGAGAGGTCGAATTCTTACAAGAGTGACAAATAAGATTTGACTTAGGAAAAGAATGAAAGGGACTTACGAGAAGAAAGTATCAAGAAGAATGTTGAACACAAATTTGAATTCTTACAACTAAGAGTAGAACTATCACGAGCAAGAGCAACAAATAAGATTTGACTTACGAGAAGAATGAAAGGGACTTACGAGAAGAAAGTATCAAGAAGAATGTTGAACACAAATTTGAATTCAAAAGGAACGTACGAGAAGAAAGTATCAAGAAGAATGTTGAACACAAATTGAATTCAAATTTCCCCCTCTTTTTTAAAAATTCAAATTTATGTGTGGGAGGAGTGGGCTAGTTTTTCTTATATATACTCTTCTTTCCATTCATTCATTCTCATTCTCTCCTCATTTCATTGAAGCAACCAAGAGCGGAAGAGAAAGGATAAGCGGAGCCTTACTTTTTTCACTTTTTCTAGGTACTTGCATTCTTTTTCATTCATCTTGTAATTCTTTTTCTTTACTCACAATTCTTTTTCAATTAGTTTCTTGTTAAAGTTTTTGAGTTCTATTTCTTAAAATTCGTCTTGTAATTCTTTTTCTTTACTTACAATTCTTTTTCAATTAGTTTCTTGTTAAAGTTTTTGAGTTCTATTTCAATTAATTTCTTATTGAAATTTGTGTTCTAAATTCGAAAAGAGAGATAGAGAGAAAGAGAGAGCTAGAGAGAGAGAGGAGAGAGAGAGTGTGTGTGAGAGAGATAGCAAGAGATTAAGAGAGAAAAGAAAGGAGGGAGAGAAAGTAGGAGAGAGAGAGAGAGAGAGAGAGAGAGAGAGAGAGAGAGAGAGAGAGAGAGAGAAGAGAGAAAGAGAGAGAGAGATTAAGAGAGAGAAGAGGGGCAGAGGGAGAGAGAGAAAACTCTTGGCGGTCGTGGCAGCTAGAGGAGGGGGGTTTTTTAGAAGGCATTACAATTCTTTTTAAATTAGTTTCTTATTTGAGTTTTTGAGTTCTATTTTAATTAGTTTCTTATTTAAATTTGAGAAATGAGAGAGAATAGGGAGGGAGAGAAAGAGAGAGGAGAGAGGGAAAGAGAGAAATTAAGAGAGAGAAGAGGAGCTCTTGGCGGCCGTGGCCGCCAAAGGGAGAGAGAGAATGAGAAATGAGAGACGAGTAGGGAGGGAGAGAAAGAGAGAGAGGAGAGAGGGAGAGAGAGAGAGAGAGAGATTCAGAGAGAGAAGAGGGGCTCCTTAAATGAGAGAGAAGAGTAGGGAGGGAAAGAAAGAGAGAGAGGAAAGAGGGGGAGAGAGATTAAGAGAGAGAAGAGGGTCTCCTGGCGGCCGTGGCTGCTAGAGGGAGGGAGAGAGTAGGGAGAGAGAGGGAGAGAGAGAGAGAAAGAGAGAGAGGGAGAGAGAGGGAGAGAGAGGGAGAGAGAGAAGTTTAAGAGAATGAAACGTGGCAGAGAGGAGAGAGGGAAAGAGAGAAATTAAGAGAGAGAAGAGGGGCTCTTCGCAGCCGTGGCCGCCAAAGGGAGAGAGAGAATGAGAAATGAGAGAGAAGAGTAGGGAGGGAGAGAAAGAGAGAGAGGGAGAGAGACAAGAGATTCAGAGAGAGAAGAGGGGCTCCTTAAATGAGAGAGAAGAGTAGGGAGGGAAAGAAAGAGAGAGCTGAAGAAGAAGAAGAAGAAGAAGAATATATTATCGTCCTCTGGAGACCAAAAAATCGGCCTATGGGACTTGAGCAATACAAAATCCTCGTACACAAAGACTGCTCCCTTGGAGGGGAGGGTATTAAGAGAAACTACCTTTATGTCTTAGGTGAGTTCTTGTGCTTGAAAAGCTTATAGACAAACGTTCCTAAAGCTAGGAGTGACCCGCTATGTAGCATATCAGCCAGTCTGTTATGTCCCTCGAGAAGAGAGCTAAATGCTTTTCGGATGTGAGTATAGTAAGGGCATATCATTACCATGTGTTCTTCAGTTTCTGCCATTCCTTGGTCACATAATTGGCAATGAGAGAGAGGAGAGAGAAGAGAGTCTCCTGGTGGCAATGAGAGAGAAGAGTAGGGAGGGAAAGAAAGAGAGAGCTGAGAGAGGGAGAGAGAGATTAAGAGAGAGAAGAGAGTCTCCTGGCGGCCGTGGCTACTAGAGGGAGGGAGAGAGTAGGGAGGGAGAGGGAGAGAGAGAGAGAGAAGAGAGGAGGGAGACTTAGGGAGAGAGAAAGAGAGAGAGGGAGAGAGAGGGAGAGAGAGAGAAAGAGAGAGAGGGAGAGAGAGGGAATGAAACTTCTGGCAGCCGTGGCCGCCAGAGGGAGGGAGAGAGTAGGGAGGGAGGGAGGGAGAGGGAGAGACACAGAGAGAGAGAGAGAGAGAGAGAGAGAGAGAGAGAGAGAGAGAGAGAGAGAGAGATGAGAGAGAAGAGAGGAGGGAGACTTAGGGAGAGAGAGATAAAGAGAGAGGGAGAGAGAATGAAACTTCTAGCGGCCGTGGCCACCAAGAGAGGGAGGTAGAGAGAGAGAGAGAGAGAGAGAGAGAGAGAATGAGACTTCTCGCGGCCGTGGCCGCCAAGGGAGGGAGGGAGGGAGGGAGAGAGAGAGAGAATGAGAAATGAGAGAGAAGAGGGGAGGGAGAGAAAGAGAGATTAAGAGTGAGAAGAGGGACAGAGGAGAGAGAGAAAGGGAGAGAGGGAGGGAGGGAGGGAGGGAGGAAGGTTGGGAGAGATTAAGAGAGAGAATTCAGAGAGAGAGAGAGAGACATAGAGAGGGAAAGAATGACAAAACCTAGTGGCCAAGAGGATAGAGGTAGGGAGGTAGAGAGGCTAAGAGAGAGAGAGAGAGAGAGAGAGGGAGAGAGAGAGAGAAGAAGAGAGAGAGAGAGAGAGAGAGAGAGAGAGAGAGAGAGGAAAGAGGTGGAGAGAGAGAGAGAGAGAGAAATAATTACAAATCCTAGGGAGAGAGAGAGAGATGAAGAGAGAGAATGATAAATCATAGCCGCCATGGGAGGGAGAGAAAGAGAGACTTGAGATAAACTAAGAGAGAGAATGAGTGGGATGAGGACAAAGAGGGAAACACATAAGAGTTGTCAGAGAGAGAGAGAGAGAGATTAAGAGAGAGAATGAGGTGTCTTGACTATGGCTACAAGATCAAGAGAGAGAATGAGGTGTTTTGACTATGGCATCAGAAGAGTTGCCACAGCCTCCGCTTGCATTCAAGGAAGAGGATACTGAGTCTACTCCGAAAGCACTACATACTACAAAAGAAGTAGAGACTGAGTGTACATCTAGAGCACCACAGCCTCCATTGGAAGCATCAGAAGAGTTGCCACAGTCTCCACTAGAAGCATCAGAAGAGTTGTGATGCATGTATGATGTTGTGTTTGTATATATGCATGAGGAGCATATTCTCATGATGTTGTTTATTCCATGAATATTATGGTTGACATTTATTTGTTGCAATGTATGAATCATGATGTAGTTTTTGTTGATTATACACCAATTTGTGACTTATTACTTAAGTGGCATTTAGGCATGATATTTATATATTTATTTCATGCACACAATTTTATGATATGAATGTGTGATGATGTGATTATTTGGAAATATAACCTTCTGTGATGAGAATTTTGATATGAATATGTGATGATGTAATATTTGTAATATATTTCACTCCAAAGTATCAATTCCCAATGCTCCACTCACTTAAAGTACATCGTTCCCAATGCTCTGCAAAATTTTATTCAGTTGGACAGTCTCCACTCACTTAAAGTAGAGCATTTCCAATGCTTCTCTCACTTTATTCCAACCCTTATCCTTATCATAGTGAACACATCGTGCCTTAGTGCACTTATATTCTTCCATCGTAGTCCTTCCACAAACACTCTCTTATTTCTTACATCCTAGTCCTTCTGATTAACTTGTATTCGTCTTTCACTTTACGTCTTCCCTCACTTTCTATCACTCTTGAAGGAGGGGCAGCTCACTGTGCATCCCTCGCTATCGCTCCCTCATTCTCCTTCTCCCACTTTCCCTCTAAGACAATGACTAGTTACTACCCGACTTCATTTACTGAACTCAAATTCTATCTTAGATAACACCATATGGCTTTGAGTTATATGATCTACTTCTTGTACAAATGTGTCATGCTTTTTTTTAAATGTACTCTAGTTTTAATAACATGTTACGCCATTTTTTCTAATTTGATTTTTTAAAATCTTACTTTTTGTCTTAATTTGATTTTTTAAAATCTTACTTTTTGTCTCTTTTAACAATGTGATGTCCTCTTTTTTTAATGTACTCTAGTTTTAATAACATGTCATGTCATTTTTCTAATTTGATTTTTTAAAATCTTACTTTTTGACTCAAAGTTTTGTTTTATAAGAGCCTCTTTTTTTTAAATGCTTTATCCAAAATTATCTCACAAAATGAATTTGGACAGTGTACCAGTCCAAAATTAATGAAATAGGTGTTAATTGAGCTATCCCCATGGCAAGGAAAAGGATAAGAACCAAGTAACAGTGAACGTTGATGATAACTAGAAGGCAAATGCACTCAAGAGAATTGCAAGTGCGATGACGAGCAAGTAGCAAACAACTGAGACATGCAAACAATGGAGCAAGAGTTGGAATTCAGATGGCCAATATCCTCCTAATGATAGTGAGTTGCATGGCATCTAGGCTAGGATCTTGCAGAAGACTGCTATCATCATGCCGCGAACCCTTCTGCCACGTGTCCTCATGCGATGGCTCGGCCGCCTCCACCTTGACAAAGTGAGGGATCAAGGAGGATGAAAGCACCACAAGAGAGACATAGGGTAGAAAACACTCAATCTATTGCAATGTGTGTTCTCAACAATACATGATAGGCTTCTTATATAGAGAGAGCCTTTAGAATAGTCAAACCATGTGGGATCCTCTCATGCACATCTCTCCTTGTGGATATCCTCAATCCACATCTCCACATCATGTAGTCCACATCATAGGGTGGCTACTTTAATACATTCCTTATCACATACCTTTGCCCTTTAATCTATGTGCTCATGGCACCATATCTCAACACCTCCCCTTGGTGCCATGATCCTTTGGCTACTGCAAGGTGGTCAGATGCGAGTTACATTCCATCACCTCCCCTTAGTGCCATGATCCTTTGGCTACTGCAAGGTGGTCAGATGTGAGTTTCTACATGTCAATACCTCCCCTGGGTGCTTTCATAGCTACTCTCAGGTGGTCAGGTTTGATTTACAAAACATGTCGGCTGAAGGTGGCAAGGATTTTGCTTTTCAGTGCTTCATGTCGATGTCGTTGTCTTCTTTGCTTAACGTAGCTTGATGCATGATGCTTTGTTCTTCCATGTGCCTTAATGCTTTATGTGTGGATGCCATGTTCTCTGCTATGGTCATCTCATGCACTTGTGCTTTTGGCATGCTTATGACAGCGATGTGTGCATTCATGCTTTGATTTATCATTTGTTGCAAAGGTCTTACCAATTGATTTCTTTCAATATTGGTAGTGTCTAATTGCTAACAATGTAGATCTCGAAAAGACAATCACTTTTCCTTTTTGGAGCGTCTCCAAATTTTTCCTAGATTGGAAGCTACGGCTTATCGAAATTTTGATGAAGAAGAGGGGCAATCGATGATGTGGCAGAGGCTGTTCACATGTTGCTACAGGTCACCTGGGCACTGAGTCGATGAAGCCTTGTGTGGCTGGTAGCTGACCATAGATGGAGGGCTAGCCTTAGTCTTGGAGTTATAGGTTGCTTGCTAGTCCTCTCGAACCAGAAGTACCTTCAACCCTCAATATCTCTTAAGGAACCTCAGAGATCCTCCATAGATCAAAGAAATGAGAACGCTTTCACATTGAGTCAATGAAACCACATGAGGATTCTCTCTCACTCTCTCTCGGAAAGTAGAAGTGTCTCATAAATATCTTTCACACAATCTCTCAAGGGAATAAAGTGAAGAATGTATCTAAATTTCTCGCTCTCTCATGAATGGAAATGGATGGAAATTTCTGAAACAAACGAAAGTTTTTTCTGTTTTCAACACAATCTACGAAAGTGAACTCTCACAAGAACGCTTGAGAATCTCTCAATCTCTCAATCACTATCACACTCTCACAAAGATGGCGCCTTAGTGGAAGGCAGAACCATGCTCTGATACCATGACAAAGTGAGGGATCAAGGAGGATCAAAGCACCACAAGAGAGACATAGGGTAGAAAGCACTCAATCTATTGCAATGTGTGTTCTCAATAATACATGATAGGCTTCTTATATAGAGAGAGCCTTTAGAATAGTCAAACCATGTGGGATCCTCTCATCCACATCTCTCCTTGTGGATATCCTCAATCCACATCTCCACATCATGTAGTCCACATCATAGGGTGGCTACTTTAATACATTCCTTATCACATACCTTTGCCCTTTAATCTATGTGCTCATGGCACCATATCTCAACACACCTCAACCCAGGAAATCTATGCCTCATTAGGAATGGGGAATGGGCATTGAAGACTGCCATCATGATCATATGGATGAAGTCAAAACCCATTAATTGGATGTGGAAGAATGTGCCCTTGCAAATCTGCAAGATAAAACGATGTCGATCCGCAATCATGAAAAACCCAGAACGGGGACCCGACCATCGCAATTTCAATTTCCCTAGCATTTTCCCGAGCCGAGTGTTGAATAGAAGAACCAGCTGCCCGCGCTCAAAAGATTTCTTCTTAGACACCAAATTCACCCTCCACTTGTGCCTAGCTTGAACCTCCAAGGTGAGATAATAGCTCTCCAACCGCAAATCATCCAATTGGTCGAGAACATCCAATCGGAATACCATAGAGTCCTGCAAAAGGATCCTATCCTCTATTGCAATCCTCAGACTTGGAATAATATGCTCGATCGACGTGATTGCTTCCAGCCCAAATGCCAATTTAAAAGGAGTCAACCCTGTGGCCACCTTGAATGAAGTGTGGTACGTTCATAGTGCTGCCAGCAACTTTTCATCCCAATCCATGCGGCGCTCACATTCACGAGTATCGACATGATCCTCTTGAACATAAGATTGGTAGACTCAGCCAGTCCATTCGCTTGCGGATAATAGGGGGAATACTTCTTATGAATCACCATATAAAAAGCATCCATCCGCTTGATGACTTGTTGACAAAATGAGTCCCCCTGTCATCGCTGACAATCTCAATTGGACACCCAAACCGAGTGAACACATCACGGTATAGACACTTTGTGACCAATTTTGTGGTGTTGTCCTGCAAGGCCCAAGCTTCCACCCATTTGGTGCAATAGTCAGTGGCTACCAAAGTGTACCGGTACGGGCAACTGCGGGCTTGAATGGACCCATGAAATCCAAGCCCCATTTCTGACCAACTATGAAAGAAATGGCAAAAGTTGACATAAAAATTCACTTATTATATTCCAAATGGAAAAAGATGACTTAAAATTTGCAAGATTTCATGTACTTGAAAATGGAAATAAAGTGACATACAAAATGCTGGTTTATTATTATGTTACAAATGGAAAGAAATGGAATCACAATTGCCATTTCTTCTTTTATAAACAATAGCATTCAAAATGGGCAAAAACATTTAACTTCTACTAGCTTTTAAAATGGGCCAAAAAGTTACATGGCATTGGAATCTTAAATGACTAAAATTTTACATTTGATACTTGGTATCCATGAATGAAATTTATTGTCTAAGTGTGAAAGATTAATCAAAAGTCTTAAGTGCATCAGTACTCATATTACATAGTGTGAAGAAGTCATGTAAAATTCTAAGGATAACTTTTACCTTTTATAACACACACATTTTACTTAATAACAAATATTATTCGATAGTTGATTGAGAAATAAATAGTTCAATTTTTACATAACAAAATAAAATATAAAATTATAAAGACATTACATGAAGAGTTTTCCAAGAAACATTCAAGCCTACAGCTTGACCCAATGTCTGAATCTCATCATTTGCTTTGAATATACAAGCATCCTTAATGATTGCATCATCAACTCGTACTGCTACATAACCAACTCCTATTGGTATAGTATGAACTCTAAATGAAGGATCCAAACTAATTATTGTCCCTATTCCAACTATGTCTTTTGAGTCCTTATGTAATATCTTTACTCATTGTCCCCTTTGAAAAGCATCAACCTACAAAGATACATTCAAGAGAGCATTAGTAGAATATTTGTTTAAAATATCTTTATGAAAAATATCCAAAAACATTATGGTCATTGCCATACTAATTAAGAAAGATAAATAAATTTAACTTGGAAAACACGTATGTCATTTGTTTGTGTTGTTGTCTTTTCTACTCCGATTGTTGATTGATGAACCTTTTTAAAATAAAGTAAATATGATACTTAATAATGCTTCATGTGAATGCTTTCTACCCTACTCAAAGATCCCTAAACCTTTTCAAAACAATATCTACAATACACGCACGTGCGCATGTGTGTGTGTATCTGTGTGTCTGTGTGAGCATGAATCATCTGTTTTGTGAAAATTATCATGAAGTAGGCATGAAATTTATCAAAGGTAGAGCAGAAATGTTTTTCCTCAAATCATTTAGTTGTTCTTGCAAGGAATCCATAGCCTTATCCTTGTCATGAAGCTTTCTTTGCAACTCAATAGTCTTCTCATGTATCACTTGGTCTAAATAACCGATTGCAAAAAAAAATTTGCCACAAGTAGTCTTTTTAGTAGGTACAACCAGTCTTGGACCAGAAATGTTATTATCCCCATTGTCATTTGGATTAGGATCCTACACAATAAAAAACATGAAATATATCAAATTGATATTATATTTCATTAATTAATAATTTCTATTCATAAAACAAAGAGAACATGAAGTACCTCTAATGAAACAACACCATTGGTCTCTTTAGACAATGCATAGTCAGATAGTATTCCTCTTCCTTTCATCCCATATCCTTTGGAGGTATGAGCTTCTAAAAACACCTCTTGATATGAAGGATACCTTTGAAGTTTAGAGATTCCCATGTTTAAAATATTTGTCATACATGTGGATTTATCAAAGAGTACTACTATAAAAACATGAATTATGAAAATAAAGAAAACTATTAAACTTACAAGTTCTTATTTCATTCCAACATAACCCTTTTGACCTAAATTTGTAACGTTTTCTTGGGCCTTTCTATCTCCTGTGACACGAAGTGGGAGGGTTTTGCTGTAGAAGCCAGGTTCACGTACATCAAGAATGTGTGGCAAGGTTTCAAAGGCAAAGGATTTGCCTCGTCCTCTCTTCCATCAATGCACCCATGCCCCAAGCACAACTGCAGCCACAAGCACCAATGCACCCATGCCCCCAGTCACAAGCCGCATTGCACCCACCACAGCCATAAGCACCACTGCAGCCACACCATGCATATGCACCAATGCATCGACCACAACCTGTCTTCCCCCGTATCCCTTTTCCCCAAGTTCTTTTATACCCACAAGTAGTTCCTCCAACCGATCCACATCTCCCACCACATGCACGCCCACATATTGCCACTTCTTCGCTTCTCCATTTGTGCCTCCTGCCGCACATGTAGACCAATTTCCATCTCCTTCATACTGGCCTCCACCAAGAATGCACAATCTATCTACACAAGCAGATAGATTTCCATCTCCTTCATTCTCGCCTGCATAAGCACCACTTGCATCATATGGCTTGCATGATCATGCACCAGTGGCAAAACCCATGCGGCCCATACTGCTTCAGCGACGAGACATTCAATTCACACCTAGTGTAGTTGTGGACACAGGCACACGCAGAACAGTCAACATATGCAATCTTATTATCGCTCCATTTGATCTGCACAAGATTTATGCATGTAAGACATTGAAGCTTTCTGTGCCCACCGTTGCATTGAAGGCCAGAGCCTTGGAAGAAGCCATGTCCTTGGGCAATGTCGTACATCCGTGGAGCTATAGGTCCAATCCATGATGATAGTCCAATGATACTATTTCTCTTCTAGAATGGAAATCAGTTGCTAAAGGAGAGGAGGAGTACGAACAAGGAGAAGAAACAAGTTTGGAAAAGGAAGATCCTTCCATACGTTTTTCCAAGTAAGTCCTTTTGAAGTTGTTCTTGCTTGCTCTTTCTAGTTTTGTACTTTCTCGCATCCACAAAATGCAGGATCTAGGTATGAGCGACACGTTCTTTTGTCGGGCGCAACGTCCTTTTCGACTTTTTAGTATTCTCGTCTGTCGGAGCGCGTCTATAGGCGCGTCTCAGGGCGCGTCTAAAAGTGCATCTACAGGCGCGTCTATACGCGCATCTGGCTTGTTGCAGACACACACAGACGCGTTTATAGATGCGCACACAGACGCTCTGTTAAACGGACTTTTAAATGCCCTATTAGACGAAAAGTTAGACGGACTGTTAGACGCGCTTTTAAACGAATTGAAAAACACTCTGTTAGACGCGTCTATAGACGCGCAGATCAGACGGGTCTATAGACGCACTCTGACAGAGCCTCTTTTTTCTTCCCCTTTCTTCTCAGCTCCCAAAGTAATAGATTTGTTTCCTTTTTTCCAGTTCAACATGTGGGGAGGAAGTGCTTCTAGCTCACCTGATCCGCGGGAATCGATTTGGAAGGACTTATATAATCTTTTAGGGCACCCTCCTAGTCCTGCGGAGTTATACAGGTATATGACGGGTACCCTTAACACTCCCTAGGAGTCGGCACTACAGACTCCGAGCCACCCCACACCGCCTGAGATCACCCCAGCGGAGTCCGCACAGCCGTCTTATGCCCCTTCTTATGCCCCTTCCCCCGTACCGTCTTATGTCCCTTCCCCCGTACTGTCTTATGCCCCTTCCCCCATGCCGTCTTATGTCCCTTCTGCCATCCCGTCTTATGCCCCTTCCCCCATGCCGTCAGGAGGTCCTTCTATCTCGATGAGCCGTCGACGTACTCCCCAGTCGTCGAGACTCGGTTCTCTAGCTACGAGTGGTCAGCGTAGTCCCGTGCAGTCCCCAGCTACGAGTGGCCAGCGTACGAGCTCGAAACGACAGGGTAGCAGGCGTAGTAGCAGGGAGAGCGGTGGCAGATGCATGGCACAGTGCTTTGGGCCATGTGGCGGTGAGGAGGAGGATGATTCAGATGATTTAGACGTGCCTCTGGGTGATGGTACAATTTATTATGACATCACTCAGATAGGAGGCATCTTGATGGATGCGCGGGGGAAGGACATCATGGCCTTCATGCGCTCTGTAATTGCTAACAATTACAGAGATTGCTTTATCCACTATAAAGACCACCCAAAGAGGTTGGCTGATGAGACCCTCGCTACTGTTCGCTCTAGGTATCCTAACCCCCCCAATCGCCAGTTCACAGATAAATGGGGGAAGTCAAAGATTGTTACGATACTTAGCAATAAAAGATCTTCCCTTAAGAGGCAGGCACTAGCGGAGCTTGCCAGGCTTCTGTAAAATTTATATTAAAAAAAAAAGCGCGTCTATCAGTGCGTTTATATTCGCGTCTATCTGTTCGACTTGCGTCTACATGAGCGTTTATAAAAGCGTTTATAAGCGCGTCTATTTATGCATCTTTGTACGCGTCTATACGTGCGTAAGTCTGATATATAGACGCGCAATTAGACGCGGATCTCCAGACACGCAAATAGATGCACCCGTAAGTTTTTTATTTAGTTCATGAAACGCGTCTGTGCGCGCGTCTATGGGTGCTTTGTCTTGTTGTGAGTGCACATGATAGCTAGATCAACCCTTGTGACTTGAAAATATAAACTTTGATTGCGGATATTTGATTGTTCTCCCTTTTTCTTAATGTTGCCTTGAAAGTATTTGCAAGTCACAAGGTTGGCTCTAGCTATTATGTATACCAAATCATCCACAATTTGAATAATTACAACACAATAACATAACTTGTAGCCCACAAAGTTCTAGCTTTCAAGTACAAAATGAGACAAGATGGACATGAGCATATGTGCTCTTCCATCGCTTGACATATTTTCCCATCCATCCCCTCACATACAACATACCATCTTACATATTTAGAGCTTCATCCACCGCTTCCATGTACAACACAACAACATAACTTGTAGCCCATAAGGTTCTAGCTTTCAAGTACAAAATGATACGAGATGGATACGAGCATATGTGCTCTTCCATCACTTGAGATATTCTCCCATCCATCCCCTCACATAGAACATACCATCCTACATATTTAGAGCTTCATCCACCGCTTCAGATGAGATGGATATGGGCATATGACTCTTCCATCACCTATGATATTCTCCTATCCATCCACTCATGTGTAACATGCAACACTCTATATTGCATTTAACATAGGTACAATATTGTCTATCTTTTTGACTTCATTGTTGTCACTGAGTAGCACAAGCTCATCTTCTTCTTTGCTAAATGCACCCTCGGCAACTAATTATGTAGACAATCGTTGTCCAACAATTCTCATTACAGCGGCTTCGCTTGTTGCCCTAGCCACAACATTAAACCTTTTCAACAATCGTAGATTCCCAAAGCAAAATACTAAATCTACAGCTCTTGATGGCTTTAAATGATTATGTCTCTTAGAATCAATAAAATCGTATGCACTCCAATTTCGCTCACATGCACCCAATAATGCAGCACCAGAGAGCACAAGAGTTGCAACATGTTGCAACTCCAATGTCTCTCCACCATATTCCTTCCACCAAGTAGGTGCAATCATCGTATTAATGGCATCAAGATTCCAGGGATCTCCAAAATAGCCTTCGTGATTTGTACACCTCACTCATTGTTGGTAGGCCAATTTGCCTTAATCTCCTGGAAGCAAGTTCTTACAAACCTCTCGAAAGTTACTTATGACTTTTGGATTATGTGATTGTGAGCATGCATTTGATATTGTGGATGTATTGCAAATGCAGCTCCATGCAAAGGAGTGTGCATTTGCTTCCATCTCTTATCGGCCAAATATACCACTTGTTTCTTTTCCCTAGGTGCAAAGCACACGAATTCTTTAACATGTCATATTGCTTCTGACATCTTCCAATACACTTTACCCATAACAAAAGCATTAGCGTCGACCATCCTCAACACTGTCACAAATGGCTCCACACCTTTTTTATTCTTTCTATATTTTTCCAAAATAATGATGATTGTACAAGATGTACACATTTACTACCTTGTATTGTGTACTGCGTCTTTTTCTCAAGCCAAATCTCCCATCGTCTGTCAGCAACAGTCTCGACTAAAGCTTGACGCACTTCCAATAATCTAGCAAGAACTAGAAAAGAAGTGGCAAATCTAGTTTGACAAAATTGCCTTAGTTGCTTCACAGAGTGCTCTAAATACTACATGCAAGTATTGATGGCTCTTTATAAAACTCACTACGACGTTAGCATCTTGTAGCACTGGTTGCACAAATGGAAATTGTCGAATATCCTTCAACAATAAGTTGAGAGTATGAGTGCCATATGGCACCCATGTCAGAGTCGATACTTTGCCATGACCATCTCACCTGCAGTCTTGTAATTTGATGCATTATCTATTACTAATGCAGTAACATTTTCACTACCATCAACCTTACAAATTGTTCTTTCGTATATTTTTACAATATATGCTGAAGTTTTTTCTTTTAAAGATGTATCAATACTCTCCAAAAACCTTGTTCCCTTGGGAGTAATGCACATTACAACACCTATTTCATTAATTTTGGACTTTTTGTGCTGTTTTTGGACGAAGCCCAAAAATCCTTTCCAAATGAAAACTTTACTTTGTGAAAATATCCTTCCCAAATCAAAATTTTACTTTCTAAAAATATTCTTCCCAAATCAAAAGTTCACTTTGTGGCACTATCATATTCACATAAAATATTGTTCTTTCAATCTATACTTTTGCACCAACATGCAAGAATTTGAAATAATCCTATATTAGAAATTGTAGCTATATCTAAGTTATTTGTTAATTTAATTATTTTTAATATTTTTCCTTGATGTTTTTCCTTGATGTGATAAATTTATAAATCCATGAAAGGAGACTTAAATATTTCATGAAAATAACATTGTCACTCGTAATATGCACAAAATTTTTAAAACTTTTAATAAATAGAAAAAAGACATGATGCCATAAGACCCAAGTTTTGTATTGAACCAAAGAGGTATAATAGCAATTATAACTATTATTATATGATTACATTAACAGACGTTGCTCTCAGCTAGAGTCTTTATATCCAAAATGATATAGATTGAACATATGTTTACAATTTAAATTGTTGCTCTTAAAGAGCCTCAATTCGTGCCATCTGCATAATTTGACTCCCCATTGTCTTATTGCTCAATGTCACGACAGTCCCTTGCCAGGTGCCATCTGCATAATCTGACTCCCACTTGTCTTGCCAAGCCTTGCCCCTTGGGTGCATTGACTCCCCATTGTCTTATTGCTCAATGCGATAGTCCCTTGCCAGGTGCCATCTGCATTAACTCCCTATTGTCTTGCCAAGCCTTGACCCTTGGGTGACATCCAGTGCAAAATACAGTTGCCATCTGCATTAACTCCCACAAGTTATCTTGCCAAGCCTTGCCCCTTGGGTGCATTGACTCCCCATTGTCTTATTGTTCAATGTGATAGTCCCTTGCCAGGTGCCATCTGCATTAACTCCCTATTGTCTTGGCAAGCCTTGACCCTTGGGTGACATCCAGTGCATATTTTGACTCTCATTTGACATAGGAGGTGATGACTCTGATTATAATTGTCTTGGATTGGCTTCTTGCCTAGTACCCAAATAAAATCCTTCAATGGACTTCAATACAAAGCTTTAATCATGGACATTCTTCATTTGCGTTGTCTCCTTCTACTTCCTCCATGGCGAGCATCCTTAAAAATTCGTGTATATGCAAAATAGTTTGCTGTGGTATTTTTATTTTTCCTTCTACCTCATATCCCATGCGCTTCTTTGATTTCTTTGCCCTTGAATGCCAAGACACTATGATTGTCTCCGTCAAAACTTGAGAGACCGCTTCATCATTTGGGACCCACTCCTTCATTATACAATTAGTATACAATGTGTTGTTATCCATATTCTCCTTCCTACCCTTTGGCTCATACCATACCGCTGTAAATGTTGTAGCTCTCCCTTGGTCATCTCTTTGCACATCAACTACTTTTGCAACCCAAAACTTCACATTCTCATATTCATCATCCGATGGCCGAACCACAACAAAACAATCGACCTCTATATCTACTTGTGGCATAAACTCTCTCTTCTTTGGTCCACAATATGGACGTGGGAGTAATGATACAAATTCATTTTCAAAGACTGGAGCTAGGCGCAAATCATTATGAACATTTGGCCAAAACATATTGCATTCTTCCTTGACATCCTTTGAGCCTCGCATTTTCTCAAGGTCCTTTATTAAATTTCGTGTCTTGTTAATTACAGTGGTAGTGTGTTCTCTCCAAGTAGGCTTCGAATTAGGATATCTCCGGAGCATTTCCTCTTTGTATGTAATAAATGCTTTTAGTCCTTCTATTTCACAGTTAGACCTCTCATTGAATTCTTGTATAGGAGCCCATGTTGCATACCTTTCCTTGCTAGGAATTGAAGTTAAGAGACTGTAAGGTTCTTCAGGTTCCCATTTTGTATCATGAGAATACTGTTGCCATTGCATTACGGGTTTTTCATCTTTTAAAAAAAAACGAAAGTAGTGTGGATTGGTATGACCTGTCAATGCATCACCACCCGTTTGTATGAAAGGTAGAATGAAGCTCTTCCAATCATACATTCTTTCGAGCCTCTCACATACTGTACTTTACTTATGACCACCAACTTGCTTGCCACATCTTCTTACCAAGTCATCTATTGTCTCCACATCCTTGCATTTAAGCTCCCTAGAGACTGTGCTAAAAACCTAATCGATATCCTCATGTGTATGCCCAACATACAAAAATCCACATTCAACCTCATTGAAGATTCGATGAGCAACTAGCATGGAGCAGAATGCAAACATGAGTACATTCTTATTTTCTCGCTAGTAATTATCAGCTTGTATTCTCAAAGTCGATGGTAGGCGACCTTTTTCTGCATGTACATTGCGAATTGCCTTCATAATAGATGTTACAACTTGATTGCTATCATGTAGATGCAAGGAATCAATCCATATATCTGCAAAGAACTTAATTCCATGCACTAACACTCCACATAGATGTGTCTTTAGAAAGTGCTTTCCTTGTAATTTAGGTGGAGTGGCAACAAAACGAGGCAATGTTGTTGTATTCTGATCCATGCCATCTACAATAAGGCACATGTAGTCATCGGGATGTGAAATAGCTTGCTCCTTCCAAAATCCATATTTTTGTATGGAATGTCGAATAAGGTCATGATGAAATTTTTGGTTTTTTTTGT
Organism: Dipteris shenzhenensis; assembly: GCF_047967505.1. Classification (NCBI taxonomy): domain Eukaryota; kingdom Viridiplantae; phylum Streptophyta; class Polypodiopsida; order Gleicheniales; family Dipteridaceae; genus Dipteris; species Dipteris shenzhenensis. Next base: position 30,652,949 of record NC_141608.1, on the reverse strand, counting down.
ATAATTCCCTTTGATTTGAACGTGTTGCACTCTCAATCGCTCGCTTTAAATCATCACAGACATTGCACTTTGACATTTTTTGCCTCCTTGGGATTTTAACATATCCAAAGTTCTTCTTCCAAAGAGTATACAAAGTATGAGAAGAAGCTACGGCATCCCCTCTTTGCCTTTGCTTTTCTACAATAGAGTCAAATACTTCGAGCTTTGTCAAGCCCATTGGAAGGTGCATTTCAGTGATTGTGTCACCGTTAGGGAGTTTGGTAGATATATGGGGTTGAGGTTAAGCATTTTCATGTATGAAGTCTTGCAAAATTGCTGCTCCCCTGACAGTTGAGATTCTTGATTTGGACCTTCCTCTATTACCGTGAATGCTAAATTTGTTGCCGCCGTTTGCCTTGGTGACTAAATCCCAATATGTACCATGGGATAATCCAGTAATATTGCGATATGCCTTATTGCAAATCTTTTTTCCATTTACGAGAGGTTTTACCTTTTGTCTTGAACTTAGTCTTTTATTGCCATTCTGAAGAAAGCAAGAGAGACTTGTGAGAAGGTATTCATTTCTTTCGCTTTCTCTTCTTTGCCACATGTGTCCTCTACATTCCCTGATGTCTGCAAGATCAATGAAGTGCATACATCTTCGCTTGCAACATAGATATCCCAATGCATTTAACATGTTCTCCTCCTTCATTACTCTCTTCCTCTTTGGTTGCTTTTGTGGATCTGCCTGGATTCGCTTTCTCTTCATGCATATGTATGACCATTTTCGTTCCTCGTGCATGTTGTTATCTGTATTTATGCACTTCTTCTCCTCACATTTGTTTGTAACCAAGCATCCATGATTGGTCGTTGCATCCTTGGCCATATCACAATCAAAGTTAAATATTGAATAATCATCTATTGATCTCATCCTCGTTTTTAACATACTCTTAGGACCATTCAATGAATTCAATATTCTACGAGAGTATTGAGAACCTTGAAACTCTTCCACTCCTGAGAGAACATCGCTCATTGGGACATCTCGCATGGCTTTCACAAATCCACAAGCTTGATTGACAGCAGGTTTGTTAATATGCATGAACTCATCCACACTTGACAAGACATCGCTATTGAAACCTTTTCCCTTCTCACTGTGCAAGAATTCATCCACCCCAGATAAGGCTTCGCTTCTAAAATCATTTTGTTTCTCGGAACCAATGAGCTCATCCACTCCAGATAAGATGTCACTTCTATAATTGAGTATATTGAAATCATCCACATTTGAAGTGATAGATCCTGGCACATGGGCACGCTTTTTAGGTCCTTTGATATTGTAGTATACCTTGTCTTTATCATTGAAAACCACATGCCTCTTTCTCATGTTTAAACATTGCATGCTCCATCTCATATTCTTGCCTACCTCATAGTAGGGATCACATAAGCATACCATCATCAGTGACTTTTAGAATCCTCATCTGTGCAAATGACCATTGCTCCACTTGTTCAAATCCCAATACTTCACCTTCTGCTACAGTCTTATTTGCAAATGATCTCATTTGTAAAATGTCCCCTATAGTAAAATCCAAGGTGGTGCACTTTGTATTCTTGATAATGTCTGTTGCATAAGTCTCATCTTTGTCCCATGCTATGAATGATTTGTTGGATGTATTGTAGGGCATAACATCTCCAAGTGTTTCCATATCTCCACATTTATACTTTAGCTCAACATGTGCGCTAAGAATCTTTGATACAGTAACTGCCACCTTATCTTCACCAAGTCTTCGAAAGTGGCAAACTGAATTGGGATCACTATCATGGATTGTAGCAAATGCAACTACTTCTCTTTTGCCACATAAAATCACATCCATCCCTGGAACAAAATCTATAGCCATCTCCTTTGTGAGAGTCCTTCGCAAGATCGCAAGCAAGCTGCAGTAGCAACAATTACATAAATATTAGTCTCTTTTTAATAATCTACTCATTTATTATAATTTTTAATTAGTACTTAATTTATTGGTGGGAGAAGTTATCCGATCAAGTACTCATCAGATGGACATGCCAAGTTATCCTTTGCATGGTCGATCGAGCATTAAATACTATTTTTGCTCTAGTGTCATGCACATCTGTAAAAAAACACGAGCCTACTAGGTATGTTATCCAATCAAGCACTTATGGGATGCGTGTGCCACTTTGCATGTAAGTCAATTCCACCTAGTTGAAGGTGTGTGCAAAGTATTGTGCCCATCGGATATGCTTTGCATTGTCGATCAAGCATAAAACACCATTTTTGCCTTAGTTTCATGCACAACCAAGAAAAAACACGGTCCTAAGTGTGTTAATCAAACACTTGAGTACTTATCGGATGGGGGCTCCACTTTGCACGCAAGTCCTTTTAAACTACGTTGAGGTGCATGCAAAGTATTGTCACCATCGGATATGCTTTGCATGGTCGATCACGCCTTATACACCATTTTTTCCCTAGTGATATGCACATCCGCAAAAAAACACACCCTTAGGTGTGTTATCTGACCAAGTACTTATCAGATGGGTGTGCCTCATTGATAACATTTCAATACCACCTAGGTTGAGGTGTACAAAAGTGTTGTGCCCATCAGATATCCTTTGCATAGTCAATCGAGCATTAAATACTATTTTTGCTCTAGTGTCATGCACATCCCGTTAAAAACACGCTGCTAGGTATGTTATCCGATCAAGCACTTATGGGATGGGCATGCCACTTTGCATGTAAGTCGATTCCACCTAGTTGAAGGTGTGTGCAAAGTATTGTGCCCATCGGATATGCTTTGCATTGTCGATCAAGCATAAAACACCGTTTTTGCCTTAGTGTCATGCACAACCATGAAGAAACACGGTCCTAGGTGTGTTATTCAAACAAGTACTTATCGGATGGGGGCTCCACTTTGCACGCAAGTCCATTTCAACTACGTTGAGGTGCGTGAAAAGTATTGTCACCATTAGATATGCTTTGCATGGTCGATCATGCATTATACACCATTTTTTCCCTAGTGATATGCACATCCACAAAAAAACACGCCATTAGGTGTGTTATCTGACCAAGTACTTATCGGATGGGTGTGCCTCTTTGAGAACATTTCAATATCACCTAGGTTGAGGTGTACGAAAAGTGTTGTGTCCATCGAATATCCTTTGCATGGTCGATCGAGCATTACATACTCTTTTTGCTCTAGTGTCATGCACATCCGTAAAAAAACACGCTGCTAGGTATGTTATCAGATCAAGCACTTATGGGATGGGCGTGCCACTTTGCATGTAAGTCAATTCCACCTAGTTGAAGGTGTGTGCAAAGTATTGTGCCCATCGGATATGCTTTGCATTGTCGATCAAGCATAAAACACCGTTTTTGCCTTAGTGTCATGCACAACCATATAAAAACACGGCCGTAGGTGTGTTATTCAAATAAGTACTTATCGTATGGGGGCTCCACATTGCACGCAAGTCCATTTCAACTACCTTGAGGTGCTTGCAAAGTATTGTCACCATCGGATATGCTTTGCATGGTCGATCACGCATTATACACCATTCTTTCCCTAGTGATATGCACATCCGCAAAAAAACACACCCTTAGGTGTGTTATCTGACCAAGTACTTATCGGATGGGTGTGCCTCTTTGAGAACATTTCAATACCTCCTAGGTTGAGGCGTACGAAAAGTTTTGTGCCCATCGGATATCCTTTGCATGCTCAATCGAGCATTAAATACTATTTTTGCTCTAGTGTCATGCACATCGGTAAAAAAACATGTTGCTAGGTATGTTATCCAATCAAGGACTTATGGGATGGGCATGCCACTTTGCATGTAAGTCAATTCCACTTAGTTGAAGGTGTGTGCAAAGTATTGTGCCCATCGGATATGCTTTGCATTGTCGATCAAGAATAAAACACCGTTTTTGCCTTAGTGTCATGCATAACCATTAAAAAACACGGTCCTAAGTGTGTTAATCAAACAAGTACTTATCGGATGGGGGCTCCACTTTGCACGCAAGTCCGTTTCCACTAGGTTGAGATGCGTGCAAAGTATTGTCACCATCGGATATGCTCTGCATGGTCGATTATGCATTATACAACGTTTTTCCCGTAGTGATATGCACATTCGCAAAAAAACATGCCCTTAGGTATGTTATCTGACCAAGTACTTATCAGATGGGTGTGCCTCTTTGAGAACATTTCAATACCACCTAGGTTAAGGTGTAGGAAAAGTATTGTGCCCATCGGATATGCTTCAAGCATGGTCGATCGAGCATTAAATACCACTTTTGCCTTAGTGTCATGCACATCCGTAAAAGAACACGTTGCTAGGTGTGTTATCCGATCAAGTACTTATGCGATGGGAATGCCACTTTGCATGTAAGTCAATTACACCTGGTTGAAGGTGTTTGCAAAGTATTGTGCCCATAGAATATGCTTTGCATTATTGATCAAGCATAAAACACCGTTTTTGCCTTTGTGTCATGCACAACCATATAAAAACACGGCCGTAGCTGTGTTATTCAAATAAATACTTTTTGGATGGGGGCTCCACTTTGCACGCAAGTCCGTTTCAACTACGTTGAGGTGCGTGCAAAGTATTGTCACCATCGGATATGCTTTGCATGGTCGATCACGCATTATACACCATTTTTTCCCTAGTGATATGGACATCCGCAAAAAAACACACCATTAGGTGTGTTATCTGACCAAGTACTTATCGGATGGGTGTGCCTCATTGGGAACATTTCAATACCACCTATTTTGATGCATACAAAAAGTGTTGTGCCCATCGGATATGATTTGCATGGTTGATCATGCATTATACACCGTTTTTTCCCTAGTGGTATGCACATCTGCAAAAAAACACGCCCTTAGGTATGTTATCTGACCAAGTACTTTTCGGATGGGTGTGCCTCTTTGAGAACATTTCAATACCACCTAAGTTGAGGTGTACAAAAAGTTTTGTTCCCATCGGATATGCTTTGCATGGTCGATCGAGCATTAAATACTATTTTTGCTCTAGTGTCATGCACATCCGTAAAAAAACACGCTGCTAGGTGTGTTATCCGATCAAGCACTTATGCAATGGGCGTGCCACTTTGCATGTAAGTCAATTCCACCTATTTGAAGGTGTGTGCAAAGTATTGTGCCCATTGGATATGCTTTGCATTGTCGATCAAGCATAAAACACCGTTTTTACCTTAGTGTCATGCATAACCATGAAAAAACACGGTCCTAGGTGTGTTATTCAAACAAGTACTTATCGGATGGGGGCTCCACTTTGCACGCAAGTCTGTTTCAACTATGTTGAGGTGCGTGCAAAGTATTGTCACCATCGGATATGTTTGCATGGTCCATCACGCATTATACACCATTTTTTCCCAAATGATATGCACATCCGCAAAAAAACACGCCCTTAGGTGTGTTATCTGACCAAGTACTTATCGGATGGGTGTGCCTCTTTGAGGACATTCCAATACCACCTAGGTTGAGGTGTACAAAAATTGTTGTGCCCATCGTATATCCTTTGCATGATTGATCGAGCAATAAATATTATTTTTGCTCTAGTGTCATGCACATCCGTAAAAAAAAACACGCTGCTAGGTATGTTATCCGATCAAGCACTTATGGGATGGGCGTGCCACTTTGCATGTAAGTCAATTCCACCTAGTTGAAGGTGTGTGCAAAGTATTGTGCCCATCGGATATGCTTTGCATTGTCGATCAAGCATAAAACACCGTTTTTGCCTTAGTGTCATACACAACCATGAAAAAACACGGTCCTAGGTGTGTTATTCAAATAAGTACTTATCGGATGGGGGCTCCACTTTGCACACAAGTCCCTTTCAACTACATTGAGGTGTGTGCAAAGTATTGTCACCATCGGATGTGCTTTGCATGGTCGATCACGCATTGTATACCATTTTTTCCCTGGTGATATGGACATCCACAAAAAAACACGCCCTTAGGTGTGTTATCTGACCAAGTACTTATCGGATGGGTGTGCCTCTTTGAGAACATTTCAATACCACCTAGGTTGAGGCATACGAAAAGTGTTGTGCCCATCGGATATCCTTTGCATGGTCGATCGAGCATTAAATACTATTTTTGCTCTAGTGTCATGCACATTCGTAAAAAAACACGTTGCTCGGTATGTTATCTGATCAAGCACTTATGGGATGGGCGTGCCACTTTGCATGTAAGTCAATTCCACCTAGTTGAAGGTGTGTGCAAAGTATTGTGCCCATCGGATATGCTTTGCATTGTCGAACAAGCATTAAACACTGTTTTGGCCTTAGTGTCATGCACAATCGTCAAAAAAAGCGGTCCTAGATGTGTTATTCGACTAAGTACTTATGGGATGGGCATGCCACTTTGAATGTAAGTCAATAATACCTAGGTTGAGATGTGTGCAAAGTAGTGTGATGATCGCATATGCGTTGCATTGTCGATTAAGCATAAATTAGCGTTTTTGCCTTAGTGTCATGGACAACAACCAATAAAAAACATGGTTCTAGGTGTGATATTCTAAAAAGTACTTATTGAATGGGCGTTCCACTTTGCATGGAATACCATATCACCGCTTTTGAGGCACGTGCAAAGTATTGTGCCCATCGGATATGCTTTACATGGTAGATTGAGTATTAAATACCGTTTTTGGCCTTGGTGTCATGTACAACGGTCAAAAAACACGATCGTAGGTGTATTTTTCAAACAAGTACTTATCAGATGGGGATGCCACTTTGCACACAAGTCAATACTGCCTAGGTTGAGGAACTTGCAAAGTCTTGTGTCCATTGGATATGCATTGCATAGTCGATCTCACATGATACACCATTTTGTTCCTAGTGTTATGCACAATCGTCATAAAATACGTTTGGAGGTGTGTTATCCGAACAAGTACTTATGGGATGGGTGCACCACTTTGTATGCAAGTCAATAAGACCTAGGTTGAGGCGTGTACAAATTTTTGTGCCCATCGGAGAAATGTAGATGCGATAATATTAGAAAATTCTCGGTATGTGTATATGTGTGTGTGTGGCAAATAATTTTGATACAACAAAGTAAACACCTAGTGCACAAATTATGCACTTCATACCTTGAGTAAATAAGCTTGTTGATGAGGATAAATATGCCCTTGAATAAAAGCACAGTTGTTGTATGACCACAATAGGATAGCTTTGACACCTGTGATTTTGCCCACATGTAAGTTTGCAAATAGTAGAAAAAATCCTATAATAATATATTAATAGTTTGCAAATGTGTATAGCAAGTGAGTAATGGGAAGTGGAAGTGGGAGTGAGGAGGGAGGAGTGGAATGGGAGAGGGAAGTAATAGGGGTGTATGATAATAAGTATAAAAAATAGTATAATAATATATTAATAGTTTTCAAATGTCAAGTGAGTAATGGGAAGTGGAAGTGAGAGTGGGGAGGGAAGAATGGAATGGGAGAGGGGAAGGTAATAGGGGAGTAGGATAATAAGGGAGTGAAATGAGTGAGGGAGTTAATAGGGGATGAAAAAGAGGAGGGTGAGATGGGGAAATATGGGATTTTGGGAAATGGAGGAGTATGGGACGTGGTGGAAATGTGGGATAGGAGTGGTGGCAATGGGGAGGAAGAAGAAATGGATGGATGGGGGGAGGGCTAATGGAAGATTGGGATGAGGGATGGGGGTCCAATGGGAGAGGGGGAGTAATGGGAGCCAATGGGAGAGGGGATAAATGAAAAGCCAATAGGAGAGAGGGGAGGAATGGAAAGCCAATAGGAGAGGAGGAGGAAAACCTAATTTTTCTTATATATAGTCTTCCTTCTTCATTCATTCTCCCCTCATTTCATTCATTGAAGCAAGAAAGCAAGGACGATCAAGAGAGCAAGGAAGGAAGAGCAAGAAAGCAAGAAAGAGCAAACTTACAAACTTTTTCCAGGTACTTGCAAATTTTTTTGATTAATTCTTTATCTAGATTTTTTTTTTTAATTTGAAGAGAGAGGAACTAGAGAGAGAAAGGTTGAGGGGAGGAGAAGAAGAGGATGGAGGGGTTGGAGGGAAGGGAGGAGGAAGGGAGGGAGAGGCAGGGGCGGAGTAGAGGGGGGAAAGGAGGAGGGAATGCTGAGGGGGGGGAGAGGGGGTAGGGAAGGGGGGGGCGGGGGTGAAGGGGGGGGGAGGGGCAAGGGGGTGGGGTGCGAGAGGGGGGGGCTGGCGGCCGCGGCCGCCAGCCCGGGGGAAGGGGGGAGGGGGGGTGAGAGGGGGGGGCGGGGGTGAATGGGGGGGAGGGGGAAGGGGGTGGGTGCGAGAGGGGGGGGTGCGAGGGGGGGAAGGCTGGCGACCGCAGTCGCCAGCCCGTGGAGGGGAAGGGGGTGGGGTGCGAGAGGGGGGGGCTGGGGAGTGGGTCGGGAAAGGGGGAAGGGGGTGCGAGGGGGATCGGGAAAGGGGGGAGGGGGGGGCTGGCGGCCACGACCGCCAGCTTGGGGGAAGGGGATAGGGGGGCCGGGGGGAAGGGGGGAGGAAGGGGGTGGGACGGTGGGGGAGGAAGGGGGTAGGGGGGGTGGGTGCGAGAGGGGGGGTGCAAGGGGGGCCGGGGGGAAGGGGGGAGGAAGGGGGTAGGGGGGGTTGGCGGCCAGCCCTGGGGAAGGGGGGAAGGGGGTGTGGAGGGGGAAGGGGGTGGGACGGGGGCGGGGGGGAAAGGGGGTAGGGGGGGGCTGGCGGCCGCAGCCGCCAGCCCTGGGGAAGGGGGGAAGGGGGGGTGGAGGCCGAAGGGGGTGGGATGAGGGCGGGGGGGAAAGGGGGTAGGGGGGGAAAGGGGGTGGGACGGGGGCAGGGGGAAAGGGGGTAGGGGCGGGGGGAAAGGGGAGGGGGGGGGCAGAGGGGGAAGGAGAGGGGGGGAGTGGGAGGGGAGGGGAGGGGGGGGAGGGGTCGAGGGGGGGAGGGGTTTTGGCGGCGGAGGGAGGGGAGGGGAGGGGAGGGGAGGGGAGGAGGGGGGGGGCTCGAGGGAGGGAGGGGTTTTGGCGGCAGAGGGAGGGAAGGGGAAGGGAGGGGAGGGGAGGAGGGGAGGGCGGGGGGTCAAGGGAGGGAGGGAGAGAGGGGAGTGGAAGGAGAGAGAGGAGAGAGAGAGGGAGCAGAAGGAGAGAGAGGGGAGAGGAGGATTTGACTTACTATCATGAGCAAGAGCGACAAATAAGATTTGACTTACGAGAAGAATGAAAAGGACTTACGAGAAGAAAGTATCAAGAAGAATGTTGAAGAAAGTATCAAGAAGAATGTTGAACACAAATTTGAATTCAAAAGGAACGTACAAGAAGAAAGTATGAGAAGAATGTTGAACACAAATTTGAATTCAAATTTATAATGAATTCAAATTTCCCTCTCTTTTTTGAAAATTCAAATTTATGCATAGGAGGAGTGGGCTAGTTTTTCTTATATATACTTTTCTTTCCATTCATTCATTCTAACTCTCTCCTCATTTCATTGAAGCAACCAAGAGCAGAAGAGAAAGGATAAGCAGAGCCTTACTTTTTTCACTTTTTCCAGGTACTTGCATTCTTTTTCATTCGTCTTGTAATTCTTTTTCTTTACTTACAATTCTTTTTCAATTAGTTTCTTGTTAAAGTTTTTGAGTTCTATTTCTTAAAATTCATCTTGTAATTCTTTTTCTTTACTTACAATTCTTTTTCAATTAGTTTATTATTAAAGTTTTTGAGGAGGGGGGTCTTTTAGAAGGCATTACAATTCTTTTTAAATTAGTTTCTTATTTGAGTTTTTGAGTTCTATTTTAATTAGTTTTTTATTTATATTTGAGTTTGTAAATTTAAGAAATGAGAGAATAGGGAGGGAGAGCAAGAGAGAGGAGAGAGGAGAGAGGGAAAGAGAGAAATTAAGAGAGAGAGAAGAGGGGCTCTTGGAGGCTGTGGCCGCCAAAGGGAGAGAGAGAATAGAAATGAGAGAGAGAATGAGAAATGAGAGGAGTAGGGAGGGAGAGAAAAAGAGAGAGAGGAGAGAGGGAGAGAGAGAGAGAGATTCATAGAGAGAAGAGGGGCTCCTTAAATGAGAGAGAAGAGTAGGGAGGGAAAGAAAGAGAGAGGAGAGAGGGGGAGAGAGATTAAGAGAGAGAAGAGGGTCTCCTAGGGGCCGTGGCTGCTTGAGGGAGGGAGAGAGTAGGGAGAGAGAGGGAGAGAGAGAGAAAGAGAGAGAGGGAGAGAGAGAAAGAGAGAGAGAGGGAAAGAGAGAGAGGGAGAGAGAGAGAAAGAGAGAGAGGGAGAGAGAGGGAGAGAGAGAGATGTTTATTAGAATGAAACATGGCGAGAGGAGAGAGGGAAAGAGAGAAATTAAGAGAGAGAGGAGGGGCTCTTCGGGGCCGTGGCCGCCAAAGGGAGAGAGAGAAGAGTAGGGAGGGAGAGAGACAAGAGATTAAGAGAGAGAAGAGCAGGGAGGGAGAGAAAGAGAGAGAGGGAGAGAGAGAATGAGAAATGAGAGAGAAGAGTAGGGAGGGAGAGAAAGAGAGAGGGAGAGAGACAAGGGATTAAGAGAGAGAAGAGGGGCTCCTTAAATGAGAGAGAAGAGTAGGGAGGGAAAGAGAGAGAGCTGAGAGAGGGAGAGAGAGAAGAGAGTCTCCTCGCAGCAATGAGAGAGAAGAGTAGGGAGGGAAAGAAAGAGAGGGAGGGAGAGGGAGAGAGAGAGAGAGAAGAGAAGAGGGAGACTTAGGGAGAGAGAAAGAGAGAGAGGGAGAGAGAGAGAGAGAGAGAGAGAGAGAGAGAGGGAATGAAACTTCTCTGCTAGAAGAGTAGGGAGGGAAAGAAAGAGAGGGAGGGAGAGGGAGAGAGAGAGAGAGAAGAGAAGAGGGAGACTTAGGGAGAGAGAAAGAGAGAGAGGGAGAGAGAGAGAGAGAGAGAGAGGGAGAGAGAGGGAATGAAACTTCTCTGCTAGAAGAGTAGGGAGGGAAAGAAAGAGAGGGAGGGAGAGGAAGAGAGAGAGAGAGAGAAGAGAAGAGGGAGACTTAGGGAGAGAGAAAGAGAGAGAGGGAGAGAGAGAGAGAGAGAAAGAGAGAGAGAGAGAGAGAAAGAGAGAGAGGGAGAGAGAGGGAGGAATGAAACTTCTGTGCTAGAGGGAGGGAGAGAGTAGGGAGGGAGAGGGAGAGAGAGAATAAGTGGGATGAGGATAGAGAGGGAAACACATAAGAGTTGTCAGAGAGAGAGAGAGAGATTAAGAGAGAGAATGAGGTGTCTTGACTATGGCTACATAGAGATTTAGGAGGAGAGAGAGAGAGAGAGAAAGTAAAGAGAGTTTTATATATTTACATGTTTTATATTATACTTTTAAAAAATTATAAAAGAGTGAATTTATGGTTTGTTTTGAAGGTGAGATAATATTTTTATATATATTCATCTTTTAAATTCGAAAATGTTAACTTTTCTTTAGATACTTGTTCTTCATTTATCTCACATGCAGGTTTAGCCTCTACATCACAACCCCTTCTTTTGCATATTTAAGCCTCTTAAACCCCAGCACATTAAAATGAGCACAGAAAAAGAAATTATTTATTGCTTTTCTTCGCTTCGACGGTTGGTTTAGCATAGTTTAGCATAGATTAGATTGCCTTAGAGGAGAGACAATTCTCCAAGTTGCCAATCGAAGCCATGCTCAAATTTTTCTAACTAGTTCCTAATCGTTGTCAGTCCCTTCGCTCACATGCGGTTTAACACTCATAACATGCTATTAAATAAGACCTTTTACCATTTACCAAGAAGTTTATCAGTGGGCAGATTGCATGAGCAGATATTAGTGGACAGATTACATATATCAGTGGTCAGATTACATGTCATGGGACATATTGGAGCTTGATGATTATTGGTTATTTTTATTGCATTTGTATAAATATTTAAGCTCCTTTATTGTCATAAAAACCCTTGTAAAGCCTTCTATGCTATTTTTTACATTTATTATCATATGAAGCACCTTGTAATAAACCCGACCATCCCAACCATTCACTATTTAACGAGTATCAGTGGGATGCATAAGTGGATATCATGTGGGCTGCATAAGTGGATATCAGTGGAATAATTTTTAGTGGGTAGATTGCATCAGTTGGGTATCAATGCATAGATATCAATGGATGGACAGATTACATGTCATCACGAAGATTGAAGCTTTATGACTAGAGGGCAAATCAATGGATGGACAGATTACATGTCTTCATGAAGATTGAAGCTTTATCACTAGACAACATTTTATATTACTTGTAAAGCTTTATTGGCTAATTTTTTTACATTTGTACAAATATTTAAGCCTTGTAAAGCCTTCTAGGCTATTTCCCACATTTATTGCCATATGAAGCCTTGTAAAGCCTTTTGGGCTATTTCCCACATTTATTGTATCAAGGGTTGTATATTGTACTTTACTTGTATGTATCTAAATTCTTCATTATCTTTTCTTGTAGGATTATGGAGCAATCAAGTAATGTGATGGCTATCCTAAATGACTCTGAGATCAGATAATAGGTTTCTGATGTCACTTTGAATTTCAAAGGAAAGGAATATAGCCCCAATGGCTTTTGTAGGTGGACTCGATATCACATGGGCAGAAGAGCTTGGTTTCTTCATCAAAAGGAAAAGAGAATCTTTCTACTTATGTCAAAAAGGGAGTTCAATGGTGTTGAAGATCCATGGGATGCTACTTTCTTCAAAAAAGATATGACTTCAAGCCTTGTGGTAGGCATAATAATATAGGGAAAAGACACCTTTGTGGATATTTCTAGTGATGATATCCATAACTTCATTGATAGAATAGTATATACCACCATTAGCAAAGTGGCAATTTGCAACATTGTCATTTTTGTTGATAAAAAAGACAAAGAAGCCATGCAGGTTAGCGAGCATATTCATCAGATTTGAAGATCTATAGTGGTGTTTATGCAGCAAAGAGAGGCAAGAGAGAATGTGGCATAGCGATTCAATCTCTTGAATCATTCTTTTTGTGTATGCGGAGTCCCAACCCTGATCACTCCTTACAAAAGAACGTAAGAGGGAATTCAAATAATTTGAGATTGATGCTAGAAGAGCAAGATATTCCCAGGTCCATACATTATCAAAAAAACAACTATGGAAGTCCTGCAAAAAGTGGGAGTCTCTTGCTTACCATGATGGAGAATTTGCTACCGGCAGGTTGGGAGGTCACCTTGTGCAGGATGGGATATTTATTTGAGGATCTCCTCAGAAAAGGCAACTCCACAAATATTATTGAAAATAAGCATTTCATGGCTTATTTTCAGCTTCAAGCAGATCTAACCACAAGCTATGAAAAAGAGATAGACCACAAGGACACCGATGACATGGATGATTACCTTGAAGATCATAATGTCCCAGTTGATGATGATGAAAAGATGGACTTACATGACCCGTTCACAGAGAGGTTGGTGGATGAAGACAAACATGATGATGCCTTCTTTGATAATTATGGCTCGCAGGGTTATGAAAAAAGGCCACTACGACAATACTTAGCGGTATGAACTCTCTATTTCTCAACTAAATACAATTTTTTAAATAAGATTAAAATTTAAAGATAATGAATCTAATCTCTCATATTTGTTTACAGGCAATAGAGGGAGAAGAAATGGATGAAGTCAATACGGAGGCACTCCCTTCTACTTCAACAATGCAACCACCTCTAAATTTGATTGAAGAATCAAATTTAGCTGCATTGGATAAAATGGAGAGCTCATTTGAAGTTAGGATCGTTTTGAAACGAGAACCTCAGTATTTGAGCTTTGGTAGAGAGGAGGTCTCAATCCTTTCCAATCCTTTAAAAGAGGTTAATGACAATGTTATCTTGGCCATTCTCAGGTAACATTTGCTTATTTGTTGCTATTTCAATGAGCTAACATTTGTTTATTTATTCACAGTGTAGTTATATATCAGTTTCCTAGAGCAGAATGCAAATCAATTCTATGAGCTAATGTTTGTTTATTTCTTGGTGCAGTGTAGTTATTTCTCAGCTTCCTAGTGCAGTGCAGCATCGTGTCTACATGCTCGATGCTCTCCTTTCTTCTATTCTTAGCTCTCCTCAAAAGACTATAGAAGATGTTTGTACCTGGTTAAGCCCTTTGAATTTAGATGGGGTGCGAGTCATCTTAATGCCTTATCATGAGGCGTAAGTATCAACTCTAACCTTATTTTTACTATTTCTTTGGCAAGTTTGTGTGAAACAATAATCATTTTTATTCTAGTCGTGTAGCTCACATTGGAGTCTGATCTTCTGGGACCTTGAACTCAACTGTTTATGGTTTGTGAATTCAATGGAAGGCTATCATGCCAACTCCCCAAGGTAATTATTCTCTTAAAATTTTTGATACTTTCTTATTTTGTATCTTATAATCATGACATATTAATATATTTAATATGTCATGATGGACAGTGCTGCATATCGGCTAGTATCTGCTGTCAGAACAACCACGGAGCAACAAGATCAAGTAGAATTCAAAAGACGTCTGCCAGTGGAGCAAAAAGATGGACACAGTTGTGGGTGGAGAGTTGCCTACAACTGCATGTTGTTTCTTAGAAAGATTTTTGATTTGGAGTTACCAGTCAAAATGGAATCATATACAGAAGCCAATCTGCTAGCATTTCGGGCTAAGAGTATTCAACATCTAATTACTACCATTGGGAAACAACCTGAAAATATGACTACATTGCAACATGTATAAAACCTTATCTTTATACTTGTATGCTTGTTCAAGCCTTTAATTGGGATGTGTAAATCTCATAACTTTTTTATATTTTCCTCCAAGAGGAGAAGAGACTGAGTCTAATGAAAGCATGCTATCTTTATACTTCTATGATTATTTAAACCATTATTTTTATTTGGGATGTGTAAATCTCATAACTTTTTAAATTTTTCCTCCAAGAGGAGGAGAGACTCACTCTAATGAAAGCATGTATGAAACCTTTTTAAATTTTTGCTCCAAGCGGAGGAGAGACTCACTCTAATGAAAGCATGTATGAAACCTTATCTGCTTGTTTAAGCCTTTATTTGGGATGTGTACATCGCATAACTTTTTTATATTTTTATAGCAGAAGGAGGATGTGGAGGACATAGCAAGTGAAGAAGAATACGATGTAGACTACTCTCTCAATAAGATGAGTCATGAAAATATGAATCTATTGGAGCAAATTGAAAGTTCATTCACCGCTATGTTGTTAATTCGACAACAACCTCATTTTTTTGAATTTGGTGAAGAAGAGATTTCAATTCTCTTGAATCCTAAGAAAAAGGTTAATGTCAAAGTCATTACAACCATCCTCAGGTTTGATGCAGCCTTTTCCTTGGCTTTATACTTTGCTTATTTTGATTAAACCCAAGAAGCTAATACTTTTTTTTTTAATATAGTAATGTTATAGCAAATTTTCCGCAAAATATACAAAGCGTTTCATATATGCTCAATCCTCGTATTTCGGAAGTGCTTAGCAACAAAGAAGAAACCATAGAGGATGTTTTCAAGTGGTTGAAGCACGTTCCTATGACTAACTTTATTGATAATGCAGCTCACATTAGAGTCTGGTAGTCGTGGACATCCTTGCGAAGAAGTGCTTCTTTGCCAACTCAATGACATCCGTCCATGGCAATGTGTTAGAGTAAGTATAGACTACACTTGTTGTCACTTCTTAACATGTAGATTGATATGCAATGCACATATTCACTATTGTTATATGTTTTGATGTGCAGATTAGCTTGAAAGTTAGTAGGTGCTATCGACATAGTAATGCAGCAATGTGACTTGGCACAATAAATAGAGTATATAACATGTCAGGTATCACATCAAGAGAATAGCCACATCCATAATTGTGGATGGAGGGTGGGCTACAATTGCTTTTTGGTACTTGGTCAAATTTTTTAGATACAAAATGACACCACACTGTCAACATATACGGATTTGCATCTCTATGCATTTATAACATGTACCATTCGAGCAATCATTGATTGCGAAATGAATGCCGTCAAAGAGTCAAAGAGGATAGAAGATCTCAACTCTACAAACATGGCTTCATTGGAAGAATTGGGAAGCTCTTTTAATGTTAGGGTTATGATTCAACATAGACCTCAGTATCTTGAATTTGGGGGAGAGGAGATTTCAATCGTCTCTAGAGCTTCAAATGAGGTCAATAACAACGTTATGATGGCCATTCTCAGGTTTGATACAAACTTTTTCTCTGCTTGATAATTCAATATTTTGATTAAATCTAATAAGCTAATATTCATTTATTTGTTGGTGCAGTATAGTTATCTCACGATTTGGTAGAGCCATACAAAACCATGTGTATCTGTTGGATTCCCTCCTTTCTCCTATACTTAGCGACAGCAGAAAGACAATAGCCGATGTTTGTAAATGGTTACAACCTTTACATTTACATGGCGTGCGAGTCCTATTTATGGCATATCACAAGATGTAAGTATCATGGCAACCTTTATTTTCATCTTATACTGGCAACATTGTGTTAAATAATAATGGTTCTTAATTATTCGTGTAGGGAACATTGGAGTCTGGTGGTTTGGGACCTTGAAGACAACTATTGTTGGTTTGTTAACTCGATTTCAGGCTTTCATGGCTCAGTGCAAATGTAAGTATTCTATTAATCTGTTGTTACTTCTATATTATGTACCTTATGTAATAGACACACTAAGTTTTTTTAATATGTCATGATGAGCAGGTCGATTGAGAAGTTGGTATCTGCTATCAGAGAAACAGGACAGTACAAAGACTCGGTAGACTTCTAAAAGCATTTAGTAGTAGAGCAGGAAGATGGGCATAGTTGTGGGTGGAGAGTTGCCTACAACTGCATGTTGATTTTCAAAGAAATTTTCTCACTTAAGCCACAGATCTCATTGGAAGACTCTTGGAGCTCAAATATTCAGAGGAGGATATACAATTGTTTAGGGCTGAAATCATTCGAGACCTAATTGCTGCCATTAGAATACAACGTGCAACTAAAGCAATATCAGAGCTTGCATTTAAGGAAGAGGAGACTGAGTTTACTATGAAAGCACTGCACACTACAGAAGAAGTAGAGACCCAGTGTACACCTACAGCACCACAGCCTCCACTGGAAGCATCAGAAGAGTTACCATAGCCTCGACTTGCATTTAAGGAAGAGGATACTGAGTCTACTCCGAAAGCACTACATACTATAGAAGAAGTAGAGACTAAGTGTACATCTAGAGCACCACAGCCTCCATTGGAAGCATCAGAAGAGTTGCCACAGTCTCCACTAGAAGCATCAGAAGAGTTGTGATGCATGTATGATGTTATGTTTGTAGTTTTTGTTGATTATACACCAATTTGTGACTTATTACTTAAGTGGCATTTACTGATGATATTTATATGATTATTTCATGCACACAATTTTATGATATGAATGTGTGATGATGTGATTATTTGGAAATAAATCCTTGTGTGATGAGAATTTTGATATGAATATGTGATGATGTAATATTTGTAATATATTTCTTCATGCACACAATTTTATGATATGAATGTGTGATGATGTGATTATTTGGAAATAAATCCTTGTGTGATGAGAATTTTGATATGAATATATGATGATGTAATATTTGTAATATATTTCTTCATGCACACAATTTTATGATATGAATGTGTGATGATGTGATTATTTGGAAATAAATCCTTGTGTGATGAGAATTTTGATATGAATATGTGATGATGTAATATTTGTAATATATTTCTTCATGCACACAATTTTATGATATGAATGTGTGATGATGTGATTATTTTAGAGTAGCACACAATCATGCTAATTTGAGTAACTTTTACTTATGGCATATTGTTAAATTCATATCATACTCCAAATTTTCATAGCTATTATTCCTTATGGGAGTTGGCACCCCAGGTTTAATATATGGAGAAAGATACACAAAACCTGTTGTGAATGAGGGGAAAGGGAGGGAAAATATTGGAAAAATGTAGAGTTTGGTTAGCACTTGATAGTTTGGCACCTTTGCTACAAAAGAAAAGATTCAAAAATGATGATGCAAAGTGTTTCATCAATGTTGTGAATGACTTAAGCCCAAATATGGAGATCTCTTGGGGAGAAATTCATTTCACACAGTACATGGTAATCTCTAATTTGGATACTGAGATGTACATATTGTATAGTCCCATACTTTTTTTTTCAAATTTTTGGGCACCACATTTTATATGGTGATGCACCATATATGGCATGGCATGTCATTATGCAAGCATGGGAGTGAAGCATGGCATGCACCATACTGGCATTATGGAAGCATTGGATTGTGGCCCACTCAAGGCATGGAAAGATCACATTAGCAAGCATGTTGTGTGTATAACAAAGCAACCCAACATGGGGGTGGTAGATCTAAGTTGAGCCTAATGGTTCAATTAGTTCAATGTGGTACTTGTGTATCAAAATAAGATCAATTGCAATAGTAGCATTCAAAAAGTCCTTAGTGTCTCAAGCAGTGCAAGAGGTTAATGCTAAATGTAGCAAAAGAGGCAATCAATAAAGCGAGCGGGAAAAAGCGAGTGAGCCTGAAAAAGCGAGAGAATTTGTTGAAGCGTTAGGAAAGTCAAGAAAGCAAAGAAAGAATCTAAGTATCCCATAAAATAATTGCTTGAAGTAGAAAGTAAACAAAATGGAAGTTATGTGTCACATTTCTTGAAATTGATTAGTCCAAAGTTAAGGACTCTTTTAACATGACCCCATTTGGGTTTGGCAATTACCTTGGGGGTCAATCATAAACATGTAACATAATGGGATGTCGTTTATCTACATGAAGGGATTACAAAATAGCAACTTAATGTAATTTATATATGTAGATTCATCAAGGAGTATCACAATTTTAAGTTTGAAAATGTAAACACATGCAGGGATTTAACTAATTACATGAGAAAATATAGAAATTCAAGAAGAGGGGCAATTTTGAACCATCCTCACTTGCACATACTTTATGGGTTTATGAAGAGTGACCCCTAGAGTGCAAATAAAAGATACAGGATTTTTTTTTGCCAAAATAGGTAGTGTCTTCTCGTTGCCTATTATGGGAAACCTTGCTTTAAATTTGGTGCAACAAATTGGCCAAAAATTCACAAATTTTATATTCTGATGCACATAATCTTTTTAGATGGTGCAAAAAGGCATGATATTCATTTAAATCATGCCTTGTCATTTGATTTTATATGTAACATTATGCCATTTGTTTTTGACAATCAAAAGATGTAGGGATGTTAAAAACCTTGTCTTTTAGGCCAAAAAAACCAAACTTTGACAACTTGCAAGGATATAGGGATGTGAAAATGTCATCTTTTGGGCCAAAATAGGGAGCTCCCTATTTTGGCCCAAAAGATGACATTTTCACATCCCTATATCTTTTGATTTACAAGTCCAAATGGGGTCATCTTGCATATCAAATCAAATGGCAAGATGTGATTTAAATGATTATCATGTCTTTTTGCACCATCTAATAAAATATGAATTTGTGGTCAATTTGTTGAATTGGTTGGATTAGTGGGATGTAAGAGTGAAAGAATTGTTCCAAGAGTGAATAGAGTTAAAATAGATAAGCATTTACATATTCATGGAATATAGGCTAATCAATTCAAGGAGTCCTTTGGAACACCTCACTTGTTGAAAGGTTGCATTGATGATCTCAATTACTATGGTGGAAACAGAGAACTTGATTGCAGTAGGGTTTGTCTTGTATACTAAGGATGACTTGGCAATGAAAAATACCAACTCTGGAAATTACTGTTAGTGGCTTTAAAGTTATATTCATATTTAACCTTCTAGCATTGAGGAAACATATGGACTTTTGAATAAAGTATATTTTTTTGCTACTCAAATAGGGGATTTATAAATCTTTCATTGTTTTTATCGCTCACTTTTTTTGGCTCGCTCACTTTTTGTTGCTCGCTTTTTGGTAATCCTCTAGAAGAAGAATATACAATTCATCAAATGGAAGACTAAATCATGCAAGGTGGCATGCAACACATCATAGAGAAGGGTTTATATGGGTGGAGTCTTATGGGATTGATGGTGTACTCTTTCGATGTGGATGGCCATGCATAAGTTTTAAAGTTTATTTTATAATTTTAGTTATGTGATATTTAGCAAAATCAATGTATGAAGGCTATAAATTGTAATATAAAAGGGAAATTTTGAGTTGTTGAATGTTAATTATAAGTTTCCAGCTCAAAGTAGTGCCAATTCTATGCTTTTGGAGTTTATGTTGAAAACATGTATTTTTTTAAAGTAGGGTTTTGGGTCCTATATAAAGCAAAACTATTGCAATACAAAAGGGAAATTTGAGCTTTATTGTAGGTAATTATAAGTTTTCAGCTAAAGGTTGCACCAAGTTTATGTTGAAAATAAGTATTTTAAAAATTAGGGTTTTGGGCCCTATAAAAAGGAATTGGGTCTCATTCTCATTTCCTTGTTTTAAGAGCTCACTCCCACACCCCCTCTCTCTTGCCCTTGACTCCCCATTCCACCTTTTCTATCACACCCTCTCCCTCTCTCTTTCCATCCCCCCATGGACAAGGCCAAGCAAAAGGCAAGGAAGCTGAGTGTGAGAGTTTGCCATTGGATGCACACACATCGATCCCCCCCAACCTACCCCCAACAGGAGACTCCTATAGAGAATAATATTCTAGTGTGAAGGAAGCAGATCCAAGAAGAAGAGAATGATTCAAAGGCTGAAGAATAAATCAAAGAAGAGTTCCAGTGATAAAGGGAGAAGAGGATGAAGAACATCAATTTAATGAGAAAATCTATCGCAAGGGGCAAGAACAAAAAGAGAGGCAAGCTCAAGGAAATACCAAGGGAAGCAAACAATAGACACCTTGTACACACCAAGCTCTCAGGGAGAGCAGAATGGCCATTTCTATGTCCAGGCCAAAGAGGTTCTCCTCTAGTGAAGAATTACAGGTTCAAACTAGGCCAAAGATGTCCTCCTCTAGTGAAGAAGTATCGGTTCAAACTAGGAACTATGTCACTTAAAGATATCCATAGGTTTCAAAATTCAATTGATCTCCTTATCTCAAAGGCAAGCTTCACCAGAGTGGTACGTGAGGTCATGTAAGATCTCAACCAAAGTGCTACATCTAGCTGGTTCAGGCAAGGGCCCCTTGGTGTATTTCAGTAGATGCCCTTCTTGCCTTATAGCATGCAGCTGAGGCCTACTTGGTAGACCTCATGGCTAATTCCTAGCTAGCTCCCATCCACAAGCGTAACGTCACTATGACAAGTGAAAGATATGCAGTTCATTATATGTCTTAGGAAACCTAAGGGCACTTAGAAATGTTTTGTGTACTATGCCTTGGATGATGGTTAGGGATGGTATGTGTATTGCACCTTGGGAAATTCTCAACCTTGTATTTTGCTCTTATGAACATGATAAGTGTCATTTTGTAAATCATTTGTACTCTATGTCTTTGTCTTTGTAATCTCCAATTTTCTTACATGCAATTCAAAATAAGAAAACAATGTTCAATTTTCAACCTCAATGTAACTTACATGAAATATAAAGAAATGAAATAATATTTAGCAACAAATAAAGAAATCAATTGAAAATTGTAATACTTATTCATTAGGAGTGAGATTACATGGATCAACAATTTAGGGCACATTTTACTCTAGCTTACGCTTATTTTTTATGGATCTGCACCCTCTTTAGCTTGTCTACGAAGAGAGGGTTAAATAATTACATTCTCAATTTCTTGGGTATCAATGATACCAACTAGCCTTGCAATGGCTATGATGCTATGGAGGGGTTTGGATCATGGGTTCGAGAATAAAAATAAAGAAATGCTATGCTTTATTAGAACAACACGATCTGTAGTGTGACAAATAGGCTTCATCTTCACCATCTGAATAAGGACCCTAAAGTTCATAAATAATATTCAAATTTCCATCTGGCAATAGTTACCAATGGAATACCAATATGTGCTGAGCCACTTTTTTGTCGATATATTGAACTGATTGAAGCCATTCCTCCCCCAAAAGATCCTCTTCTTTCGCCCTTGTGCACATCATATTCTTCAAGCCACAACACATCTTGGAATCAACATATTACATCAAAACCCTAAACCCTAATTTATGACTATATTTTTGAAAAATATGCCTAAAACTTTGGATGTATAACCAGAAGAGAACCTTTTCTTGGAATCAAAAGTGGGGAAACATGATCATTTAGAAAATCTAAAGCAAAGATGAGTTTGTAGACAAAAAAGGGGTTGAAGCTAGAACATTGTTTTTTAATTATATTTTTTATCACTATTACACAAAAACCCTAAACCATGATGTATTATAAAAGAAAGTATTCAAACCAAAAAAACTAAGGGTTTGGATGTCTACCCAAGTGAAGACCTTTTTTGGGAGAATTTTCTCGAATCTAAGAGCTTCTATAGCAAATTTATAGCATGTGGTGGATTTCATCCCAAAAAAGGCCCTTGCAAAAAGTATGGCCCTGATGACATGATGTTGGCTTTCATTCTTCTAGGGCCTTTTTTGGGCTCAAAATCCACCACATGTTATAAATTTGTTGTAGCAACACCTGGGCTCAGAATACTCATGAATTTTTTGGGTTTCACATCTAAAGCGTATTTTTAATTCCCTACCAATTGAAGATAGAACAAGGATTTTCCATCTAAAATAGGGCATACAAAAGTATACATATGATATGGAATCAAATTATGAAAATAAACCCTAAAACCTAAGATGTTAAAGGTACATACGTTTCTTTCCTCATTGCAAAGGGCATCAACTATAGTGTCCAACTGGAATCCCTTTTCTAGTGGGTCTTGTAGTTTGTGTTGACTTGAGGTGCCAGATTCTCCATCTTTGTCCTCGAACAACCTTTGCAAATCCAAGAATTACTCCTCAAACATATGATACTCTAGCTCAACATCCTCAATGCCTTTTGTGTGATATGGATTACCTCTAAATCATTGAGGCTTGAGTCATAGAAGCATCCAATCTCATTGATTTTTGGATCGATGGGAGCACCAAAGTCAATGATATCCTCAAAGAATAGTTCCCTCCATCAATTCTAGAAGGGTAAGGTATTCCTCACCCTTAATAGAGATTGGATCAATCAATGTGACATGTTGGTTGTTGCTGCCTTGTTAGGATTATAGGTGGAGGATTGGTATGCACAATTTGAATAGGCTGATAGGATGATCTGGCTCTTAGCTTTCTTTTTGGCTAGTTTTATAGCATGATCCTTAGGTTCTATGTCTAGGTTTATCTTGCCCACTCCACCACTTGTGGATGCAAATGGGCTATTATTTGACATCCTCATCAAACTCACTAGTTGCAAGGAGAACAGCAAGGACTACATCTCTATCTATCAAATGAAGGGTGGAAGACAAAGCATCCCTGAGGGGAATAGCATACTGAGAGAGAGAGAGAGAGAGAGAGAGAGAGAGATTTAATGGCCCTACCTAAAGTCTCCTTGAATTTAGTGCTCTGGTCAAGAGAGCTCAAAATATCCAATGGGACCCATTGGTGAGGGGAGGTAGCAATCATGATAGATTTCCCATGGATAAGTATATCGATAAGCTAAAGAGAGGGATTATTAGCAAGAAGGAAAGATCTCAAGTGTGATCCGAGTTGGAATTGCTTGCAAAAGATAGGGTAAATCAGGTTCGCTAAGGCATGGGAATGCGTGGATGAAATCGATTGGTCAAAGGCTTCTCTAAGGAAGCCATGAGTGTGGGAGGGTGCTAGGGAAAACAAGAACAAAGGTTGTGGAAAGCAAGGTTATGTAGGAGTGTCAATAGTGACAATGTGAAAATGACAATTAGTAATTCACTCTATAAAGGGGGAATTTCCAAAAAAAGCTTTAATAAAAAAATGTTGAAAAATGAAAAATAGAAACATTTAAAATCTCTCTCTCTCTCTCTCTCTCTCTCTCTCTCTTAGTCTAAGTCCCTCTAATGATTCCCTACTAAAGCATTAAAAGGCTATATAAATCAAACCTTGAGGGAGGTTGACCTTGTGGTGGTTAAAGCTAGAAACACGTGGCTTACCATTTGCTCAACTTTGATATCAAACAATTCCATTAGCACTATGTAATGAGGTGGGGATTACAAAAAATTGAGTAGCAAAAAGTGAGAGACCACCAAAAAGCAAGGAAGGTTCAAATGGGGTGCGTCAATTTTACGAGCAAAAACCTATGAGCAGGTTTATACGAGCGTGTTTTTCAAGAGATTTTAAAAATAGTATTTCTTTAGGAAATATGGTTTTTACACTTTTATTTTCATTAGAACTAGATCCCTTTATCATAAAATTATACAAACTAGTCACTCATTCATTTTTACATAACATAAATCTTCTTATTCATAGACATCCCTTTGTACCCTTGTTATTACCTTAAAAGAGTATATTAACTTGGGCTTATATATCACTCTCATAAAATACATGTAATATTTAATACTATATATGCAAGGTTTTTCAAAATATAACTCCATAGATGTGCTCAAATGGGGTTTTCCGATCAATTTGAGTGGCTGAATGACTATATTTGGACATTGGATGTGAAAGTTATGTCACTTTTAAAAGTGCTGTCCAAGGTAGTTTCGCCAGCGAAACTACCTTGAAAGACCTTGTTCAAAGGGGTTTCGCTAGCGAAACTACCTTGATGGCTTGCTTCAATGAGTTTTCTTTGGAGAAACCCTTTCATGAAGATAGGTTGAGAGAGGTTTTTCAATGTCACCCCCTATTAAGTAAAAAGTTGTAAGAAGGATCATAAGGGAATTTTCATAGAGAAGTCTACTCTACATGTGGGTTTCTTCAAAAGCCATCCCATTATGTTCTCACCATTCCCAAAGATTCACATAAATATTCATGTATAAAATAGGCATTCTATAATACTTTTCATATTTCTAAGTGAAACTTTGTTTTCTTCTTATCTATTTTTGTCATATTTTTGCATAGTTGGAAGCTTTTTTTTCCTTCGCACAGACGCTCGGAAGATTTCGCTCAGAAAATGCTCGTCCCCGTTCAAATGTAGCACAAGAAGCAAAAGTACCCTTCTTCACAAAAATTATATGATTCTAAAGATGCTTCTACTCATGGTTGATAAGGCTCTCACATCACATTCACATTACAACAACTAATCCAAACACAATGATACTTACATTAAAATCACTATACAAGAGGCCAACCAAATTAGCTCATATATATGATTCAATAACACAAATTTTGCTTATAGTCTAGTCACATTTCATGAATCCCATGCTCGTAAGAGTAGATTTTCCATACAGTTAATTTACTAGAATGGAAGGATAACAATCCTTTAGAGAAAAAAACTAACAAAGAGCCCTGAGATTATCTACTCCATATAAGGTTTGTTTATTTTTCCACATAAGTGTTTTGTTTTGCTCACTTGTTTACAATTAGCAACAAAGAAATCAACAAAGAATGGGAACAGAGGAAACCAACTCAGCCTAGCATTGCATCCACTAGGAGTTGGATTCATAGCATTTCTCATATCATTAATATTCTACTTTGATATGATTTTCTAACCTTTCTGCTTGGAAGCAACCACACTAGACTACTAAAAGAAGGTAAGGGAAGAGATTCTAATCTTCCATACTGGCCTTCTTGATCTGGCATGATGAACATGGAGTCATAAAAGAAGGTCCCATCATTCTTCAACTCTAATGGTGCACAACCTTCATACTATAGACTACCAATCTCAACATGAAGGACATGGATACAAATATTTCAAAAAAATGTAAGGAATGTCTGTAGCTAAATGCAAATACTTTAAATCATCACCCGAATACACTGTGAAGTACTTACGATTGGGCCTACGATATGGAAGGCCTACACATGGATGCACATATATGTCCACATGTGTAAAGACATGTTAAATATATGTGCGAGTGACTATCTTGTTGCTGAGAGACATTTCGAGATCCATGATTATATCTTTTCAATGTTTGGAGATGTCCTTTGCATCCTTTCAAGCCACTTTATAACATCCACGATTAGTGGGTTGCATTTTGATCAAAGAGTATTTCCTATAGAGCTGAGGAATCCATTCCTCATGCTCATCCTTCATGTTTTTTAGTATAACAGACTGTAAAGTACCTTCATATCTAGTATTTTCCATCTCCATAGTTCATGCTCCAAAAGCGTATGATTAACAATAGCTCTCATACTCTCTCTCCTCATTTATAAACATATCTCCCCCAAAATTGACAATGTCTATCTCCAAACTCTCTCATTCTCTCTTCTCCCTCTCTTCTCCAAAGTCTCTCTCTCTCTCTTTCTCTCTCTCTCTCTCTCTCTCTCTCTATCTCTCTCTCTCTCTCTCTCTACCGACGTCTTCCTTTGTCCATCTTGTTTTTTCCCCCTCTCCTTTAATGCAACTCCTAACATAGTCAAACTAAAAAATATTTCAAAATATTGCATCATGATCTTTCTCTCTCTCTCTCTCTCCCTCCTTCCCTTTTTCCTTCAATCTACTCACTCACACAAACAATTCAAATGAAAGCTATTCCTTACTCCCTTTCCCCTACCCCTCACACAAACAAACAAAATACACATATTAGCTATCTCCCTCTCTCTCTCTCTCTCTCTCTCTCTCTCTCTCTCTCTCTCTTATCACCCTCAAACAAAAGAACACACATTAGTTTAAAATACAATCCCTCTATTCTACCCCCCTACCTCTCTCTCTTTCTCTCTATTTCTCATATACCATAGAAAAAAAAGTTTGAAAATAGTGCCATAGCTTCAAATTCTACCTTTATATCTCCCTTCTCTCTACCTTTACAACAAACATATAGATTGATTGTCACATAAAAACTTATTTAGTTAGAGAAAATACATTTTTGAAAGCAAGATCACTTCATTACCTTGAGAATATGTATCTTTTATTCTTGGGTTGATTCTTTATGCTTCAATAGGACACATGATGGTAAAAAATGATAACCGCTCATTTTTCTTCCTCCTTCCAAGAAAAGTCAAGTCAAATCTTTCATTTCTTAGAGAGACAAAGAGCAAGTGGAGAAGGAATGGAAGAGATAATGGAGTAAGAGGGAAGAGTGATGAGCAAAGCTTGGATAGAAGTTTTCTCTAAGAAGTTTTTGCAAGTGGATGAAAACCTGACCAGAGAAGAGGGAAAATGTCTAATCAAGAGTGGAATGAAGATGGCCTGAAACAAGCTACTAGAAAGTGGTAGGAATACACTTCGGGAGTGCATGGAGGAGGTTAAAAAGAAATCTAGAGAGAGAGGAGTGAGAGAGCTTGTTTGGAAGTCAAAGGACTCAGCCAAATACCAAAAGTACAACATGAGTGTAGTTATAGTTAGGGGATAGATGGATGGGAGGAAAACAAGGAGGCCTGACATGGTCAAGCCAAGCCTATCAAAGGTAATATTTTAATGTGAATAACCAATGACGTTTTCATAGGTGATTTTGGGGAAAAAACTAAATTTCTCCAAGATTTAGGGAGCCTCTCTTTTACAGAGTAGTCCACATGGCATAATCTTCTTGATGGATTCCATATTCCTTTATCAAAGCCTTTAATATTTTAATCATTCTCTAAGGGGATCTTTTTTAGTCCAAAATTTTTGTAATGAAGGTGCATATGTTGTCCCACAAAGTGTCAACAACATATCACCTAAAAGGATACAAACAAAGTGAAAAGCAACAACAAGGCCATGAAGTGTATCTTGATGCTTATAGTATCCAAAAACTAACCAAATTGGGCTACAAAACTCCAAAAATATCATAGCAGAAGCAACAAGGTCATGAAGTGTATGTTGAAGCTTATGGTATCCAAAAGCTAAAAATATTGGTTACAAAACTTGAATCTACACTTTGGTTATTCCAAGTAGTATTTAAGGTGAGAACTGCTAGATAGTGTGTAGATTTTTGACTTAAAGGTAAGGACATTTCTAGGTGTTTAATTCTTTTTTGGCCTCCTCAATTATAAGCCATGTCTTAAGGTTTTTATGTTTGTGTAGGCACCACAATAGGATGATCCCCATTCATGTGGGTGGAGGACAATGATCCATGCCAAGTATTTGTTAGATACTTACTTTGCAGATCCACAACCAGATAGGGTAAGTATATAAATATATATATTCATAATGACTCTTGTACAAATGCCATTGTGAAACAAAATATAATCTAATCTTTCTTATTGGTACGTGTCTTACATAAGTGGTAGCCCTTTGAAGATATGACCAACTTAAGCCTGCGAAAAGGCAAGGTACAGAGTTTTGATTTGAAAGCTATTGACATAATGGAGGTTTGTGCCTTAACCAAATTTATATAGCATACATTTTAAAAGTGGCAGGCCGGAGGACTGTGGAGGTTGAAGGGGGATGTTTTTTGGCAAGCTTGCCCAAAAATGGCGAGGAGATGGCAAGCATACTCTCTCTCTTCTCTCTTCCCTCTTAGCTCATCGAATGTATGTTTCCCTGTCTCTAATCGTGCATGTAGTGTCTATTTCCTTCTCTCTAGTCAAGCATGTACTCTCTCTTCTTCTCAACTCCCCTCTATCCACTCGTCCCCCTTTCACCACCCCCCTTTTACTGTTCAAAGACTAAAATAATGGCTTGGAAGTTTTGAGAAGAAGCTAAAGTAGCTCACTTTCTTACGTAGGAAGAACACTATTCTAAGTTTTAAGAGGGATGTCTAAACACGGAAGAATGGATTAGAGAACAATGTTTATGAGGTTGTAGGAGGCATGAAATGGATGGATACAAGAGTGTTTTTCCACCTCTGTAAGCAGCCTGTTGTTAGGACTTCTGATCCTGCAGAGTTCTTCCAAATAGGGGAAAATACTGCTTGCTGTGTGAATCTCTTCATAGGTTGTCATTGCTCTGGTCAATGCAGAATTCCTATCCTGTCTTAGGGTATGCTGGTTCTTGCAGATCTCTACATAGACGAGCTCGAGACCTTAATGGGATCACTAGGGGGGCTGGTTGCTCTCTTGCAGGTACTTTGATTCAGATTCTCTTATATGCAGATGACGTGGTTCTGATGTCCTCCAGCGACATTTGGATGCACTACAGTTTTTTTGTGAGTCACATGATTTGAACGTCAACCTCGCTCTCATCTCACATGTGCTCTCTCTTCTTCTCAACTCCCCTCTATCTCCTCGTCCCCTTTCACACCCTCTCTCTCCACATGCTCTCCCTCTCCCTCTCTCTATCTCCCTCTCCCCTTTCACACCCTCTCCCTCCCTCTATGACTCTATTCCTCCATACACCTCTCCCTTTCTTTCTCTCTTTGAATGTTTGTTTCCCTCACTCTCATCTCACATGTACTCTCTCTTCTGCTCAACTCTTATCTATCTCATGTTCCCCTTTCACAACCCCCCCTTCTCTCTCTCTCTCTCTCTCTCTCTCTCTCTCTCTCTCTCACACACACACACACACACACACACACACACAAACATAATTGCAACAGAAGGGTGCAAGAAATCTTTGAAATATTTGCCTTGTGAAGTAGGTCAAGGTCTAACTATGGATATATATAAAAGACTAAAATAAACATATGGAGAAACATAATCATTTTGCTTGAGAGATTGGAATGTTTTATAAGTATTATGTTGATCAATTATGCAAGTAGGCATTTGGAGGTGGTGGCCTTACCCCCTCCATTGTGCTAAGTAGAGCATGGTTTATTGGTGGGCGTCACAAGTGCTACAGGACTTGTGGCATTGGTGGGATTCAATCCCATAAGTATTAATGTGGCCCTAATGGCCTTGGATATATTGGCTTGATTACCCCTCTCTCGTTCATCCCTCCTGGGACCTTTTGGGGGGAGATAGAGGTGTGTGTGGCTATGAGGCAAGGGGTTAGGACCCCTCACAGTCGGTGCTATCCCTAGGATATGTAGCAACCATGCATGGCACCAACATGGTATTAGATTAGGTATTCCCTACTACCGCAGCACTGTGGTGGACTTTTATGCGGTAATCGTCTAAGTGACAAATGGCAATTGAGCAATCGACTATTGCATTCCATGCGGCAACTTTGAAGTGCAACTCAATTTGTGTGTGTCAACAATGGCGACAGATCTTGATGACTTCCTAACACGTGTGTTCCCTTGTTGGGCCTTTGGCAAATGTGCTACCAACATGGCAGCCTTGTGTGGTTTGGTCTTTGTTAGGTTTGACCACTTGGTCATGTTTGTTTGCACTAGGGTTTGTCCACAAGGGGGGTTGGAGGTGGTGGCCTTCACCCCTCGATTGAGCTAAGGGGAGCATAGTTTATTGGTGGTGACGGCGATGGCTATCACACTGTAGGACATGTGGCATTGGTGGGATTTAATCCCATAAGCAATAATGTGGACCTAGTGGCCTTATATATACTGTCTTTATTTTCCCTCTATCCCTCATCCCTCTCGGGACCTTTTGGGGGAAGAGAGGTATGCATGGCTAGGAGGTGGGGGAATTTGGATCCCTCGGAGTAGATGATGTCCTTGGGATGTATGGCAACCATGTAGGCTTCCAATAATACATTTGATCCTAACATTTGAAAGCAATCCAAGTAAGTTTTCCTTCTTAAAAAAATTCACCAAACACATATACACAACCCAAATAAAATGCACCGAAAAAAGGTTAATTTATACTATTTGAAAAGGCTACCATGTGGCATTTCAATTGTCAAAAAGCCATGAGGCAAGTTTTTTTCTAGAGTCAAGTTTTTTCCAATTGTCAAAATTGAGAGAGAGACAGAGAGACAGAGAGACAGAGAGACAGAGAGATGCTATCAATGCAGAAGTGATTCCCACAATAGGAATGGATAGTTACACAAGAGTATATACATTATACAAGAAGGAGATGTTGAAAGGTGATGAAAAGTTTGCTTGATATAATCATTTTAGCAGATCGTGGAAGGACTATTTAATAAGGTGAAGACATCAAAAAAGTAAGAATAGGAGTATGTAGTATATGTGTAAACCGAGAGAGAGAGAGAGAGAGAGAGAGAGAGAGAGAGAGAGAGAGAGCATGTGTGTGCACGTACACACACACACACACCCCTCTTTTAAATGTGTGTAGACACACCCACACACACATACACATAGACACACACACCTGTTTTGAATGCTCTTGCATCTTTATTCCCATACATGCATCTAAAACTTTGTAGCTTAAAATAGACCTTTAATTTGCTGCCAAATTACAAATTTGAGAAAAAGAATAGAAAGATCTTGAAATTCTGAGTAATTTTCCTGTTTGAACCGCCTCAATCCGAGTTATGCATAAAAACTTATGACCCTTCAAAGTTTTGGCCATGTATAAGTGAAAAGCCTCCCTAAAAAAGGGCCACGTGGCATTTCAGCAACAAAACTTCGAAGGGTCATAACTTTTGATGCATAACTCGAATGAGGCAGTTCAAAAAGGAAAATTACTCAAAATTTCAAGATCTTTTTGTTCTTGTGCTTGATTTGAGATTTGGCAACAAATAATAGGTCCTTTTTAAACTATTGTTGGGCACACACATGGCCCCAAAATCACACCAAGTAGAGGGGGGTCTCCTTCCTCCTAGCCATGCTACCTCTCTCACTCTCCAAAAAGGCTAGCAAGATTATGAGAGAGGCTTCACAAGTACTTTTAACTATACCCTAGCATGTGTCATACAGTGCCTACTCGAGACATTATTCCTTCAAATAGCTACCTTATCTTATCAGCCACACATATATTTCCTTATGCATTGTGAAGGGGTTTGTGCCACCCAACCCATATTCCAACCCTGCCCCCCTTTATGGGCCAAACACTTGAAACAGCATCCTCGTCTTGAAATATGAAAGCTTGGCACCAAAACTCGACTCAAAACAAAGGTCAACTCATCACATGGATACAAGAGCCAAGCAACAAATCTAGCCACTCTTGCCAACACAAGTGAATTGCACATCTATGTCAAGCACCTTGAAAATTATGGCAATCATCGTTGCCTAAAACCTCCTTTCTATTGCCAAAAAAATCAGCCCATAATCCTGCTCTGATGCTACTTTGTGCTCTTAAGAGTGATGGGTCTCCATCCATCAGAATGAGCACATGTTCATCCATCAACATATGCTCTCAATAACAGATGTGGCTATGGCACTATCTCGTGAGCGAACATTACCATGACTATGTGTGAATAATAGAAAACCATAGTATGATTGAAGGAGAGTTTTTGGGATGTGAAGTGTGTGTGTGTGCGCACATGCACGTGCATGCATGCATGAGTGGTGTGTGCATGCAAGCATCTTTTGTGTGTGTGTGTGTGTGTGTGTGTGTGTGTGTGTGTGTGAGAGAGAGAGATAGAGAGGGGTGTGAAGAGAGTGGGAGAGAAGTAAGGAGTCTCACTTGTAGCTTTCTCACATACACAATGGGGGAATACACACAAAGGTGGAGGCTAAAAACAGTTTTCCTCTTCTTAGTTGTGAAAGCCAAAAGACCTCTCTCTAAGTACAAAAGGAATAGGTGAACCCTATATGTGGGTCTCAAACCAAACTCAGCTAACCTAGGTGGCATACTAATTGAGCCACTAAATAGAGTACATAAAGAACACCTATTTCATTAATTTTGGACTAATGCACTGTCCAAATTCGTTTTGTGAGATAATTTTGGATAAAGCATTTCAAAAAAAGAGGCTCTTATAAAACAAAACTTTGAGTCAAAAAGTAAGATTTTAAAAAAGCAAATTAGAAAAAATGACGTGACATGTTATTAAAACTAAGTACATTAAAAAAAGAGGACTTCATGTTGTTAAAAGAGACAAAAAGTAAGATTTTAAAAAATCAAATTAGAAAAAAAACTAGCGTACATTTAAAAAACTAGAGTACATTTAAAAAAAAGCATGACACATTTGTACAAGAAGTAGATCATATAACTCAAAGCCATATGGTGTTAAAAAACACCTTCCATTAGCTCAGCCTAGAAGATGTCATCTTTGTCTCTCCTGTCTATTACAACTTTACATTAGAGAACTAAAAAGTCTTTATGGAACTGTAGTTTCATTTCTTGTCTATTACAGTTACTTTAGAAAACACATAAGTCTATGGAATCAAATTTCACAGTTACTTTAAATTTCTAAGGAATTAAATTTCCATCACTTGACTATTAAGTCATTAGAGAGAGCATATGTCCACGAAAGTGCCTACTATGGCATTGGCTTCATGAAAACAAGCAGACTTTAAACTTGCAGGCCATGCGTAACCAGGGCTAGCATCGCAAATCTCCTCACAGACTCTCCTCACAACTTGTTTCGAATCTTCCGCCGACTTGTAAGCATTCAACAACTCTTCTTTTCTCTCTTGGCTTTCCTCATCTTCACCATTTTCTTCAATACAGCTTCTAGCCACCGCCATATCCTGTACGAAAATTTAACTCGTTCGCATAAGAAGTACGTGACTAAAAGAAGCGAAAAAGAAAGCTAAGGATATTCACCTCTTCTGCTGAGTTCAAATCAAGCAGCCATGTGCGTAACATATCCTCCTCAAATGATTTTCCCTTCATTGGTCCATACAAAAGAGATCTAAGACAGAATTTGAGTTCAGTAAATGAAGTCGGGTAGTAACTAGTCATTGTCTTAGAGGGAAAGTGGGAGAAGGAGAGTGAGGGAGCAATAGCAAGCGATGCACAGTGAGCTGCCCCTCCTTCAAGAGAGATAGAAAGTGAGGGAAGATGTAAAGTGAAAGATGAATACAAGTTAATCAGAAGGACTAGGATGTAAGAAATAAGAGAGTGTTTGTGGAAGGACTACGATGGAAGATTACAAGTGCACTAAGGCACAATGTGTTCGCTATGATAAGGATAAGGGTTGGAATAAAGTGAGAGAAGCATTGGAAATGCTCTACTTTAAGTGAGTGGAGACTGTCCAACCGTATAAAATTTTGCAGAGCATTGGGAATGCTGTACTTTAAGTGAGTGGAGCATTGGAAATTGATACTTTGCCATGAAATATATTACAAATATTACATCATCACATATTCATATCAAAATTCTCATCACAAAAGGTTATATTTCCTAATAATCACATCATCACACATTCATATCATAAAATTGTGTGCATGAAATAAATATATAAATATCATGACTAAATGCCACTTAAGTAATAAGTCAGAAATTGGTGTATAATCAACAAAAACTACATCATGATTCATACATTGCAACAAATAAATGTCAACCATAATATTCATGGAGTAAACAACATCATGAGAATGTGCTCCTCATGCATATATACAAACACAACATCATACATGCATCACAACTCTTCTGATGCTTCTAGTGGAGACTGTGGCAACTCTTCTGATGCTTCCAATGGAGGCTGTGGTGCTCTAGATGTACACTCAGTCTCTACGTCTTCTATAGTATGTAGTGCTTTCGGAGTAGACTCAGTATCCTCTTCCTTAAATGCAAGCGGAGGCTGTGGCAACTCTTCTGATGCTATTATTGAAAATAAGCATTTCATGGCTTATTTTCAACTTCAAGCAGATCTAACCACAGGCTATGAAAAAGAGATAGACCACAAGGACACTGATGACATGGATGCTTACCTTGAAGATCATAATGTCCCAGTTGATGATGATGAAAAGATGGACTTACATGACCCGTTCAGAGAGAGGTTGGTGGATGAAGACAAACATGATGATGCCTTCTTTGATAATTATGGCTCGCAGGGTTATGAAAAAAGGCCACTACAACAATACTTAGTGGTATGAACTCTCTATTTCTCAACTAAATACAATTTTTTAAATAAGCTTTAAATTTAAAGATAATGAATCTAATCTCTCATATTTGTTTACAGGCAATAGAGGGAGAAGAAATGGATGAAGTCAATGTGGAGGCACTCCCTTCTACTTCAACAATGCAACCACCTCTAAATTTGATGGAAGAATCCCATGAGCACAAGAGCTTTAAAGACACCATGGAAAAGCAGAATGACCCCAAACATAGAATACAAGCTATGGCAGAGACCCATTTTGCAAATTTAGCTGCATTGGATAAAATGGAGAGCTCATTTGAAGTTAGGATCGTTTTGAAACGAGAAGGTCAGTATTTGAGCTTTGGTAGAGAGGAGGTTTCAATCCTCTCCAATCCTTTAAAAGAGGTTAATGACAATGTTATCTTGGCCATTCTCAGGTAACGTTTGTTTATTTGTTGCTACTTCAATGAGCTAACATTTGTTTATTTATTTACAGTGTAGTTATATATCAAGGCCGCCACCGCCAGACCCCCCCCTCCCCTCCCTCCCTCGACCCCTCGACCCCCCCCTCCCTCCCCTCCGCTCCCGCTCGCCCACCCCCTCCCTCCCCTCCCCCTTCTAGGGGGTCCTAGCGGCCGCGGCCGCCAGACCCCTCCCTCCCTCCCTCCCCCACCCGGCTCCCCTCCCCTCCCCCTCCAGGGGGTCCTAGCGGCCATGGCCGCCAAACCCCCCCTCCCTCCCTCCCCCACCCGGCTCCCCTCCCCCCCTCCCCCCCGCCCCCCCTCCCAGGGGGTTCTGGCGGCCACGGCTGCCAGGCCCCCCTCCCTCCCTCGACCCCTCCCCCCCTCCCCTCCCCCCCCTCCCCTCCGCTCTCACTCCCCCACCCCCTCCCTCCCCTCCCCCCTCCAGGGGGTCCTGGTGGCCGTGGCTGCCAGACCCCCCCCTCCCTCCCTCCCCCACCCGGCTCCCCCACCCGGCTCCCCTCCCCCCTCCCCTCCCCCTCCTCTAGGGGGTGGGGGTCTGGCGGCCACGATCGCCAAACCCTCCCTTCCCCCCGTCCAGGGGGTTCTGGCAGTCGCGGCCGCCAGACCCCCCCGCCCCCCCTTCCCCCCCTCCAGGGGGTCCTGGCGGCTGTGGCCGCTAGACCCCTCCCTCCCTCCCTCCCCCACCCGGCTCCCCTCCCCCACCCGGCTCCCCTCCCCCCCTTGAGGGGGTTCTGGCGGCCGCAGCCGCCAGACCCCCCCCTTCCGCCCCCCTTCCCCCCCTCCAGGGGATTCTGGCGGCCACGGCTGCCAGACCCCCCCCCTTCCGCACCCCTTCCCTCCCTCCAGGGGATCCTGGCGGCGGCGGCCGTCAGACCCCCCCCTTCTGCCCCCACCCGGCTCCCCTCCCCCCCTCCCCTCCCTCCCCCTCCAGGGGGTTCTGGCGGCCGTGGCCGCTAGACCCCCCCCCTTCCGCCCCCCTTCCCCCCCCCTTCCCTCCCTCGACCCCTCCCCCCCCTCCCCTCCCTTCCTCCCCCACCAGACCCCCCCCCCCCGGTCCCTCCCCCACCCGGCTCCACCCCCTCCCTCCCCTCCCCCCTCCCCTCCCTCCCTCCCTCCCCCTCCCCCCTCCTCCCTACCTCCCTCGACCCCACTAGAACCCCCCCCCTCCCTCCCTCCCTCAACCCCACCCTCGCCCCTGCCCCTCCCTCCCCCCCCCTTCCTACCTGGCTCCCCTCCCCCCCTCGACCCCGCCCCCACCTCTCCCTCCCCTCCCCCTCCCGCCCCTCCCCCCCCTCCATCCTCTCCTTCTCCTCCCCTCCTGGGGGCCGACAGGAACCTCTCTCTCTCTAGTTCCTCTCTCTTCAAATTTTTAAAAAAAAAATCTAGATAAAGAATTAATCAAAAAAATTTGCAAGTACCTAGAAAAAGTTTGTAAGTTTGCTCTTTCTTGCTTTCTTGCTCTTCCTTCCTTGCTTTCTTGATCGTCCTTGCTTTCTTGCTTCAATGAATGAAATGAGGGGAGAATGAATGAAGAAGGAAGACTATATATAAGAAACATTAGGTTTTCCTCCTCCTCTCGTATTGGCTTTCCATTCCTCCCCTCTCTCCTATTGGCTTTTCATTTATCCCCTCTCCCATTGTCTCCCATTACTCCCCCTCTCCCATTGGACCCCCATCCCTCATCCCAATCTTCCATTAGCCCTCCCCCCATCCATTTCTTCTTCCTCCCCCATTGCCACCACTCCCATCCCACATTTCCACCACGTCCCATACTCCTCCCATTTCCCAAAATCCCATATTTCCCCATCTCACCCTCCTCTTTTTCATCCCCTATTAACTCCCCTCACTCATTTCACTCCCTTATTATCCTACTCCCCTATTACCTTCCCCTCTCCCATTCCATTCTTCCCTCCCCACTCTCACTTCCACTTCC
Organism: Dipteris shenzhenensis; assembly: GCF_047967505.1. Classification (NCBI taxonomy): domain Eukaryota; kingdom Viridiplantae; phylum Streptophyta; class Polypodiopsida; order Gleicheniales; family Dipteridaceae; genus Dipteris; species Dipteris shenzhenensis. The sequence goes on along the minus strand of NC_141608.1, from coordinate 30,615,866 downwards.
CATTACTCACTTGCCATTTGAAAACTATTAATATATTATTATACTATTTTTTATACTTATTATCGTACACCCCTATTACTTTCCTCTCCCATTCCACTCCTCCCTCCTCACTCCCACTTCCACTTCCCATTACTCACTTGCTATACACATTTGCAAACTATTAATATATTATTATATGATTTTTTATACTATTTGCAAACTTACATGTGGGCAAAATCACAGGTGTCAAAGCGATCCTATTGTGGTCATACAACAACTGTGCTTATATTCAAGCGCATATTTATCCTCATCAACAAGCTTATTTACTCAAGGTATGAAGTGCATAATTTGTGCACTAGGTGTTTACTTTGTTGTATCAAAATTGTTTGCCACACACACACACATATACACATACCGAGAATTTTCTAATATTATCGCATCTACATTTCTCTGATGGGCACAAAACTTTGTACACGCCTCAACCTAGGTCTTATTGACTTGCATACAAAGTGGTGCACCCATCCCATAAGTACTTGTTCGGATAACACACCTCCAAACGTATTTTATGATGATTGTGCATAACACTAGGAACAAAATGGTGTATAATGTGCGATCGACTATGCAAAGCATATCCAATGGACACAAGACTTTGCACGTTCCTCAACCTAAGCAGTATTGAATTGTGTGCAAAGTGGCATCCCCATCCGATAAGTACTTGTTTGAAAAATACACCTACGATCGTGTTTTTTGACGGTTGTACATGACACCAAGGCCAAAAACGGTATTTAATACTCAATCTACCATGTAAAGCATATCTGATGGGCACAATACTTTGCACGTGCCTCAAAAGCGGTGGTATGGTATTCCATGCAAAGTGGAACGCCCATTCAATAAGTACTTGGTATGATAATATACCTATTAAGAGCGTGTTCTTTGACGGATGTGCATAACACTAGGGGGAAAATGGTGTATAATGTGTGATCCCCCATGCAAAGCATAACTGATAGACACAATACTATGCATGCACATCAACCTAGTTGAAATTGACTTTCTTGCAAAGTGGCTCCCCCATCTGACAAGTACTTTTTAGAATATCACACCTAGGACCATGTTTTTTATTGGTTGTTGTCCATGACACTAAGGCAAAAACGCTGATTTATGCTTAATCGACAATGCAACGCATATGCGATCATCACAATACTTTGCACACATCTCAACCTAGGTATTATTGACTTACATGCAAAGTGGCGTGCCCATCCCATAAGTACTTAGTCGAATAACACATCTAGGACCGCGTTTTTTGACGGTTGTGCATGACACTAAGGCCAAAACAGTGTTTAATGCTTGTTCTCGACAATGCAAAGCATATCCGATGGGCACAATACTTTGCATGAGTCTCAACAATTGTGGTATTGCATTGCATGCAAACCGGTACACCCATCTGATAAGCACTTGGTCGGATAACACACCTAAAAGCGTGTTTTTTTATGGTTGTGCATGACATTGAGGCACAAACGGAGTTTAATACGTGATATATCATGCAAAGTACATCCGATGGGCACAATACTTTGCACCCACCTCAACCTAGGTGTTATTGAGTTGCATGAAAAGTGGCGTGTCGGTTAGATAAGTACTTGATCCGATACCACACCTAGGACCGTGTTTTTTTACAAATGTGCTTGACACTAAGGCAAAAACGGTGTTTTATGCTTGATCAACAATGCAAAGCATATCCGATGGGCACAATACTTTGCACACACCTTTAACTAGGTGTAATTGACTTACATGCAAAGTGGCATGCCCATCCCATAAGTGCTTGATCAGATAATTTACCTAGCAGCGTGTTTTTTTACGGATGTGCATGACACTAGAGCAAAAATAGTATTTAATGCTCGATCGACCATGCAAAGGATATCCAATGGGCACAACACTTTTCCTACACCACAACCTTGGTGGTATTGAAATGTTCTCAAAGAGGCACACCCATACGATAAGAACTTGGTCAGATAACACACCTAAGGGCGTGTTTTTTTGCGGATGTGCTTATCACTAGGAAAAAACAGTGTATATTGCGTGATCGACCATGCAAAGCATATCCGATGGTGACAATACTTTGCACGCACCTCAATGTAGTTGAAACGGACTTGCATGCAAAGTGGAGCCCCCATCCGATAAGTACTTGTTTGAATAACACACCTACGGCCGTGTTTTTATATGGTTGTGCATGACACTAAGGCAAAAATGGTGTTTTATGCTTGATCGACAATGCAAAGCATATCCGATGGGCACAATACTTTGCACACACCTTCAACTAGGTGGAATTGACTTACATGCAAAGTGGAATTCCCATCGCATAAGTACTTGATCGGATAACATACCTAGCAACGTGTTTTTTTACGGATGTGCATGACACTAAGGCAAAAATGGTATTGAATGCCCGATCGACCATGCAAAGCATATCCGATGGGCACAATACTTTTCCTACACCTTAACCTAGATGGTATTGAAATTTTCTCAAAGAGGCACACCCATCCGATAAGTAGTTGGTCAGATAACATACCTAAGGGCGTGTTTTTTTTGCAGATGTGCATATCACTATGGGAAAAACGTTGTATAATGCGCAATCGACCATGCAGAGCATATTCGATGGTGACAATACTTTGCACGCACCTCAACCTAGTTGAAACGGACTTGCGTGCAAACTGGAGCCCCCATCCGATAAGTACTTGTTTGATTAACACACTTAGGACCGTGTTTTTTCATGGTTGTGCATGACACTAAGGCAAAAACAGTGTTTTCTACTTGATCCACAATGCAAAGCATATCCAATGGACATAATACTTTGCACACACCTTCAACTAGGTCCAATTGACTTACATGCAAAGTGGCACACACATCCCATAAGTGCTTGATCGGATAACATACCTAGCAGCGTGTTTTTTTTATGGATGTGCATGCACTAGAGCAAAAATACTATTTAATGCTCGATCGACCATGCAAAGAATATCCGATGGGCACAATACTTTTCCTACACCACAACCTAGGTGGTATTGAAATGTTTTCAAATAGGCACACCCATATGATAAGTACTTGGTTAGATAACACACCTAAGGGCGTGTTTTTTTGCGGATGTGCATACCACTAGGGAAAAAACGGTGTATAATGCATGATCGACCATGCAAATCATAACCGATGGTGACAATACTTTGCACGCACCTCAAGGTAGTTGAAACGGACTTGCGTGCAAAGTGGTGCCTCCATCCGATAAGTACTTGCTTGATTAACACACCTAGGACTGTGTTTTTTCATGGTTGTGCATGACACTAAGGCAAAAACGTTGTTTTATGCTTGATCGACAATGCAAAGCATATCCGATGGGAACAATACTTTGCACACACCTTCAACTAGGTGGAATTGACTTACATACAAAGTGGCACTCCCATCCCATAAGTGCTTGATCGGATAACATACCTAGCGGCGTGTTTTTTAACGGATGTGCATGACACTAGAGCAAAAATAGTATTTATTGCTCGATTGATCATGCAAAGGATATTCGATGGGCACAACACTTTTTGTATGCCTCAACCTAGGTGGTATTGGAATGTTCTCAAAGAGGCACACCCATCCGATAAGTACTTGGTCAGATAACACACCTAAGGGCGTGTTTTTTTACGGATGTGCATATCACTCGGGAAAAAATGGTGTATAATGCCTGATCGACCATGCAAAGCACATCCGATGGTGACAATACTTTGCACACACCTCAAAATAGTTAAAACAGACTTGCTTGCAAAGTGGAGCCCCCATCCGATAAGTATTTGTTTGAATAACACACCTACGGCCGTGTTTTTATATGGTTATGCATGACACTAAGGCAAAAACGGTGTTTTATGCTTGATCGACAATGCAAAGCATATCCGATGGGCACAATACCTTGCACACACCTTCAACTAGGGGAATTGACTTACATGCAAAGTGGCATTCCCATCGCATAAGTACATGATCGGATAACACACCTAGCAGCGTGTTTTTTTACGGATGTGCATGACACTAAGGCAAAAATGGTATTTAATGCTCGATCGACCATGCAAAGCATATCCGATGGGCACAATACCTTTCCTACGCCTTAACCTAGGTGGTATTGAAATGTTCTTAAAGAGGCACACCCATCCGATAAGTACTTGGTCAGATAACATACCTAAGGGCGTGTTTTTTTGTGGATGTGCATATCACTATGGGAAAATCATTGTATAATGCGTAATCGACCATGCAGAGCATATCCGATGGTGACAATACTTTGCACGCATCTCAACCTAGTTGAAACAGACTTGCGTGTGAACTAGAGCCCCCATTCGATAAGTACTTGTTTGATAAACACACTTAGGACTGTGTTTTTTCATGGTTGTGCATGACACTAAGGCAAAAACGGTGTTTTATGCTTGATCGACAATGCAAAGCATATCCGATGGGCACAATACTTTGCACACACCTTCAACTAGGTGGAATTGACTTACATGCAAAGTGGCACACCCATCCCATAAGTGCTTGATCGGATAACATACCTAGCAGCGTGTTTTTTTTACAGATGTGCATGACACTAGAGCAAAAATAGTATTTAATGCTCGATCGACCATGCAAAGGATATCCGATGGGCACAACACTTTTCCTACACCACAACCTAGGTGTCATTGAAATTTTTTCAAAGAGGCACACCCATCCGATAAGTACTTGGTCAGATAACACACCTAAGGGTGTGTTTTTTTGCGGATGTGCATATCACTAGGGAAAAAACGGTGTATAATGCGTGATCAACCATGCAAATCATATCCGATGGTGACAATACTTTGCGTGCACCTCAACATAGTTGAAACGGACTTGCGTGCAAAGTGGAGCCCCCATCCGATAAGTACTTGTTTGATTAACACACCTAGGACCGTGTTTTTTCATGGTTGTGCATGACACTAAGGCAAAAACGTTGTTTTATGCTTGATCGACAATGCAAAGCGTATCCGATGGGCACAATACTTTCCACACACCTTCAACTAGGTGGAATTGACTTACATGCAAAGTGGCACTCCCATCCCATAAGTGCTTGATTGGATAACATACCTAGCAGCGTGTTTTTTTACGGATGTGCATGACACAAGCAAAAATAGTATTTATTTCTCGATCGATCATGCAAAGGATATCCGATTAGCACAACACTTTTTGTACACCTCAACCTAGGTGGTATTGGAATGTTCTCAAAGAGGCACACCCATCCGATAAGTACTTGGTTAGATAACACACCTAAGGGCGTGTTTTTTTGCGAATGTGCATATCGCTCGGGAAAAAATGGTGTATAATGCGTGATCGACCATGCAAAGCATATCCGATGGTGACAATACTTTGCACACACCTCAACGTAGCTGAAAAGGACTTGCGTGCAAAGTGGAGCCCCCATCCGATGAGTACTTGTTTGAATAACACACCTAGGACCGTGTTTTTTCATGGTTGTGCATGACACTAAGGCAAAAACGGTGTTTTATGCTTGATCAACACTGCAAAGCATATCCGATGGGCACAATACTTTGCATAGACCTTCAACTAGGTGGAATTGACTTACATGCAAAGTGGCATGCCCATCCCATAAGTGCTTGATCGGATAACATACCTAGCAGCGTGTTTTTTTACGGATGTGCATGACACTAGAGCAAAAATAGTATTTAATTCTCGATCGACCATGAAAAGGATATCCGATGGGCACAACACTTTTTGTACACCTCAAACTAGGTGGTATTGAAATGTTCTCAATGAGGCACACCCATCTGATAAGTACTTGGTCAGATAACACACCTAAGGGCGTGTTTTTTTGCAGATGTCCATATCACTAGGGAAAAAATGGTGTATAATGCATGATCGACCATGCAAAGCATATCCGATGGTGACAATAATTTGCACGCACCTCAAAGTAGTTGAAATGGACTTGCGTGCAAAGTGGAGCCCCCATCGGATAAGTACTTATTTGAATAACACACCTACGGCCGTGTTTTTATATGGTTGTGCATGACACAAAGGCAAAAACGGTGTTTTATGCTTGATCGACAATGCAAAGCATATCCGATGGGCACAATACTCTGCACACACCTTCAACTAGGTGGAATTGACTTACATGCAAAGTGGCATTCCCATCGCATAAGTACTTAATCGGATAACACACCTAGTAGTGTGTTTTTTTACGGATGTGCATGACACTAAGGCAAAAATGGTATTTAATGCTCGATCAACCATGAAAAGCATGTCCGATGGGCACAATACTTTTCCTACCCCGTAACCTAGGTGGTATTGAAATGTTCTCAAAGAGGCACACCCATCCGATAAGTACTTGGTTAGATAACATACCTAAGGGCATGTTTTTTTGCAGATGTGCATATCACTACGGGAAAAACGTTGTATAATGCGTAATCGACCATGCAGAGCATATCCGATGGTGACAATACTTTGCACACATCTCAACCCAGTTGAAACGGACTTGCGTGTGAATTGGAGCCCCCATCCGATAAGTACTTGTTTGATTAACACACTTAGGACTGTGTTTTTTCATGGTTGTGCATGACACTAAGGCAAAAACGGTGTTTTATGCTTGATCAACAATGCAAAGCATGTCCGATGGGCACAATACTTTGCACACACCTTCAACTAGGTGGAATTGACTTACATGCAAAGTGGCACTCCCATCCCATAAGTGCTTGATCGGAGAACATACCTAGCAGCGTGTTTTTTACGGATGTGCATGACACTAGAGCAAAAATAGTATTTAATGCTCGATCGACCATGCAAGGGATGTTCGATGGGCACAACACTTTTCGTACGCCTCAACCTAGGTGGTATTGAAGTGTTCTCAAAGAGGCACACCCATCCGATAAGTACTTGGTCAGATAACACACCTAAGGGCGTGTTTTTTTGCGGATGTGCATATCACTAGAGAAAAAATGGTGTACAAGGCGTGAACGACCATGCAAAGCATATCCGATGGTGACAATACTTTGCACACATCTCAACCTAGTTAAAATAGACTTGCGTGCAAAGTGGAGCCCCCATCCGATAAGTACTGGTTTGAATAACACACCTAGGACCGTGTTTTTTCATGGTTGTGCATGACACTAAGCCAAAAACGATGTTTTATGCTTGACGACAATGCAAAGCATATCTGATGGGCACAATACTTTGCACAGACCTTCAACTAGGTGGAATTGACTTACATGAAAAGTGGCACGCCCATACCATAAGTGCTTGATCGGATAACATACCTAGCAGCGTGTTTTCTTACGGATGTGCATGACACTAGAGCAAAAATAGTATTTAATGCTCAATCAACCATGCAAAGGATATCCGATGGGTACAACACTTTTCGTACACCTCAACCTAGGTGGTATTGAAATGTTCTCAAAGTGGCACACCCATCCGATAAGTACTTGGTCAGATAACACACCTAAGGGCGTGTTTTTTTGCGGATGTCCATATCACTAGGGAAAAAATGGTGTATAATGTGTGATCGACCATGCAAAGCATATCCGATGGTGACAATACTTTGCATGCACCTCAATGTAGTTGAAATGGACTTGCGTGCAAAGTGAAGCCCCCATCCAATAAGTACTTGTTTGAATAACACACCTACGGCCGTGTTCTTATATGGTTGTGCATGACACTAAGGTGAAAATGGTGTTTTATGCTTGATCGACAATGCAAAGCATATCCGATGGGCACAATACTTTGCACACACCTTCAACTAGGTGGAATCGACTTACATGCAAAGTGGCATTCCCATCGCATAAGTACTTGATCGGATAACACACCTAGCAGCGTGTTTTTTTACGGATGTGCATAACACTAAGGCAAAAATGGTATTTAATGCTCGATCGACCATGCAAAGCATATCCGATGGGCACAATACTTTTCCTACACCTTAACCTAGGTGGTATTGAAATGTTCTCAAAGAGGCACACCCATCCGATAAGTACTTGGTCAGATAACATACCTAAGGGCATGTTTTTTTGCGGATGTGCATATCACTATGGGAAAAACATTGTATAATGCGTAATCGACCATGCAGAGCATATCCGATGGTGACAATACTTTGCACGCATCTCAACCTAGTTGAAACAGACTTGCGTGTGAACTAGAGCCCCATTCGATAAGTACTTGTTTGATTAACACACTTAGGACCATGTTTTTTCATGGTTATGCATGACACTAAGGCAAAAACGGTGTTTTATCCTTGATCGACAATGCAAAGCATATCCGATGGGCACAATACTTTGCACACACCTTCAACTAGGTGGAATTGACTTACATGCAAAGCGGCACACCCATCCCATAAGTGCTTGATCGGATAACATGCTTAGCAGCGTGTTTTTTTTACGGATGTGCATGACACTAGAGCAAAAACACTATTTAATGCTCGATCGACCATGCAAAGGATATCCGATGGGCACAATACTTTTCCTACACCGCAACCTGGGTGGTATTGAAATGTTCTCAAAGAGGCACACCCATTTGATAAGTACTTGGTCAGATAACACACCTAAGGGTGTGTTTTTTTGCGGATGTGCATATGACTAGGGAAAAAACAGTGTATAATGCGTGATCGACCATGCAAAGCATATCCGATGGTGACAATACTTTGCCCGCACCTCAACGTAGCTGAAACGGACTTGCGTGCAAAGTGGAGCCCCCATCCGATAGGTACTTGTTTGATTAACACACCTAGGACCGTGTTTTTTCATGGTTGTGCATGACACTAAGGCAAAAACGGTGTTTTATGCTTGATCGACAATGCAAAGCATATCCGATGGGCACAATACTTTGCACACACCTTCAACTAGGTGGAATTGACTTACATGCAAAGTGGCACACCCATCCCATAAGTGCTTGATCGGATAACATACCTAGCAGCGTGTTTTTTTACGGATGTGCATGACACTAGAGCAAAAATAGTATTTAATATGTGATCCCTACTATGAGGTAGGCAAGAATATGAGATGGAGCATGCAATTTTTAAACATGAGAAAGAGGCACGTGGTTTTCAATGATAAAGACAAGGTATACTAAATGTGGATGATTTCAATATACTCAATTATAGAAGTGACATCTTATCTAGAGTGGATGAGTTCATTGGTTCCGAGAAACAAAATGACTTTAGAAGCGAAGCCTTATCTGGGGTGGATGATTTCTTGCACAGTGAGAAGGGCAAAGGTTTCAATAGCGATGTCTTGTCAAGTGTGGATGAGTTCATGCATATTAACAAACTTGGTGTCAATCAAGCTTGTGGATTTGTGAAAGCCATGCAAGATGTCCCAATGAGTGATGTTCTCTCAGGAGTGGAAGAGTTTCAAGGTTCTCAATACTCTCGTAGAATCCCAGGGGATTCACATGGGGGAACTTATGATATCACGTGAGTGTACAATAGGGGGGTTTTCTGAAATGAGGAATAAGCTTATACATTAGGGGTGGGGGCCCTTTTTATTTCTTCCCAATATTGAATTTAAGTTAGGGGGTCCATGCCATATTTAAGAGGGGGGGACATAGTATAGGCTACCTTGGTTAACTAGTCCGAACAAGTTTGGTTTTGTGTATGGTTTTAAATAGTGACAAGGAAAGTAGTCTAAAATTTCTTATTGTGTAATCTAAATTCTTGAGAAAGAACGTAGATTTAAGGAAAGGGGGGGACATAATAGAATTTTGGTGGTATCTTATAAGCTTAAATAGGGGTGTTTTATCATCCTACATGGATCTTAAATAGGGGGTTTTCTTGAAGTTCATGCACGCAGATGACGTCCCTCTTTAATGAAGAGTGAATCCCCCGGGCGTAGAATATTGAATTCATTGAATGGTTCTAAGAGTATGTTAAAAACGAGGATGAGATCAACAGAGGATTATTCAATATTTAACTTTGATTGTGATATGGCCAAGGATGCAATGACCAATCATGGATGCTTGGTTACAAACAAATGTGAGGAGAAGAAGTGCATAAATACAGATAACAACGTGCACGAGGAACGAAAACGGTCATACATATGCATGAAGAGAAAGCGAATCCACAAAAGCAACCAAAGAGGAAGAGAGTAATGAAGGACGAGAACATGTTAAATGCATTGGGATATCTATGTTGCAAGCGAAGATGTATGCACTTCATTGATCTTGCAGACATCAAGGAATGTAGAGGACACGTGTGGCAAAGAAGAGGAAGCGAAAGAAATGAATACCTTCTCACAAGTCTCTCTTGCTTTCTTCAGAATGGCAATAAAAGGCTAAGTTCAAGACAAAAGGTAAAACCTCTCGCAAATGGAAAAAGGATTTGCAATAAGGCATATCACAATATTACTGGATTATCCCATGGTACATATTGGGATTTAGTCACCAAGGCAAAGGGCGGCAACAAATTTAGCATTCACGGTAAAAGAGGAAGGTCCAAATCAAGAATCTCAACTGTCAGGGCAGCAGCAATTTTGCAAGACTTCATACATGAAAATGCTTTACCTCAACCCCATATATCTACCAAACTCCCTAATGATGACGCGATCACTGAAATGCACCTTCCAATGGGCTTGACAAAGCTCGAAGTATTTGACTCTATTGTAGAAAAGCAAAGGCAAAGAGGGGATGCTGTAGCTTCTTCTCATACTTTGTATACTCTTTGGAAGAAGAACTTTGGATATGTTAAAATCCCAAGGAGGCAAAAAATGTCAAAGTGCAATGTCTGTGATGATTTAAAGCGAGCGATTGAGAGTGCAAAATGTCCAAATCAAAGGGAATTATACAAAAAAAACCCAAAATCTCATCATGACCTTATTCGACATTCCAAACAAAAATATGCATATTGGAAGGAGCAAGCTATTTCGCATCCCAATGACTACATGTGCCTTATTGTAGATGGCATGGATCAGAATACAACATTGCCTCGTTTTGATGCCACTCCACCGCCTTCCCCACTTGGCAATACTTCTAGATCCACAAGATCCTATTATTCCATTCAGTGGGACCCCTTCCCAAATTCCATTTATTATTAAGGAAAAATCTAGTCATGGCCTTAATCGATCCCACCCTTTCGCCAACAAACCACTGAGTTTCCTTCCAATGTTCAAAGATGACCTAATTTTTTAGCAACCAACCTAGAATGCTACACATTAGAACTTACTCTAGTAAATCAAACTCCCTTGCAAAGAGGCAAAGTTGCATGCATAGTGAGTCAACTAACTTCCAATTTGTTGCACTACCATTCTAGATCTTCCCCCAAGAGTTGATCCCCTTCCTCTAGAGATCTATAGTGCTAGACATGTCAACCTTCGCCAAGGTCCTCCAGTCTTTTATTGTCGCTCTTATCCACCAAATGTCCCTAAGGAGGATGGCATCCCCTCTAATCCTAGCACTTCTATTCCACATCAAGATACCGCATACCTCTTTCTATGCTCTAACCATCCCTTAGAGAATCCCTGAACCGAATAGGAAAATGAGGCTAGGTTGAAACCTATTGAGATTTGACTAGTACCACAAAAGATTCATAGGAGTTGGCCTTTGAAATATCAAAGTTGACCTTCTTAGAGCATATCTGGATCAACCATTACAAGAAACGGGACCACATTGTCAAAAGGAATGATATTCATTTGAAGTAATATCAATCAAGCACTTTGCACTATCTCAAGATTCTCTTTATGAGTCTAAGCGAATATATCTTGGAACCTAATTGACTTGAGGTACATGTCATGAGCACTCTCTTCATCATGTCTCCACATAGGTTCCATAGAAACTAAATCATCATCTTCCACTGGTGACCCAATGGAAGAGATGCAATCTTCTTCACCTTCATGTGGTAGTCATTGATGCTCATATTTTCTCTCTGCACATTATGCAACTCTTGCTTGAGCTACATTTTCTTGGCTTGCATATTTGTGCTGTACATTTTTGTCAAAGTATCCCACGCCTCCTTCGGCGTGCTTGCATCTTGAATATGCACAATCATAGAATCTGAAATGCTGATAGACACCATTACATAACTTTTCTCTCATGCCATCCTTTGAATGCCTGCAACTCCTGTTGATTGGGAACATTAGGAACAATTGGTTCTTGTTCAACTCCAGTAATGAACTCCTAATAGCCTTTTCCCTTAAGGAAATTCGTCATTCTAAACTTCCATGCTTGGAAGTTGTTCTTGTCAAGCTTTTCAGTGACTATCTATGAAAGAACATTAGACATCATTACACTACATTGCAAAAATATTATGTCACTGCAAAAAACACAACTTTTGCCTCACAAGGGCAAATCGTCACTAGGAAGTGACAAAATCATTCTTATTGCCTATTGATGCAAAATCATCACTAGGAAGTGACATAATCATTCTTATTGCCTATTGATGCAAAACTGACGAAAGTGGTATTTGACCACACGGTCACTTCCTAGTGATGATTTTGCATCAATAGGCAATAAGACTGATTCTATCACTCCCAATATCTCTACACATAGGCATATGATGCAATTTCTATGGCAACTTTTCACCAACCTGCAGAACAACGGTTGCACAGCAAAAACAGGGCACTTTTTTGAGTGCCTACGGAAAACTTATGCCACCAAAACAGGCCCCGAAATGGGCTTGAATCAAAAAAATAATGTCACACTGCATATACTACCCTCTCACCACATCGCAAAGGGCATCCCAATCTGAGACAGTGCACTCTCGCACTTTTCGACTGTGCTACCTACAGAGATTTTCTCCCCAAACTCGAAAAAGGAAAGCAACACTGATCCTCTTACCAAGACACCACGAACTTGGTTTGCTTTCTTGAGCTCCTTACCATGAACCAAGCTTTGATACCATGTGAAGAGAGTGGGAGATAAGTAAGGAGTCTCACTTGCAGCTTTCTCACATACACAATGGGGGAATACACACAAAGGTGGAGGCTAAAAACAATTTTTCTCTTCTTAGTTGTGAAAGCCAAAATAACTCTCTCTAACTACAAAAGGAATAGGTGAACTGTTTTCTCCATGCTCTCTCTCTCTCTCTCTCTCTCTCTCTCTCTCTCTCTCTCTCTCTCTCTCTCCACCCCCCTGTTGAGATATCGAGCTCCACTCATGATATGCTAGGGGGACCGTTGTGCATTTATGTCACCGACTTGTTAACTGCAAATGTGGTTGGTACACCACCCATGAATAATAGCTGGATGACATCTATCTTTATGTACTCTAGTTAGTGGCTCAGTTAGTATGCCACCTAGGTTAGCTAAGTTTGGTTTGAGACCCACATATTAGGGAAAACTAAAAACAGGGGGGGAAGTGAGGGGAGAGGACGGAGGGAAGGAGGGATGGAGGGGGGAGGAGAGAGAGAGAGAGAGAGAGAGAGAGAGAGAGAGAGAGAGAGAGAGTGTGTGTAAGCTCACCATTTTCACACACGCTCACCAAAAAAATGCACCTAAGCCAAATTTTGGGCTACCTATTGCAATGCATCCTACACATATGCCCTTCCTTTTGCTAGTATAGCTTGCCATTTGGGATCCACTTCCTATCTTTCTATATTATTCACAAGAAATTTAATGTGCTCTTTCCAATGGTTCTCCATAAAAATAGCACTGAATCTATGATGTGCCTTGGTCCTTCCCCTTTTCATTTTTTCCTTTACCCTTTCCTTGCTCGGGCTTGCATGGGCATCCATCTTTTTCCTTAGTATCCATTTGAACTTGATTCACATCTACAACAATTTTCTTTTCAAGATACCAAAAGCTAGACTTTTCATGACCAAATTTGGTACAAGTATCATAGTATTTTGGTTCTACATTCATTTTTTGTGTCTCCTTTTTTAATACACTTGTTTAACTATTTTTCATTCTGATTAGGTTTCTCTCAAAAACCAATCTCTTTCAAGGCCTTCCTCACTATAAACTTTAGTTTGTCTAGTTTTGTGGAAGCATCTTTCTGATCTCTTCCTTTAACCTTTTTCTTTGACTTCTTTTTGGCAAGTCCACTTTTGTCTAGTGTTATTGCTTGGTCAAACAACTCCTCTTTTCTTTTTGGGCTTACCACGTTCTCTAGTGCTATTGCTTCGTTCAATAACTCCTTGTATGCTTTATTCAGGGTGACAATTTTTGGGTACCTTTGGTCAATTTGAGTGCAACCTATGTTCAAACACGCGTGAAGCGAGTTATCATTTACAATGTTCTAAGTTGATTGATAAGAGCTTGAATTCTCAATACCTCAGTTTATCTAAAAACTTGCAACTTAACTTGCACCTTCATGGTGAAAGTCATCAATATGGACATGCCCATGATGATGTCCTCCAGCAAGTGGTGGTCAAGGTACTTGTTTTTGGACCCCATTGGGCTCAATCTCTGATGTCAAGTATGGCCACATACTAGTGTCATTCTAGGGCTTGTGCTCTATCTCTTGGCAATGGTACAATAGGGCTAGGTGTCCTTTGACTTGACACTACCTTATGTTGTGAGCCTTTGCTAATTTGCCAATGAGCATGACTTGATCTTGATCTAAATCTTGGCCAAGGCCATCACTCTATATTGCTCCACCTCTGAGTCATAGGTAGATTCGTATCTTTAACTTGGGGGTCTAACTTTTGGTTTGAGACTTGTCTTCTTCTTTTATCTCTTTTGATTTGAGACACGTCTTGCCTTGATACCAAATTCTTGTCTTATACTTGGGGATCCACACTCATGAAACAATCCATGGGAAGACTTGTTGGACTCCTTAGAAGCTAGAATCTCTGTTGATTATGGTTAAGCCTTGAAGTTCTCCTACCAGAATCTAGTATTCACATCTCTATCAAAGGTCTCGAGTTGTCTTAGAAATTAAGTTGGAGCTAGCTAACTCTTAGTGTTGGCATGTTACTTGAAGACCATCTCTCTCCACACGTTGCAAGCCTTCTTCCACCTCAAGTACTCCATTATACAAGTGGCTCTCTACTATCTCCTCTTGGTTTAGATTTCATTATAGCCTCTTCTCAGGCTCGAGGGGTGCACTGCTAAGAAATCCTAGGTATAACGTGCATTCAAGGGGTATTAAAAAAACCCCTCAACTAAATTTTTTTCCCCAATAAAACAATCTCTCTTTACTTATGAACTAATGGATTTTTTTCTAAAGTTTATTCAAAAATCCCCTCCTGTTGTTGTAAACCTATTAAATTTTTTTCAAAAGTGGAATTAAAATACCCCTCCTTTTGAATGCACATGGTACACTAAAATTTTGGGAGGTGAACCCCTCGAGTTCTCAGGGGGGTCACTCATAAATATGTAAGTGTAGCACATGGGTTCAATAGAAGGGGTTTTCCAAATCCCTTTTCAATAGTTTTCACATACAAAAGAGGGGTATTCACAAATTGAATAGAAAAAGGAAATGTTTTTTTAATGAAACATCTACAAATAATGTGTTTTATGCACATGATATACAGGTTTAATACATAGTGAACCCCCCCCCCTCAAGAGCCTCTTGGTCATCCAATTTGTACCAAGCTCTTCTGCCTTAGTGCAAGTGCTCTTCTCTCCTAGACATGTATCTCTATCTCCTCATTGAGCATGTTTCAAACATTGATTAGCACTTGAATGATATGATAGGCCTTCCAAGGAAAATCCTTGTTCTAGACACCGATCATCAAATAGGGCTGCAAGATTTCAAAATCGTTGGAGGACACTTGGAGATATCTTTAGAAATAATATGCCAACCCAAGAAATTTTTGTAGCTAACCCATGGCTTTGCATGGGTTAGCATATATTTCTATTTTGAAAATTTTTACACTTGGTTATATAGACCACTATGCTCTCTCCACTCAATTCCCCTTTCAAACTTTATAGCACATCTATCCCCAGTAGGATCACCAAATGTTGATGAACATTTTCTCACCCTTCTGTTTGACCGATAGCCTGTGTCTAATTGGGTGTGAGTGAGCTTGGATAAATAAGAATATGCCCTCTCTTGAAATCATGAGATTGCTCTGCTAGGATTTCCTTATGTCTCGCGGGATGTAGAAATAGATATCCATCCAAAACAATATTAATCAAGCTCGATGCTACATCATGGGTGAAACCTTATGGAGACACTCGATTAAACAATTGAACTAAAAATACAAGTATTGCTTGGGAATATAAGGAAGGACAACTCAGCAATGCAAACACACTTGTATTACTTAATGAGGTCTCTTTGAATTACAAATGCTTTTAACCATAGAACCCTCAATCTATTGATTCTCACTCTTTCTCACCTCACCTCGAGGCACAAGGATCTATGAGAGACAACTTGACTCAATCCTTCTAGCATATGCATAGCAAAGATAGACTGAAACTATCATGGGAAAGAGCCGGTTTCAATCTACTACTAATTCCTAATGTAGTAAGACCTTAGACTTGGACTGAAGCAGTTGAGCTATACTGCCTTTCTAATTCATTCCTTCAAATCCATTAAACCACTAACTATGATTTTTTCATTGATACTCTTGGCCTTTTTCCTTCTTGGTAACTTGGAGATGCACCACTTGGCTATTGGCATTTTCAGTACAGAGAGGAGGGATAGGGGAGGGGTGGCCATGGAGGCTAGGGTTGGTGAGTAGGCAACAAAGGATAGCAAGGGGTGAGCAAGAGGGCTCATGAGCTATGGGGGAGGCCCTACAACCCTTGCCACGAAGGTAGGGGTATGGAGAGGAGGATGGGGTAGGGGAAGGGGAGGTAGTAGAAGATGGGGGAACAGTGGCCTAGGGAGGCCACCAAGGAGACAACGAAGGCCAGCAAGAATGGGGGTGAGGCAGGTGCTACAATTGGGGGGGGGCTAGTGGCCACAACCACCAAGGTAGTAGAAGTGAGAGGAGGACGGGGAAGGAAAGCACTTTCTAAAGACACATCTATGTGGAGTGTTAGTGCATGGAATTAAGTTCTTTGCAGATATATGGATTGATTCCTTGCACCTACATGATAGCAATCAAGTTGTAACATCTATTATGAAGGCAATTCGCAATGTACATGCAGAAAAAGGTCGCCTACCACCAACTTTGAGAATACAAGCTGATAATTGCTGGCGAGAAAATAAGAATGTACTCATGTTTGCATTCTGCTCCATGCTAGTTGCTCATCGAATCTTCAATGAGGTCGAATGTGGATTTTTGTATGTTGGGCATACACATGAGGATATCGATCAAGTTCTTAGCACAGTCTCAAGGGAGCTTAAATGCAAGGATGTGGAGACAATAGATGACTTGGTAAGAAGATGTGGCAGGAAAGTTGGTGGTCGTAAGGAAAGTACAGTATGTGAGAGGCTCGAAAGAATGTATGATTGGAAGAGCTTCATTCTACCTTTCATACAAACGGGTGGTGATGCATTGACAGGTCATACCAATCCACACTACTTTCGTTTTTTTTTAAAAGATGAAAAACCCGTAATGCAATGGCAACAATATTCTCATGATACAAAATGGGAACCTGAAGAAACTTACAGTCTCTTAACTTCAATTCCCAGCAAGGAAAGGTATCCAACATGGGCTCCTATACAAGAATTCAATGAGAGGTCTAACTGTGAAATAGAAGGATTAAAAGCATTTATTACATACAAAGAGGAAATGCTCCGGAGATATCCTAATTCAAAGCTTACTTGGAGAGAACACACTACCACTGTAATTAACAAGACACGAAATTTAATAAAGGACCTTGAGAGAATGCGAGGCTCAAAGGATGTCAAGGAAGAATGCAATATGTTTTGGCCAAATGCTCATAACAATTTGCGCCCAGCTCCAGTCTTTGAAAATGAATTTGTATCATTACTCCCACATCCATATTGTGGACCAAAGAAGAGAGAGTTTATGCCACAAGTAGATATAGAGGCCGATTGTTTTGTTGTGGTTCAGCCATCGGATGATGAATATGAGAATGTGAAGTTTTGGGTTGCAAAAGTAGTTGATGTGCAAAGAGATGACCAAGGGAGAGCGACAACATTTATAGCGGTATGGTATGAGCCAAAGGGCAGGAAGGAGAATATGGATAACAACACATTGTATACTAATTGTATAATGAAGGAGTGGGTCCCAAATGATGAAGCGGTCTCTCAAGTTTCGACGGAGACAATCATAGTGTCTTGGCATTCAAGGGCAAATAAATCAAAGAAGCGCATGGGATATAAGGTAGAAGGAAAAATAAAAATACCACAGCAAACTATTTTGCATATACACGAATTTTTAAGGATGCTCGCCATGGAGGAAGTAGAAGGAGACAACGCAAATGAAGAATGTCCATGATTAAAGCTTTGTATTGAAGTCCATTGAAGGATTTTATTTGGGTACTAGGTAAGAAGCTAATCCAAGACAATTATAATCAGAGTCATCACCTCCTATGTCAAATGAGAGTCAAAATATGCACTGGATGTCACCCAAGGGTCAAGGCTTGCTAGGACAATAGGGAGTTAATGCAGATGGCACCTGGCAAGGGACTATCACATTGAGCAATAAGACAATGGGGAGTCAATGCACCCAAGGGGCAAGGCTTGGCAAGATAACTTGTGGGAGTTAATGCAGATGGCACCTGTATTTTGCACTGGATGTCACCCAAGGGTCAAGGCTTGGCAAGACAATAGGGAGTTAATGCAGATGGCACCTGGCAAGGGACTATCGCATTGAGCAATAAGACAATGGGGAGTCAATGCACCTAAGGGGCAAGGCTTGGCAAGACAAGTGGGAGTCAAATTATGCAGATGGCACCTGGCAAGGGACTGTCGTGACATTGAGCAATAAGACAATGGGGAGTCAAATTATGCAGATGGCACGAATTGAGGCTCTTTAAGAGCAACAATTTAAATTGTAAACATATGTTCAATCTATATCATTTTGGATATAAAGACTCTAGCTGAGAACAACGTCTCTCAATGTAATCATATAATAATAGCTATAATTGCTATTATACCTCTTTGGTTCAATACAAAACTTGGGTCTTATGGCATCATGCCTTTTTTCTATTTATTAAAAGTTTTAAAAATTTTGTGCATATTGCGAGTGACAATGTTATTTTCATGAAATATTTAAGTCTCCTTTCATGGATTTATAAATTTATCACGTCAAGGAAAAATGTCAAGGAAAAATATTAAAAATAATTAAATTAACAAATAACTTAGATATAGCTAGAATTTCTAATATAGGATTATTTCAAATTCTTGATGTTGGTGCAAAAGTATAGATTGAAAAAATAATATTTTTATGTGAATATGATAGTGCCACAAAGTGAACTTTTGATTTGGGAAGAATATTTTCAGAAAGTAAAATTTTGATTTGGGAAGGATATTTTCACAAAGTAAAGTTTTCATTTGGAAAGGATTTTTGGGCTTCGTCCAAAAACAACACAAAAAGTCCAAAATTAATGAAATAGGTGTTAAAGATAGAGAGAGCAAAGAGAAGTGAGTGACGAGAAGGAAGTGACGAGAGAGCGATGAGAGAGCGACTAGAAGTAGTAGAGTGGAAGGAGTGGTGTGAGAAGGGATATAGAGTGGAAGGAGTGGTGTGAGACAAAGAAGAGAGGAGGGGAGACTTTAAAGATTGAGGGAGGATGAAGCAAAGAAGGGAAAGGCAAAGAATAAAGTGGATAGGGTGATCGGAGACGTGATTGGCGCAGATTGTGGAATAAAGGAGAGTGAATGCAATAAAGTTTCCTAGAATTATATTTTAGGAACATATTGGCTTGTGCGATATATATAATTTATTGAATAGAAGTGAATGTGAATGTAGCTTATTTGTACACTGAATTCTTTTACGTATCTTGAATGAGTGCCCTCATATGCCCATATTTGGTCCTTTTTTTTCAAACAGATTCTAAATGGAACGCCCTCCTCCACGTCAGTCTTTCAAAAACCCCAACCCGGTTCCCCATGTTGCAGTCAAGGAGACACATGTAGTAGAAAAGATTGTGCATGATACAGATTGGGTGAAGTATAACGTCAAAGTGCGTGCGCGTGGGTGGGGTACTAACCGATCACGTGTGGAGTGGGGAAGACTGAGGTAGGCACAAAACAACCTACGGGATCTCTGTAAGCTTTGGAGAGATTGCTACGACCGGCAATATAGCAAGGATGAAACTATAAAAGACATAATGGGTTGTGTAGACGTCTTCTTGGACTACGGGTACATAGTCCAAGAAGAGTATAATTATATATTAGAAGAAGTGGAAGATGAGGTCCCGACTGACCATCTAGTGGAGAGGAGGAGTAAAGTACCTTGGATAGTAATGCAGAGTAGTAGACCTCCTCCTCTCTTTTGGCATTTTTGGAGCATGTCTCTTTTGGAGACAAATTTTTTTTAACATGCTATTTTTGTGAGATTATTATATATGAAAACTCTTTTGGATATAAATTGTCTTAAGTAAATAATTGTCTCTTCATAATTGTGTCATAGTAAATAATTGAGTAGATTGAATTTGAGTTTCAAGTAATAAATTGTCTTTTAAGTAAATTGTAAGTATCGTCTTTTAAGTAAATTGTAAGTATTGTCTTTTAAGTAAATTGTCTTTCCGCTTCTTACCTACTCTTTTGTTTGTTTTTTATTTTTTTGTTTGTGTCTATGTTTGTCCAATCCTCCCAAATTAGACATGTCAGTAGGTTGCATGTCCAAAGAGTATGAAACCCCTCATAGGAGGAGGCATCATGATCTGTACTCTCCAGATGACTTCGATTCCACTCAGCCAACTCCTCAGGGGCCTACCCTATGGCTACCCCTGGGTGGACTCCCCATGTGCCAACTCCTCTCGGGCCTAGCACTGCGACTACCCCTTGGGAAACTCCTTTGCTAGCAGCTCATGGCTTCGTCGGGAGTCCCGACGAGTTTGTCGCAGCCATGAGCAATGCGAAGGGAGTGAGATTCTTCTCTGTGGACCTCAGCTATTATCTCTCCTATACCTCTCAAGGTTAGATCAAGGCCATCGGCGGCTTTACCTACTCGACAGTCATCCCCTGTAGCCCCTTCAACCGAAGGGTCATCACCTTGGTATACCTATCGTAGGTCCAGGAAGAGTAGTAAGGGTCGAGGCTATTGTGGTGGTTTGAGGGATGTAGACGAGTCTGCACACTCACATCCCTACAAGTGTCCACTTTGTCATGAGATGTAGTACCCAGTCAGGTCCCTTGTCTTCTCCATTCACAGGCAGCGGCACCCTAGAGCCCACTCCCTCTACTACTCCTCGCTCCTTAAGCGCTCAAACTACCCCTCACTCTAGCTCTGCTACTCCATCCACCGCTGCGAATCCTTCGGACTTTTTTTTGCCTGAGGACCTTTTCTACAGAGTGAATCGTGTTGGAGAGATTATACAGGATGAGGACGGGAAGGCGGTCACCAAATACATGAGGAGGTTGGTGAGCACCAACTTGCCAAATGATATATTCAAACCTTGGAAACAATAGGACAATAGATCCAAGGAAGCTTACATAGACGCCCTCAAGAGACAATTTCCAAATCCTAAAGGGTTTGAGTTTGAAAAAAATGCCATGCTTGCTACCATGGGACATCTCCTTAGGTCTCATAGATATGAACTCAAGGATGATGTAGTCCAAGGTAAACACAAGCCAGGGTGGGTAGACCAGAAGGATTGGAACAAAGCGAAGAGGTTTTACAAGGACAATACAGATACGTGTGAGCCTCAACGACAGGTAGCAAGGATACACCTAGAGATCGTAGGTCCTTCGCATCTCGGGAGCGGTGCTAGACTCAGCAACGAGGCATGGGTGCTAAGTATATATTTATCTTCTACTGAATTTCTAATATGCTCAATCGTTCAAATGTCTTGTCATTCATATCTAACTAAGTGAATTTAGATCCATAGGAATCTGTGATTAAAAGGCCTCTAGACAACGAGGAGTACAGAAGGGCCTTCAAAATTGGAGCCAAGAGATGGTTTAAGGAGAAGGAGAGAGAGGGAGTCCACATCGATTGGGAAATGTGGCAGTGCGTCATGTGAGTATACCCCATTCGTCTTCGTTATTGTTTGACTATCACCATTGCCTTACAAGTAACACTCTTAGTTTTTCTAACTTGTTTCATTCTTAGGGAGGCACATTCGACCCATTTGGGGACTCGGATGGAGAGACGAGATTTGAGGAAGGAGCGGCTCGAGATGCAGCAGAGGAGGGCGAGGGATCGAGCACACATAGAGAGACCGAGGGCGAGGAGAGCAAGGAGGACGAGGAGGATGAGGAGTAGGATAGGACAATATTTAGTGGTTCAATAATTCAGCACTTCTGCCATTTTGTAGTAGATTGCGCACCTCGGCAAATTTGCCATTTTGGAGTTTGGCACTTTTGCCATTTTGTAGTGCATTAGCGCAGTACTTTGGCAGATTTGCCATTTTGTAGCATACTGACATCACTTTGTAGACTTTCATTGCAAAATTGTAATGTACACCTCCACACTTGTATCGCATCTAGTTGTGATTATAATGGGAAAAAAATTATGTGGGACAAGAGGGGACTGAAACAAGCCCCATCCTGCCCCACATAATTTTTTTAAAGCTTCGGTAAAAACATCGATATATACCGACGCCTCTACTGACACTGTAGCATTGGTATATAACGACGCCTACACTGATGCCCATGCCGACATTGTCAAGTATATTTTACCGACGGTGACACCGATGTCCATACCAATGCTTTCTTTGCCACATCCACACCGACAGAATTTCTGACGATTTCCACTGATTTTAAAAAAAAATTATTCGTATTTAGCGTCAGTATCAATGTTGGAAAGAGGCTCGTGTCTTGTAGTGTGCAAAGGAGAGCATTTCCCAAAGTAACCTCTGACCCAAGTCTACTATCAATGGTATGGGCATGGATTTCTTTACCCTCTATTAGAGGCTGCACTGACAAAACATTGACATAAGTAATGCCATTCACTTTCATGCTTGCTAGTTGCATCAGTTGAAAGAGCTAGACTTCCTCCTATCAGTATCCTTGTTCTACATATAATATTCCAAGACACTATATTGCATCCAGGCATTTTATCCAAGACACTTCGTGCTTCTTTTGGACTACCGCAATTCCCAATATCCAATAAGACCCATCTCCCAAATTCCCAAATTAGTAAATCAAATAACCCCCAAAAAATGGAAATAAATTTTAATCAATTCTGTTAGCAAAATTGTTCATTGATCCTCTCTTGATTTCACAAAACCATCAATTGTGGTTTATGAATGACAAACAGCTTGTAGTAGTACTCATCATCTCTTTGAATACTCCAAAATCGATCGATAGGCATGGAAGGTTTGATAGCCAAGGCAAAAAGAGATTCAATTCCTAGAGCGAGTGTAATTCAAAGTAGTTTAATACAAAACATCAAAGTGCAAATACTGAGATGGATCGTAGCACAAGGGCCCACATCGTGTTCCTTCACGACAATTTTCATAATGCCTTGGTGCTGCCTTACGCATCGGCTTCCCTTCTTTGTAGTGCAAGGTCATAATTCTTTTGCTCTTAGTCTCCTTAGGCATGCACTCTTACCTACGATGCAAAAAATTAGATATGACATGAAGTTGTTTTGACAAAACTATTAATTGTGTCTTTGCCATAGTTTTCAGACTACTAGATATAAAGAGAAATTACGATGACATGAATTTCAAAGAGGGCACACAGGCACAAGGGGAGGGTGCAGAAAGGAATCTCATGTCAAGCACGTCTTGCAAAAACTAAGGGGAGTGTTGGCAGTGTGAGGATACATGATACCCAAAGTGAGCCCAGATGCAATCATGGGGGATTTCTACCGAACCATTCTTCTAGATTGGAAGCTAGCAAAGATTGATTTGTTGAGCATGAGTTAGTGTTGGAGGATGGGGGAATAGAGCCAACAACAATGGAAGCGGGCAAGGTAGCGATGATGGAAGGGCTATTGGGAGTGTTCAAATCATGGTCTGTGATGAACACAGAATGCCTCATCGCATAGTAGCAAAAGCAAAAAAACTTAGAGAATACATGAATTATAAACTAACCTGGAGGTTGAAGAAGACAAATCGTGCGCAAGAAAGATCGATCATGAGTCATGACAGGTGGATGGAAGTTATGAAAGGCTTAACACCCTTGGATCATAAGAAATCCAAGGGCTCCTTCTTGCCCACGTGGCTTAAGGAGAGGCCTCCTCTCCCTTTCATGGACTAGGCTGGTCATGTAAATATGGACAAACACATTCGACAATAGCCGCTCAGAGGAACACATTACACATACTAGTCTGACCATTCTCGAATATACATTACTCTTTCAAACAAATAACATTACCTTCCACCCACATTTGGCAAGCCTATTGAATGTAATTCACCTTGTTATGGTAGGTAGCCTAGAAGGAAGTTTTCCTTTTCTAAACCCTCGTTAAGCCATGTGTTTCCTTTTCTAAACCCTCGTTAAGCCATGTATCGTGATTATAGGCATTAATCTTTATGAAGATCTAAGGGTTTGCAACGTGCTTTCTAGAAAAACAAAACTTTTGTGAGCTCTCCTTAAGCCACGTGTACAATTTTAGGCCCTTGATTTTAGATTGATCTAAAGGACTAAAACACTCCTGCTAAATTTCACCCAAAAGCATAGTACTTTTTTATTCATTCTTCCCACAAATCTATTATATAAGGCAGGAGATAATTGCATGTTTTCTTTCTTGCCATCACTTGATTGAGTAATTGTTGGACAAAGCTCACGACCTTGCTACTGAAAGTCCAATTGGATAATAGTGAGGATTTAAGTCCACTTTGGCGTTAGAGCTATTGCCTATCGCAACCTAGTTTAATGTGAGATTTAGAAACTCAGATGCCCCTTTTCTTGAAGATCAAAGGATCTCAAAAGTGTCCAAAATGCAAAACACAAGCTACACTAGTGGATTGCAGAAAGCCATCCACATGTCCAAATGAGTGTTTTCAAATACGAGAATAGGACTAGGTAGACTAGAGAGAGTGCAAGTTAAGCTCCAAAATTTCGAGGCACCCATGAAAATGAGTCTAGACTAGATAGACAATGCGAGGAAGAGGTCAAAAGAGGGTTCAAAGCAAACAAAAGAATTAAAGGGTGTTTGACACATTATAGTTAATAGCCGTTTCAAGGGGTACTGGCCTCCTCGATAATTGAGAAGCAGGTTCTCATCTGCAGCAGCTTTAAATAATAAACAATAAACAAAGAATATAAGGGCAGAGTCCGGGGTCTGCCAGGTGGCAGCTTTTTTGTTTTAGTCCCATGAGCAAAGAAACCAGAGAAGGCGAGGGGTGACGTGTGCAAGGACACACTTGTGAGGCTCAAGGCCACAGCCTAAATTTCGCACGAGCGGCACGCACGAATTCCTATACACACGAGGGCCTTCATCTTCTTCAATCTGCATCATCTTCTTCTTCGTCGTCATTTGTTTATCTTCAACTTCTTCTTCGTTGTTTTCTTTTCATTTTCTGTCTGTTTACGAAGCTCCATCGCCAACCTCCATAGCCAAGCTCCGAGCTCATCGTCTCCTTCTTCATCTGCTTCTTCATTGCCTTCTTGTTCTTCTTCTTCTCCTTCTTCGTAGTCTTCTTTCATCTTTTGTTTGCTCTCCAAGCTCCATCGCCAACCTCTCCATAGCCACGCTCCCCTTTGATCCCAGCTCCACGCTCTCCATCTCCTCCATGCTCCCTTAGCTCCCTCCCTCCCCCCCAATGGCCCTCCACGACCTCTTCTCCCTCCCATCCAGCCCTGGTCGTGGAAACAGCACTCTCTCATCTCTTGAACGTAGCTTTTCTCTGTCATCTCACCTCCCTGATCCCTCCCTCCCCCCTCCCTTCTCCTCCTCCAGTAGCTTCTGTGCCTCCTTCTCCAGCCGTATCCCCTCATCCCTCGACGGTAGTTCCGCCTCCGTCACCCAGGACTTTCCCAGCTCCCGCGCCGCCTATGACTTCTGGTCATGCCCCGAGGAGACCTTCTGTAGCTGCGATTATAGTCACAACAATGCGGAGCATTGCTCTCTGCAGCACGTTGATTCCGTCGGGCTTCACTCCGACTGCGGTGACGTGTTTGTCGACCCCCGGAATTGCAAGCAGGACATGGACTTGGAGGGCCTTGCTGCCATTGTAGGCCAGCGTGTTCTTTATGGTGTGGCGGAACGTAGCTCTCCCACCGCTTCCTGCACTAGCTTGAAAGGCCCGGAAATGCAGGATGTTCTCGCAACTCTCTCTCAGACTCAAGCTCATTTCCTTCCCCTCAATACCATCCCCCGGTCAATGGACGTTGCGCAAGACATTTTGTCGAAAACATCGTCGTCTTGTTCAAGCTCCAGCGACATACCTTCGAAGAAAGGTGATGCCATCCCGGTGGATAGGACTCCAATCAGTGCGGAAGGGACCGGTAACAATGGGAATAGAGTATTCAGAGGAGTAAGAAAGAGACCCTGGGGAAGATGGTCCGCTGAAATTAGGGATCGTATCGGAAGGTGCAGGCATTGGTTAGGGACATTCGATACGGCAGAGGATGCAGCTCGCGCCTATGATGCAGCTGCCAGAAAGTTGAGGGGTGCGAAAGCTCGCACAAACTTCATTCTTCAGTCGTCCGGACCTCCAATTCCAGTTAATGCTCCTCACTTGGAACCTACCAAGGGTTCGCAACGAGGCAAGAACTGCAAATCGTCTACGAAAACTCCACAGAAACCAAGTACTCAGACTCAAAGCAGCTCCCAGGGCGTGACGTTACCACCATGTCCCGCTCAGTTCAACTTCCAGGAGTATTTGAAATCCACAGACAAGCGTAAGGCGACGGAGGTACGGTGGAGCGACAGTTCGTGTATTGGGACTCCTAAGATCGCTGTACCTTTGCAAACGGCTTCCGAGAATGATCAAGCTTACATGAAGATGGATGCGCTTGAGCTCAGTCCTGGTTATCCTCGACGAAGCGTTCTTCAGCTAGCAGGCAGAGCTGGAAATGACGCTTCAGGGTGGCACCCCTCTTGATCGGTGTGCTGCCCTTCCGTGCAGTAAAGCACTTTCTTTGTCTGCAATGCAGCATTCGTCTTCTATTGAACTTTCTAAATCGGCGGAAAGTTGTAAAGACGGATGTCCACTGAAGCCACTGATCAAGCTAAGCGTTCATTGTAGTCCACTTCCGTTTCGAAGGTTCTAAATGAAGCTTTTGTAAAAGGCGATGGATGAAAATATACAAGCATGAACTCAGTTCGTCATCTATCAGTGTTTCATGATGTCTTCCGGAGCGTTGTTCACAATAATCTGTTGATGCTAATCGTGCAAAGATATGTTACTACTTGTTTGATTCCTGTGTATTATTTTATTGCTCCAGTTCGCGTCTTCGTTGATTTTTAGATAGCGAAAATCTTCGTGGAATGTTGAGAGCACTGCTGTTGTAGAGGCGGCAAATGGGTGACGATAATCGGGTCGCATCAGTGCTAATGGAGAATTTGTTATTTCAAGTACAACGTATTACGGCCTTGCGGCTCTGTCTTTAGTCTATCGTGCAAGCTTTCCTTCCACATAAAAGAGACCTTTTTCTCCCAACATGGCACGTCGTGACTTGTAACGCTGGATGAAGCACGGAGTCTCGTTCCTAATTACGTTGCAAATTGCATTTTGGCTGTTGAAAAGTCCTTACAACCGTTCACCATTGCACGACAATCCTTTCGCGCGCCAATTAGAGAAACCAGGCGGTAGAAAGATCGGAAACCACTGGCGAGTCCAGTTGGGAAGGACACATCTGAAATATGAGCACAGCGATAACGTAATATTCGCAGGGGACTTGGAAGAAAACGACAGCGAAAGCAATTTATCATGGGATCGTATCTAAGGATCTGATAGAATTGAGAATCCTAAGGGCGGAATTCCATAAAAATAATCAAGATTCTAGTAGCGATCCGTCCATCCTTTGCAGAGCCGGACCTCCAATTTCTGTTGTTGGGTGCACGTAAAAGTTTGCGGGAAAGCATTGGATTCGTGACAACGTGAGAATCGTATTATTCTGATTCTGAAAGAGGCAATGAATTCAACGAATACGTGAAAATCGCCAGATGACGACACGGGCTTTCGTTTTTCGAGGAATACATCACGGTTCACGGCGCTTCAGGTTGCTTAAATCGTCAACTAGCCATATTATTATCAACAGTAATTTCTCATTGGCAACTTACAGCTAACAGCTACTGCGTTTCCTACTAGCTATACAGAAACCGTTTCTCATCACCTCATATTTCTCTAAGCTGGAAAACCATTGGCCACCTCTCCTAATTGGAGATTTAGGCACTTTTATCTCTTAAATTCTCAAATTTTCTTTGAGAGATTACGGTCAACAGCTACTGCGTTTCCTCATTAGTGCTAGTAAGTATCCAGAAACCGCTTCGTTACCTCTTAATTCTCTATTTTTACTAAGTCGGGAAACCAATTAGCCACCTGATTAGCGCTATAAGAATACAGAAACCCCACAATTCTTCTGATCTTACCAAGTTGGATTTCTGTGGATATGTTGCATGCAGCATTTGTGGCAGCTTTTCGAAGAAATTCGATCTATAATTGATATGCTCAGTTAGTGTCTATTATTCGGCTGTTTCAGGCAGGCAGGCAGGCGGTTGCGGCATTGAATAGCCCTACAGGCTACACTTATTAGCGAGCCTAAATAATAGGTGTAACCGATTAAAAAAATAGGGGCTCGCACGGGCTGTAGCCGGTGCACAGGCTAGGTGTAGCCCGTAACCGGGGCAACAGGCGCCAGCGTGGCGGTCACCTATCCGTGGACGGCTACGTGTGGGGCCTGTTATCAGCGGGTGCCACGCGGCAGGCTGAGAACCTGCCAAGGAGGCGCGGCGGGCGTGCAGGGCGGCAGGGGAACCGGGGAGACCCGTGGTGACGTCAGGGGTGACCGGGGAGCGCCGGTGGGGGGCCAGGGGTTTTGGTCGTGGGGAGTCAATGCGCGCCGGTTACGGTTCTTGTCGCCACTTTACATGACTTATATTCAAAATAAAGATTAATCATTAAAGCGTAGAGCTGTACTGTGTAATAAAAACCGTATATTGGTGTCTAGTTGGGAAAAACCGTAACCTGGTCGCATTCCAATGGAACTGGTTCCCTTTCGTTCGAAACACGACCCCCCCGAAATACCGTATCGTAGGCCTGTATCCGTTCTGTCCTTGTGACGTGTCTCGTTTCGGGAAACACGATCATTGCTTGCCCATCCTACCGTATACCCCTCAGTACGTAGTCTCTCTTCAAAGCGTACCTTAGTAACCTTACGATTCCCTCCCCCTTCTCGAGACCTTCCACGTCGATTCCTTAAAATTTAAAAATTCAAATGAGAGTAACTACTCTTTCGCCCCTTCTCTCTCTCTCTCTCTCTCTCTCTCTCTCTCTCTCTTCCCAGGTAGTTGAAATCCTCACCCTCGGAGAGTCAATACCCACGAGCTCGGAGAGTCAATACCCACGAGCCCTTTTCTCCACGTCTCGTACGACTTTGAAGCATTTTTTATGTGAACTAAATGCTTCTCTTCTTTGAGAGTCAGTGTCCACAAGGCCTTTTTTGCACATCTGGTACGACTTTGAAGCATTTGTCGTGTGAACTAAATGCTTCTCTGCTTTAATGCGTTTTTAATGAGCTCTAGGGACTGTCTGATGAGAGACAAAAGGGGATGAGAGACAAAAGGGGACCAAGCCTCCAACAAGGTACCTATATCTTAAGAAGTCTCAAAGAAGTACATGCTAAATTTAGATCCACAATTTTTTATGGCATTCGACAACATAGCAACAATATCCAAGATGAGATAGAGAAGCCCTCTCATCCCCCAAGGTGCATGAAAAGTGTGACAAATATTAAAATTTGATAGTTGGAGGGGCGTTATCCTCTACAATCATTCTAGAAGCTTTGCCAAATAAAGGCCCTTTCTTACTGAATGGACATCCACTAGCACCAAGTCCAAGTTCAAGAGGAAGACCAATTGATTTAGGAAACCAAAACGGCATATGAAATGATGTTTGAGCAACAACAATTTGTTGAGCTCCAAGCTCAAGAATCAAGATCCGCGATTGATCTTACCAAGGAAACCAAGCTCGAACGTAATGAATTCAAGGAGAATTCAATTTAGGGTTTAGGGTTGTCAGGAAGGGACATCCAAGATGATACAACTAGAGAAAAAGTTGGGGGTAATGTTGAGCCCCTTGAATGAAGGGCCTCAATGCAATGAATCATCAAATGGAATTCCTTAGCGAAGTGAGTAACAAAATGACAACGGAAGAAATAGTCCAATAAAGCACGAGGTGGCAGATTTAGGAATATGTAGATCGTTTGGATTAATGCAATTGAGAAGATAAACCATGGAGAGAGCAGTGCATCAAGCCAAATGTTAGAGCTACTGTACATTACAAAAAATTTGGACTCAAAAAGGGCCCTGTAAGGGAGCCCTTAGGCTGGTGACATGGAAGAATAAGGTGAATAAAACCCAATAGAATATTGGCTGGTGGAGGGCAATAGAATATTGGAAGTGGCCTGACTTCTCTATTTCTTTATTCAATGGCCCAAACAATGAGGTGAAGCACCCACTTACTGCCTCAACTCTCCCATCACGTTTTTTAACTATAACCAAACTGAGAAACCTAGTTTCTCAACCAAACTTGAGCCATTTGACCTGAAACCAAATCCTCCCATCCAACTACCACACTCCTTTCATTCTCTCTCATTCCTCTTGCTTCCCTCTCATTTCTAAGCACCATTTCGAATTTTTCTTTGCTCCAGTCCTCTTTTCAAATTTCCTGCTAGCTCTTGAGCGGGAAGCCTTCCTCTCTCATCTGAGATTCTCCCACGATCTGAAATCATTTCATTCAGGAAGACAAGGCAATCAATGTTCTGAGTGAACCATAAATGATAAGATTCCTGTGAAGTATTGTTCATTGACATAGTTTAACAGTGTTTGATGATAAGTAAATGTTTTTTTGAATTTATAGATTTCAATCGTTAGATTTTGCATGCAATTGGGGTTTTCATTTTTGCTTGGTTTGATACTTTTCTGAAACATGTCATGTTTGTATATTATTTATTGATGTGAATGTTATATTATATTAGGTGGAAAGTGCATGAAATCATGCAAGGCACTCGGAATTTAAAAAAGGTGGATATCCATTTTCAAATAGATGCAGAGAATGCACCGTTTTTAAAGAGAAATGCATCCTCCTTAGCAAGTGAAAGTGATTTAGTAGCTCTTTGAAATCAAGGAAAAGCACATATGGATTTGTGGTTAGAAGGGAAAATATATCCAGTAGATCCACAAACTTGTTAGACTCCTCAATTCCATGGATTGACTAGCTTAATAAAGTTTCTATGTAAGGGTGAGAATGGTTTGTTAGGATATTGTGGAAGGTTGATTGGTCATGGAGCAAGTAGCCTTCACAGCCAATATCAATCTTCGCTTAATGAAAGAGACGAAAGGATCGCAATGTTGGAGGCTTGGAATCAACATTTGGTATCATGTATGCAAGCTACAAGTGTTCAAATGTCTGCATATGATGGCATAGAGAACAAAAATCAAGAATTACAGGTAAAGGTTCAAACATTAGATGCTCAATAAGGAGAGAGCACTATAAATGCAATTCACTTACAGATGTAAAACACAGCTCTGAAGGATGAGATCAAGAAGTTAGAGAAAACATTATCATTCATGAAGGATACTCCAATGGGTCCAAGACTATGTAAGAGGAAATTGTGTCCAATGGATGAAATATCCAAGAAAAGTGGTCACTGGAAGCGTCAAGTGAGAGCTTGTAGCAGTGTTTCAAAACTCATGTCTATCCATGATGAACACTATGGTGCTATGGGTGAAGTGTTTACAAAAAAAATGTTGGAGTCTATTATACAACATCCAAAATTCAAAAGTCTAAAATCAGAGATAACATCTGAGTTAATGAACAAAGTTGTGGAGCCTTTCAATGCAACTAGTGCACAGGGAGTTTGTGATACTCCAGGGATAAGTACAAGGGCATGTTGGCTCATATTTAAGAGCTTAAAAACAGCATGTCTTTCTATGGGAGCAAAAGTTAAAGCCCCGCTTCCTAAATTGACTAATGTTGATAAGGCCAGGCATGCACTCAATTTGGGTGTACTTGATTTAGTCAGTGAGCCCCAGCATGTATGTAGTACACTAACTTTGAAAACAAAGGCTGGAGAGACTAAAGAATTGGAATTAACAGTCAATAATAACTTTGTGATGGATGTTCGAAGAGTTCTGCAAGCCATGGTGAAGTTTTATGATATGCTTATGGAAGAATGCAATGGTACTTTGAAGATTGTACTAAAGCTTGATGAAAGTGAGGTCAAAAATTGGAAAGAGTTAGTTTGACAATGATGAATAGAATACTGGACCTTGAAGTTGATCTTGATGATGCAAGACAGTTCAGTATGCAATCTAAACAAGAGA
The DNA here is from genome assembly GCF_047967505.1 of Dipteris shenzhenensis. Taxonomy (NCBI): domain Eukaryota; kingdom Viridiplantae; phylum Streptophyta; class Polypodiopsida; order Gleicheniales; family Dipteridaceae; genus Dipteris; species Dipteris shenzhenensis. The sequence continues at coordinate 30,583,525 of NC_141608.1, read as the reverse complement.
TTTGGTGATTGGCTGCCGTTGAGGTATGATGGAAAATTGTATTTTAATGCAATAATGCAAAAAGACTTAAAATATTTTGAAATAACATGTGAGTTTTTTTTGCAGGTGCTGAAAGAGTCACATTCAATTTTGAAGTGGTTTTTTTATCAAACCGATATCCCAAGTGTGATCAACGGTCATAACAATGGTGAGCTACTTGAAGTTGAGGGCTATGGATCCTACCGTGTAGAATGGCATCTAGCTGTTGACCTCAAGACTATTAAATGTATGTTTAATGTGCCACATGGAGCAGATACAGGCCATCCTTGTCCACTGTGCATGCAAACGAGAGTACCTGCAAAGGGTGGTAAAAAGAATCAAAAGCAATGGGCCTTTGAACTTGCAGAGATAGATCAAACTAAGGCACCGGATAGGGATGCTCTAGGGAAAGATCCATCATGGAGCCCAATCCTTGAAATTCCTCTTGAGCGAGTACACATTTGTGCGCTTCATGCTATTGTGAGAATAATTGAAAAGTTGGTGCATCTATTCATCATTGATGCATATAACTTGAAGCCCCAACAAGAGAGTGAGACGATGATTGCAAGAATTGAAAAGGTTCTTTTAGATATGGGACTACACTCTGGGCAAGTAAAGATTACAAAAGATGAGAAAAGATCTGGAAAAACAAGCAATGTTCCTTGTAAGCCAAAAGCTTTGGTGGTGTCAAGGCTTTAAAATTCCATTCTGCAAAGAAGAAGAATGACAAGTTCAAACGTGCTAATGAGTTTGATGTATGGAGAAAGTTACACAATGCCTGTTGTGAACGAGGGGGGAAGGGACAAAAAAGATTGGAAAAGGCACGAGTGTGGTTAGCTCTTGATAGCTTGGTACCTTTACTACAAAAGAAAAGATTCAAAGAAGATGATGCACAGTGTTTCATCAATGCTATGAATGACTTTAGCCAGAATATGGAGATAGCTTTGGGAAAGAATCATTTCACATAGTACATGGTAATCTCTAACTTGGACATTGAGATGTGTATATTGAATGGTCATATATTTACTGATTTGTTTTTCTATTTGGCAGCACATATTATATGCTCATGCACCATACATGGCATGGAGTTATGGAAGCATCGGAGAGTGGTCTACTCAGGGCATGGAAAGATCGCATTGGCAAGCACGTTGTGTATATAATAGAGCGACCCAACACAGGGGTGGTAGAACTAAGTCAAGCCCAATGGTTCAATTGGTTTGATGGTGGTATAGGTGTATCGAAATAGCAGCTGCAACACTAGCATTCAAAGAGTCCTTAGTGTCTCATGCAGTGCAAGATGTTAACGTGGAACGTCGAAGAAGAATATACAACTCATCGAATGCAAGACAGAGTCATGCAAGTTGGTGTGCAACCTATCATAGACAAGGGCACATATGGGTGGAGACAGATGAAAATGATGGTGTAGACTTCCAATATGGATGCCCACGCATAAGTTTCAGAATTTATTTGTAATTTTAGTTATGTGATCTGCAGTAAAGCCAACGTATAATGGATGCAAGTTGCAGTATAAATGAGAAATTTTGTGTTATGGGATGTTAATTATAAGTATTTAGCTCAAGGTTGCACTAATTTTACTTTTTTAAGGTTTTTTATTAAAACAAGTATTTTTTAAAAATTAGGGTTTTTGTCCCTATATAAGAGAATGCGCCCTCATTTTCATTTCACTATTTAAAGAGCTCTCCACTCCCACACCACCTCCCACTTGCCCCTGAGATTTCCACCCTATCTCTTGCACCCTCACCCTTTCTCTTGCACACTCTCTCCATCCCCCATGGCCAGGCCCAAGATTAAGGCACCACAGAGACTGGCACAGCTAAACCCACCTCTAAACTCAGTGACAGAAAGTGATAGCCCCCCCCCTCTCCCCTCTATGATCCCCATCGAAGGGAGAAACTGCCAATCCGGAAGCCAGACAGGGAGCAAGAGGGACAAAGGAAGGCACAAGAGGAGGGACAGAGGAATGCACAAGACGATCCTCTGATAGAGACAGATGACTCAGAGAGCATAGAGGAGGAGCGTGTGGAAGAGGAACAATGAACGACAGAGCAGAGGACCAAGAGAAGAACAAACAATCAGAGTCCATGCCAACGAGGTGTTGGGATATCTCAAGGTGTATGCCTCAGGCACACCTTATGTTTCTATGTGTGAGTGCTAGAGGCACAGTTAGGTGCCCACAAGCACAGTTAGGTGGTGGAAAAGCCACATAGGATGATTGAGTGAATCTAGGAGCAGATTGAGGAGATGATTGAGGAGCTTTGAGGTCATCAGTGATGTCAGTGACCTTGTATGAGGTGCCTACTTAAGGACCTCTTTCTTCTTCATTCTATATGCAAGTATTCTGATTTTGTGTCCACTCTACTTTTTCCTTTCAGTATTCCAACATGGTATCAGAGCCCTTTGATCCCCCTTGAGCCCATTTCTGCCACATCATCATCTTCTTCTTCATCTTCTTCTTCTCCATTTTCCTCTTTCTTCCCAAAATCTTTGAGAGCTTGGTTCTCCATCTACAAACAGCCATTGCCCAAACCCTCTGAGCTGGAAACTCCTCTAGTATGGGCGAACTTCCACCTGCAAGCAATTGAAGAAAAAACGTCTGTGGTGGCTGCCATTCTCCAAAGAGCGAATTTCTTCTGTTGCTCAATACTCCCTGCATACTCCGACATTGCCTGAGCCCTCTTAGGAGTAGATGGGCGACCTCAAGACGAAGATTTTGAGCCATTTTTCAAGTCATTTGGTTCAGTAACGAGGGAGAAATCGTCAAAACTCAGTTTCAGCCTGTAGCAACTCTCCCGGGCAAAAGTGCGCACCATTTCGTCCAACCTCTGTGCTGGACCTTCTCTGGTATATGAGCTTTCTTTTGCTTCAGAAAGCCCTCTTTTCCTTGCTTTGAAGAGTGAGCTACAAGCCCTCCAAGTTCAGCTTTTCAGTTTTGACAGTTTTGGACAAGTTTTTGAAGATGATGCTACATAAAATGCTACTCTAGCATTTCTGTTTTTTGAAGCTTTCAATAACTTCAGCACAAGTGTGGATTCAGTTTGTTTTTGACTTGCTAGACCTGGTTTTGATTGGAAAGTGCTTATTTCACTCACTTCTATGAAGCATGTAAAAGGAAGCATCATTGTTTGAAGTCTAGTCAATACTATTTGCTACATTAAATGCTTGTATTTTGAAGCATTTCAGTTGTTATTCTAAGCCCTGTAAGAGAGAAGACACTACCCAATACTTGGGTTAGAGCCTCTTATGCCAAATATGTGAAAAGCCAAAACATAAAGCAATGTCTTGTTATGCTACAAAGGATGAAAATGCCAACCTGACTTCCTTATTGAAGATTGCCAAAACAATGGTTGCCAAAAAGGAAGCAAATACAGAGATCTACACTCTCATGGCACTTTTATTTAACTCCAAGAAAAAGATGAAGGTCAGACACCTAAGATATGCTTCTCTACACAACTATGGAGATGACAAGATAATAGGATATAACTTTCAGATCCACTTGTTCTATCATAGTACCATCTTATAAGGCACTAGACACTGCCCATGTGGTAAGACCTTGCCTTGACATGGATATTTTGCCTCCACAAGATGAGGCATCTCATGAAGATTATGCATTTTAAACTCATCTCTATGTATGCTCCAGATCTCTCTTTTATGTCAAGGTACTCAGCCTGGATAGTCCTCCAAAATGAATGAAAATAAACTATTGTGTTGTGTGTGTTTGTAAACACCTCTGGTCACCTTATGATGTAGGCCATGTGTATGTTTGTTCCATGGTACCTCCTACAGACATTGTGTGCATGTACATGTAGGGGAGATAACCATTGGAAGGTCTGTTTGTATCTCTTTCTGTTTACCTTACACCCAAGGGAACCCTTGCTAGCATGAGAACCTAGCCATAGATTTATCCTTGACCACCATGAGATGGCATGAGAAACTATGAGACTAGATGTATCCTTGACATAGCCTGAGGCATTTCCTTGAGGGGGGGTTTGTTGGGATATCTCAAGGTGTATGCCTCAGGCACACCTTATGTTTCTATGTGTGAGTGCTAGAGGCACAGTTAGGTGCCCACAAGCACAGTTAGGTGGTGGAAAAGCCACATAGGATGATTGAGTGAATCTAGGAGCAGATTGAGGAGATGATTGAGGAGCTTTGAGGTCATCAGTGATGTCAGTGACCTTGTATGAGGTGCCTACTTAAGGACCTCTTTCTTCTTCATTCTATATGCAAGTATTCTGATTTTGTGTCCACTCTACTTTTTCCTTTCAGTATTCCAACACGAGGGAGAGGTGCCCGAGCTCCAAGTGCAGGTCAAAGAGGCCCTCAACATCCAGGAAGAGGCCCTCCACATCGAGGGCAAAGAGGCCCTCCTCCAGTGAGGCGGCACAGATTCAAGCCAGGGACAATGGCACTATGGGAGATCAGAAAGTTTCAGAAGTCCATTGATCTATTGGTCCCAATGGCCAGCTTCACAAGGGTGGTACGCGAGGTCATGCAGGACCTCAACCTTAGTGCAATGTCCCGGTTTTATAGGCGCGGAGTTGTGGAGGCTCCCTGGTGTATTTCTAGAGACGCCTTGCTTGCGCTGCAGCATGCATCTAAGGCCTACCTAGTAGACCTCATGGATGACACCTAGCTGGCTGCCATCCATAAGAAAAGGGTCACGGTGACTGTTGTAGACATGGAATTTATTGTACGTCTTAGGAAGTCCAAGGGCACTTAGGGATTTTGTATGCTCCACCTTGTACTCTGCCTACGGGCATCTATCTTGTACTCTGCCTATAGGCATTCTACCTTGTACTCTGCCTATGGGGATCAATATAATAAAATGTCTTTTTTAGAGTTGTCTTTGCATGTGCAATCTTAAAATTATTTTCAATGTATTTGCAATGTATTAATTGACTTACATGCACTCTTAATGTATACAAAAGAAAAATGAAATAATAAACATCAAATCTTAATAGAACATGCAAAAGGAAATAATACTCAATTTTACTTAACATAGAAAAGAAAACAATGTTCTATAAACGGGAAGAGAAAATTATTTGAAAATGGTATTCTTTATTTACATTGAGTAGTATCACAAAGATCATCAAAGCTTGAATGCCTAAGATACTCTAGTCTACGCTTCTTCCTGCTTGGCTCAGATCCGTTTTTTGCTTGCTAAAGCACAGAGGGTTGCACAATTTCATTCTCTATAGCCAAGGGATCTGTAATGCCAGCTAGCCCTGCAATAGCTATAATACTATGAAGCGGACCAAATCGTGTGTCTGAGAACAAAAATAAAGCTACACTACACGTAATCAGAACAACACGATCAGCAGTAGGACAGATGGGCCTCATCTTCACCATCCGACTGAGGACCCTGAACTTCATGATGTTTATCTTTCCATCTGGCGATAATTGTTGATGGAACACCAAAATGTGTTGAGCCACTCTGTTGATGTAGTGGCCGATCGATGCCATCCCCCCACCAGAAGACCCTCTGGTTCCACCCTTGTGTCCGGCATACTCATCAACCCATAAAATATCTTGCAACCAACATAGTACGTCAAAATCCAAAGATTATATGAATTAATAAAATATCATTTTTCAAGAATTAATAAGAATAAGGGTTTTTTTCCAAGCAAAAATCATATCTTTAAGAAATCTTATTTGGGAGGCCACTGGGACCCTAGCAACCATGCCCATAAATTTTATGCCCAAAAAACCAACATCATGTGACCAGAGCTCAGTTTCTACAGAATTTGCAAAAACTGGCATTAGGGGAGGATTGGGGTCTCAAAAGGGCCTCATAAGGAATGGATTAGGGAATGCTTAGTGGGCTAATGCAAGGGGCTTGGAGGGTCCCAAAGAGGCCTAACCAGCCCAACCTAGGTGGGTTAAGCCCACATTTGAGCCCACCTCTCCCCCCATTAATGAGGGGAGGGGGCCACTTTTTGAAATTTGAATTTCAAATTTCGAATCTCCCTCCCTCCCTCTCTCTCTCTCTCCCTCCCTCCCTCTCTCTCCCTCCCTCCCTCCCTCCTCCTCCTCCCTCTCCCTCTCCCTCCCTCCCCCTCCCTCCTCCTCTCCTCTCCTCTGTCTTGCTCCTCCTCCTCCCTCCTCCCTCTCCCCCCCTCCTCCTTCTTCTCGCTCCTCCTCCCTCCTTCCTCTCCCCTCCTTCTCCAGCCACCCAGGCTCCCTCTCCTCTGCTCCTCCCTCTTGCAGAATCTCTCCCCTCCTCCTCCCTCCTATAGCATCTCTCCTCCTCCTCCCTTCTACAACAGCTCCTTCCCTCCCTTCTACACCTGCTGCCCTACTCTCCTCCTCCTCTTCCTCTTGCCCTCATCTGCTTCTCCTCCTCCCTCTTCCTTGCTACTCTCTCCCTCTCACTGCTCCATCTTTGCTAGCTCTCCCCTACATTTTAGCTTGCATCACTGATACCTCTCTTTGAGTACTCATGGCACCATTCGAGGACATATCCAACAAGTACCATGTGAACCTACAACTAGAGTCAGAATATGCAAGCACATGCTCTCCTTTAGACCCTACCACCCAAAAGAGGCCTCCATTTCATACAGTGCATGATGTTGTTCGGTTTGTTGGCAAGGGACATGCTGGATTACTCGGTTATTGCAATCGATTGAACCATTCTCAGACATTGGCTCTACAAGCAAGCAAGGTGCAGAGAGCCCAAGCATAAGAACTTGCACATTTGGGAAATATTACTATTGTGGCAATGCATAATAGTATGCAGGATCTCCAATTGCAAAACAAAGAACTCAGTGACAAAGCAAATGCACTGGACTTGGAGCGACATGAATTAGAAGAATCAATCCAGAAGCTTGTTGAAAGCAAACAAGATTTGAAAAGGTCTATCTATGGCCAAGTTCAACGTGCTGTGCAGAAGGAACGAGAGAAGTCGATAGAACGAGTACAAAAGTTGGAGGGAACACATTTGGGACTGAAGGAGAGGAAAAGACAATTGCAATCTATGGATGCATTGTCAACCAATAGTGGTGCCCGAAAGAGGAGAATACAGGCTGCAAGGTTAGTTCCTTGAATTTTCAATGAAATTTCTTACTCCAAAATATTTGTGGTGTTGCATTCTTTCCACTAAGACTCATTTGTACTCTACTTTAGGAATTTCATGGAGGATGTGATGGGAACAAAGGAAATGGATGATAGTGATCCTTCATATGTTCTAAGAAGTTTAATAAAGCCAAGTGATGTCATGGAAGTGTTGAAGGACCCTAGACAAAAACGGCTACGTAAACAAGTTGCTAGAGAGGTAATGAAGGATTTCAAGGGCCTCGTCTAAGCAAAGGAGGCTTGGAGCTTGTGATGCTGCTGGTGTAAGTCGTGAAGCTTACAACTCTGTTTTTAAAATTTTCAAGTCTGCTATGGAGGAAAAGTATAAGATATCTACAATGCCATTGCCAACACTGTGGTTTGTAAGGCTTGCACGTCAAGAAACAAACCAATGTGTTAGAGAAAAGCTTGGAGGATACCATTGTGTAAGTGGCACAATGACTTGGAAGAGTAAAAAGAAATCTGGCATCCAAACGTTTGAGATGAACGCTTTCAATAATGTTTACACGGATGTAGAGAATTTGCAGAGAGCCATGGTCAAATTCTATGGGATGAGAGAAGAAGGTAAGAGAAATTCCCTCTTCACATTCAACTTTATTTCTTCTGATTTCTATATCCTTACTGAATTTCTCTTTCATTGTACAGATGGCAAGCTAGTATTTGTTATAAAAATGGATGAAGCTCAGTTGGTAAAAGAGCACAAGCTAGAGAGGGTGAGCATTTGTATTATGAACGATGCCTTGCATTTTGCTCAAGGGGATGAGGAAGTTGAGCAGGGTTTCTCAATCCAATCTAAGAAGGACATATGGTGGCTTGCAACCTTTGAGACCCTAAAGGAGTGCCATGAGACATTGAAGTGGGTTTTGGAGAGAACCGGCATCCCGTCGATTATTCAAAGACAAGAGGCAAGGCAAACATTAATTGTGGATGGGCATGGAATGTTTCAAGTTGAATGGCATCTAGCTAGTGATTTGAAGACCCTCAAGTGCTTGTATGGTTGTGATATAGGTGCAGATGCAAAATGGGCATGCTTGTATTGCACCCACTCTCAGAAGATGCAAAAGGGAAGCCTACAGTGGGAAAATGGCATCCTTTCTTGCAACCAAAGTGCAGCCCCTGATCGTCACAAAAAGGATCCTAAGTGGGACCCCATTCTACCAATTCCATTGGAGCGGGTACATGTGTGTACTTTGCATGTTGAACTGCGTATACTTGATAAGTTACTCTATCTCCATCTAGTTTATGCTTGGAATTTGAGGCCACAACAAGTATCTACACAATGCATTGCAAAAGCTAAAGAACTACTCTCACTAATGGGACTTCACGAAGGCAATGTGAAGCTTAAGTAGGACAAGAACCAATTAGGAAAGACACAAAATCTTCCTACTAAAGTGTCCATGGGTGGAGGAAAGGCAAGGAGGTTCTTGTCCAACCACAATGCTGATAAAGAAAAACATACATTGGCTCAAAGCACCCTAGGTTGGGAGTACTGGAAAGATTTGTGTGAGTGCACCACAAATCAAGCTTCACATCCGTGAATCACTACTTTGAGAGCAAAACTGTGGACAAAGCTTGATGCATTTATAAAGTTTCTTAGAGAAGGTCAAACAGATGAGCTTTATTATGAAAGATTCAAGACAGCATTGGCAGAATTCATATCATTGATGGTTGAAGCATGGGGGGAGTCACATATTACACATTACATGGTAATCCTCCTTAGGTTGAAATTTTATGCTTTAAACTTGAGTCAGTTTATGTTTCTAATACAATGTTTTTCTTTACAGCATATTCTTTACGCACATGCACCATGGTTTGTGGAGCAATTGGTCCCTCTATCCATTTGGAATACTCAAGGAATGGAGAAATCACACTACAGAGCAAAGGCAGCATACTTCAAGAATACAAGGCATGGGGGTGGTATTGCGCAAAGCAATGCACTACATGAAATGTTTGATTGGTTTTATAGATGTCTAGAGGCCAGGACTCTCAAGCGCGATAAGGTAGAGGTCTCAAGTCTCACAAAAGCAGTTCAACATGTCAAGAAGACAAGGATATGTGCTGCTTGGAAGTCCTCAACAGGGAGCCAACGGGTTGCGGTTTGGTTGCAATGTAGAGTCAGACAGGGGAGGCATTGGGTCCTAAGAGAGCCCCAAATGTAAAATGTTTGATGAATAAAGTTAACACTATTTTGAGTCAATTATAGATACCAAAATTCACAAATTTGTTTGGAAATTGTAGAATTGCATGTGCGACATGGCAAGGCGGAGGGGTGAGTGGGTTGGGATTGAGGGTAGTGAAGATCAAGTATTACCGAACTGGTGACAGAAGACTGGGGGGGGAGGAGGTGCACTCAAAAAACCCTAATTTCATAGAAAAACCCTAAAGTGCTATAAAAAAGACTATATAAAGCACTTCAAAACCCTAAAATCCTTCATTTCTATGGCACGAGTTAAACAAATTGCTAGACCCACTGGACGCCGTTGAGACACTACCCATTATCCTCCTCACAATGCCATGGCCTCCAAACACGCTGCAAGCCCCAGTGGCCAAGAGGGCAATGATCAGCAGGGATCTGAAGGCAGTTCTCATCATCAGGAGTCCAAGCAACGCGAGTCCCCACCATCCGACTGTCATGGGGGATCCCAGGGATAGCACCATGAGGAATCCCAGCATGATAAAGGATCCAAGCACGATCAGGGATCCTCTCAGTCCTTCCACACAACTAACCATGGAAGTAGAGAGGTCTCCGAAGAGGGGCAAAATAGTCCAGTCAATCCTGATCAATTGCCCCTCCCTCCTCTGTGGGGTCCTGGCATGGAGCATCTAGACTAACAAGGGGAGCAAGAAAGGCAAAGAGAGGAGATGAAGAGATTACAGAGGCCACAACAAGAGGAAGTATTTGGCGGGCTCGCAGATATAATGAACCTTGGCCCTAATCCTCCAACCAAGCAAACCGCACGGAAGAGCACCATCAATGTTATGTGCCTCGATATTATCAGATATGAGGAGCCTCTAGTACAAGTTGAGCAAGAGCCTCAGCCTGCTATCTCACAGCCTCATGAAAAGGAAAAGAGACCAAGGACAAAGCAAACCCCTATGCACGATAAGCCATCTCGAAGGACCCACCATACACAGGAAGAGGAGTCTAAAGAGGTGGTTGCAAGGGAGGAGAGGCGAAAGAAGTTCAAAGCGGACAAGCGGCCATGGAGCCATGTCCAAAGGCCAGTGCAAGGTCCCCCAAATATTAAGAGGCGTAAAAAATTAGGCGTGAAGGCACTTTTGGAGAGCTGCAAGTTCCAAACTACTATGGACAATCTCATTCCCCATGCACCCTTCAAGCGTGTTGTACGTGAAATAGCACAACATTACAAGAGTGATGTGTGCGTTTCACTTTAAGCATTATGGGAGCAATTCAGAAGGCAACGAAGCAGATGACAGTAGGTCTTTTTGAAGACACGAACTTATGTGCTATCCATGCCAAAAGAGTAACAGTGATGGACAAGGACCTTGCACTCGCCAAGCGCATCTGCTCTGATCCCTTCCTTAGACTGTAGATGTTGTTTAGGTTCATTTGGTGTAACCCGAATCATTTTGTAAATATCTGCCCTTTGAGGCCAATGAATAAAAGATATTTTTATGTTCTATTACTATTCCCATGTTATTATACATGTTACGTGATGCTTTCCATCAGTTTATGCAAGTTCAGTGTGAATTTGAGTGGTCAAACAGGCCCCATACGCACCATAGCTTGGTCAAACAGGCCCCATATGCGCCATAGCAATTTTAGCATTTTTGGGCTCCCCGCGCGATGCCGAACACATTTGCCTTCTACCGCATGGTGAGATTCTTGCTGGATTGCTCAGAAATGACTATTACAGCGCAAATATTTATCTGATAGCATGCTTTTGAATGAAAATATTAATGCCAACAACAATTAAAGTTACAAAATACAATGACAGTATAAAATAAATTTTGTAAAAGAACACAAAATGGGGCACTGTATAAAAAGTATATATGTATTCATATAAAATAAATTTTCTATACAATAAGGCTTCAGAGTTTTTCTCTCTTCTTTAAGATACTAAGAACATCGGGCTTTGAATTCCCAAATACATTCCTAGCTCTAAACCTAGTCGATAGAGAGTCAATGCTATTGTCATTGCTGGCCAGGGACATGGCTACTACCGTCAATGCCATACCTTGAAAGTTGGTTCCAAAGGCATTGAGGGCAGCCATGCAGTTCACCAAAATGACCTTGTCAGCATTGCGATTGATGTCAGCATGACCAATCACTCTTAACAAGGCCTTGCACTTCAGGAGGTCATTAGTGCCATGTGGAGAAAACTTTTTGTAGATAACCACAAAGCGCCCTTTTGCTTGGCCAAGGTAATGTGCCAATGAGTGATCTCGGCTGAAGCTACTGCAAATAAGGCATTACCGAGATGAGAATAGGTCGACCTCAAATGCCTCCTGCAATAGTCCAACATTACATTAGAATTCCATTAAAGCAAAAGTATACCAAGAGAGAAGAAATTCAAAGCTCATAGTTTCTTACCACTATGGAGTCGTCATGCTCAATCCCTTCCTCTTTGTCAATGAGGATGGATCCAGAGGCCTCCTACTGGTCTGGAGTGAGATGTGGAGGCTTCTTCTAGAACATCAAGTAGGTCGGAGTAGATTGATGTCTTTGCATCTTTGATTTGGGCTAGTGTTAAAGCAAGAACCTCTTCTATTGAATCATCTACTCCCAAAAAACTAGGTTCTTGCATAGTCGTGTCCGCCTCGTATCCACACAGGACAGCAAGAGCTTCATCCTCTCGGAGACCAAACATAACCTCTATGTCATGGAGAAAGAGGTATTGTTCTCCATCGACAAGAAGGGGAGCAATCATTGTTGCGGGGTCAACAGAGGTGGTGCCCGAGGTGGATGGAATTTGAGAAGTAGAATGGGGTTCAAGAGGTTGCTGGAGCACTTCTAGGGCCAATGCAGCTTCCCGCTCCTCAGCTTCTTCATCTATGGGCTCTTCATTGTAGATGTTGGGCTAATCTATAGAAATAAGAGGATCGGAAAGGGCAGGGGCAGGGTCAGGGCTTGAGGTCGAGGCCTCCTCTTCTATTTGTCCCTCCTGGAGAAGGAAAATAAAGGTCATTTCCCAAGATAGGAACCTATTTCCTGTGTTTCTGACGACTCCACATGCTAGGAGGTCATTAGTGTCCATCTCCCTAAACCCTAGGGGTGTGAGCTGGGCTCAAAAGCGATCTAAACGCTTCACAAACTTGGGTTCTTGATTGAACAAGTACTTCAGATAATCAATTGGAACCCATCTTTTTGTAGTCATCAAGTTGATATGCAAAACTCGCAATATAGTCTTGCATGTACTTGATGAGGTCTTCAAAATCATCTCAGGCTCCCAAGTAGGTGCCTAGGACATCTATGGTCTTATCAAAGACTGGAAATAACTCCTCCTCTCTATCAATTAATGGAGTACAGGAGATGAAATCATGGAAGGCAGACCTAGCAGAATCGATGGTAGTTTGGTAGCTAGGAGAACTATGGCTATGATAGTGAAACTTTGAAACTAAAGTAACTTTATAACCTATGTATACCCAAATGTTCTAAATATTAAAAACAAAAAGAATTATAAATTTTTTGGGAAAAACTTGACATTGACATGAAATAAAACCATTCAAAACATCAAAATTAATTGCACCACTATTAATTAGAAAATGTCAAAATCCACAATTGTTCCACCCCACATTGTTTACAATCTTCAATATTGCACGAGGGATAAAAGTGGCACTATGCACAAGCTTCTCTGCACGCTTTCCTACCTTTTCACCATTTAAGGTAAAGTGAAAGGACTCAGACATGCCATCTCCATGACCAATAGGTGTTCCCGCATGTCCCTGAGAGTCCACTGTGACGTGACAGTCACATTCTTGACATCTCCTAAATGAGAACCAATACATAAACTTACCCTTGTATTATCATCATCGTTAGAGTCAAGGGGGAGCCAATTGCCACCAGTTTTGTTCTAGCTCCTATATTGGCAAGCAAAATATAACATTTGGCAGGAGATGTGGTACTTGACAACCACATTGTCCTTACATACATGGCATTGAAACAGATCACCCTTTTGTTCACTTGACCTTCTTCCCCAATTCACCCCAAGCAATTCCTCAAGGGCATTCTCATGTAGGCACTTGCATGACCACATGGTTTTTGTTATGTGCATCTAGATATTTTAAAAACAAGAAGCAAAAATGTGCAGAGGCATAAACCAAGACAACCTTACCCATTTAGAGCCAAATGTAACCTTCATGGCCATGCCCACATCCTTTGCAATCTTTTCCTTGTAAGATTGCATTGTTCTTGTGTCCACCATGTTGCAATCCATGTCTTCAAGTTGTGGTGTTGCAATGCATTGAAGATGGCCATAGCCTGATGCCGTCCTTGGAGTAATGTACTTGGCATTATACCAATAGATATTTCTTTGTTTCAAAGCGGAGGACTTCTCTCCAGCATGCATTTTCCTTCCTAAATCCTCATGAATGGCAGTAAACTTACCTAAGAAGCACTCAGCTGGTTCCCACTCCTCAAAGTCTGAAGGAAATACATCTGCTATGCACAAGTGCTATTTCAAAATACAATTTCAAACTGACTCATTACACTTCAAAATCTTACACAAAATGCAAACTTACAATGCGATGGTATTGTCGATTGATTGCTTGACGGAGGAAGGCGCATGTCCTTCCCCATGTAGATGTGTTGCACCTTTGCAAGCAATCCTTTCTTCCCAAAGCTTGAACTTCATGATGTGGCCCTTCCATTCATGCAAAAGATCACCTCTTTTGCTCTTGGGAAGCTTATGTGGACCCTTGGCAGATCCTCTCATGACTATCCAATCATTCAAGCTGTAGGTGCAAGGCACCCATTCACCCAGTGCATTTTTGCTCCTGTGGGACACAAAGTACATGTATGGTCTCCTCACCATGCTTGTACAGAGGTCACAACAGCAATAGTGGACTAGAAAGTGTAGCTTGGAGGGAGAGAGCAGCTCCGATAGAGGGAGAGAGAGGGAGAAGGTATAAAGGGTGCAACTGAAGGTTGAGAGAAGCTCCAAGAGGTGCTGTAGCTAGGAATGGAGGGAGAAAGAGTAGAGGGGGATGAGCAATTACTCCAAGAGGTGTTGTAGCTAGGAATGGAGGGAGAAAGGGCAGAGGGGGATAAGCAGCCACTACAGGAGGTACTGTAGCTAGGAATGGAGGAAGAAAGAGCAAAGGGGGATGAGCAACTACTACTGTAGGAGGTGCTGTAGCTAGGAATGGAGAGAGAATGAGCAGTTGCTACAGGAGGTGCTAGAGAGGGAGAAACACAGTGGACCAGAGCAGGAGGGGGCAAAGAAGATGCCAAATGAGTTCCCATGTTTGAAAAATGGAGGGAGAATGAAGCTGGGGACCGAAGAAGAGGAGGGGCAGGCCTGTAACAAGCTGAGAGGGGGGGAAAATTCGTCGAGAAGGGCCCACCGCCTCTTGAATGACTTGTAGGTTTGTTTGGGGGAGGTGCATATGGGAGAAGGGTCAAGCATGGGTTGAGGGGGGGGGGGATGGTTTGAGTGGTCCCCGGTGTAAGAGGAGTAGCCAATAGGGGCTATTTGCAAGTCTGCCCACCCTCCACCTCAACATGGCATTGCCCCATAAAAAGGAGCACTCCCATTGGTACACCTCAAATACCTCACTAATCCATTGAAATTAGGAAACACTAATTGGGGGCCCTTTGGAGACCCCAATTCTCCTCTAATGGCTCTGGTCGCATGATGTTGGATTTTGGGCCTATAGGGGTTTTTTGGGCATAAAATTTATGGGCATGGTTGCTAGGGTCTCAGTGGCCTCCCAAAAAAATTTCTTAAATACATGATTTTAATCTGTGAAAAAACCATAACCCTATTTACACAAATGGAATGGGAGGGGCAAGTGGCAGGGGCATGTGTAAGGGGCAAGTGTGATAGTGGCAGGATGTCCTGGGTTCAAAATTATAACATTTGGTTGGGTTTTGTAACCTAAACCCTCAATCTTATTTTTCATTCCCTAAATCAAATTTGGGATGCCTTTCACACCCTAGAAACCATGTCCATCATTTTCAAGCCAAAAACCCCATTGTAAACCCTAAGAAAAAATAGGGCTCTGGTCGCATGATGTCAGATTTAGGGTTTACAGGGGGCGTTTTTTGCTTGAAAATGATGGACATGCTTTCTAGGGTGTCAGAGGCCTCCCAAATTTGATTTAGGGAATGGAAAATAAGATGTGGATGTCTTGGGTTTAAAAGACATAAAATTTTCTTGGGTTTTCTACTCTAAACCCTAAACCCTATTTTTTATTCCCTATCAGTTGAAGAAAAAGCAATGATTTTTGTTCCTAAAATGGAACCTAGAATTATACTTATGATTTTGAATCACATGATGAAGCTAGCAAAGCTACATACCTTTTCTGCCTCATCGCGGAGTGCGTCAGCTACAGTGTCCAACTGGACTCCCTTTTGTGGTTGATCTTGAACTTCATGTTGGCTTGAGGTGCCAGCTTCTTCATCTCTGTCCCTGAACAATTCCCTCTTCAAATTCATGAACTGCTCATTAGACATGTCGTACTCTGGTGCGGCATCCTCGATTGCCTTCTGTGTTAGTTGGATTGGTGAGGCTCGACTCATCAAAGCGTGAAATCTCATCGATTGCTAGATTCACTGGAGCATCAAAGTCAATGACATCATCAAAAGTGTCATTCGAGAGCTGATAGAGCACCTCGTCCTCTCGAAGACCGGTTTCTTCCATCACTTCCAATAGGGTAAGGTATTCCTCACCCTCAATCCTAATTGGATCAACTGAAGCAAGGTGTGGCTTGCTTGGTACCTCATCTGGATTATAGGTAGAGGATGGATATGCACGAGTCGGATATGAAGATAAGATGACCTCTCTTTCAACTTGCTCCTCAGCTAGGCTAATAGTATGCTTCTCAAGCTCCAAGTCTAGGTTAGGTCATCTCCTCCACCACTTGTTGATGGACTTGCTCCACCACTTGTGGATGCAGGACCCTCGGGCTGCTCGTCAACATCCTCGTCAAACTTGCTAGTCGCAAGGAGAATGGTAAGGGCTGCATCTCTCTCAATCAAATGAATTGGGGAAGATGAATCATCCCCGATGGGAATAGCGTACTCAGAGAGAGAGAGAGAGAGAGAGAGAGAGAGAGAGAGAGAGAGAGAGAGAGAGAGAGAGAGGGACATTATCCATGGCCCTACCTATTGTCTTCTTGAAGTTAGCACTCTGGTCAAAAGAGCTCAAAATATCCAATGAAACCCATTGGTGAGGGGATTTAGCAATCGCAATAGATTGCCCATGGATAAGTCTATCAAAAAATTGAATAGAGGGATTATCATCAGGAAGGAGAGCTCTCAAGTGTGACTCAAGATGGAATGCTTTGCAAAAGATGGGATAAACCTAATCTGCAGAGCCATGGGAATCAGTGGATGAAATCCACTAGTCAAAAGCCTCTCTAGGGGAAGCCATGAGGGTAGGAGGATGCTCGGGAAGACGAAAGAGGAGGCTATGGAATGCAAGGTTACTCAAGAGTGGGAAACTGAAAATGTGAAAATGACCTTAGAAGTGTACTTTATAAATGGACATTCCCTTAAAAACGCTCTAAATTACAATATTTTTATATTTATTGTTTTTTCTCTGGAAAGTCTCTCTCTCTCTCTCTCTCTCTCTCTCTCTCCCCTTAGCTATCTCCCTCTCCTCTCTCTCTCTGTCCCTCTCTCTCTTTCTCATAGACCCACAAGGTCTTCTAAGGATGTTAATATAATTTTGTTTCTTTCCCTTCCTTTGTGTCCCTCATTGCCTCTCTCTCTCTCTCTCTCTCTCTCTCTCTCTCTCTCTCTCTCTTGCTCCCCTCCTCTCCCTTGCTCTCTCTCTGTCTCTCTATCTCTTTTCCTCCCTTTGTGTCCCTATTTGCTCTCTCTCTCTCTCTCTCTCTCTCTCTCTCTCTCTCTCTCTCTCTCTCTCTGTGACATGCGATGATCATCTTGTTGCCATGTTTCCCTTAGCTATCTATGTCATGGACATTGATTTTACATATACACTTTTTGTATTTTGTTAGCGGCTCCACCCTTTGGATCAGTAGTATATGGGTTTTCTTTCAATCTCATAGTCTCTCAAAGACCTTAATTAACTTTCTTATTTTTCTCTTTCTCATCTTAGAGGTGCAAATGAATAAATGCAATCTTAACTCTCTCTCTCTCTCTTCCCATTCTCTACCTCTCTCTCTCTATCCCACTCTCCATCTCTCTCTTTTGTCCCTGTCTCCATTGTCATGGACATTGATTTCATGTATACACTTTTTGTATTTTGTTAGCAGATCCACCCTTAAGGTCAGTTGTATCTAGGTTTTTTTTTTCAATCTCTTAGTCTCTCAAAGACCTTAATTAACTTTCGTATTTTTCTCTTTCTTAACTTAGAGGTGCAAATGAATAAATGCAATCTTAACTCTCTCTATCTCCCTTTGTATCCCTCCCCCTCCCTCTATCTCTAAGAAGCCCTTTGTGTCCCTGACTGCTCTCTCTCTCTCTCTCTCTCTCTCTCTCTCTCTCTCTCTCTCTCTCTCTCTCGCTCTCTCTCTCTCTCTCTCTCTCTCTGTCTCTATTCATACATCTAACTCTGTCTCATGGCCAAGTGCATTATTTGTGTTGCTTATTGTACTCTCAACTTCTCTCTCTCTCTCTCTCTCTCTCTCTCTCTCTCTCTCTCTCTCTCTCTCTCTCTCTCTCTCTCTCTCTCTCTCTCTCTCTCTCTCTCTGTTGCACACTCTAATTGCTATCTATCTCGAGATCACACACTCTCTGTCTTGCACAATACAGATATACAAATATCCACACAAATTTAAAATTACAAATATTTATCGCTTTATCATTCATAGACCATAGAGAGCCATCAATCGTGAGGTGCATACTTAATTTTAAAAATCTTAACAATAAATGAAACAACACTTTGTATTATCTGTGATTTCTGTTCATACATGTAACAATGCCTCATTGCCAAGTACATTGTTGAAGCACTAAGGATCCAAGAAACTGGATATCATATGAAATACCTGCCATCATGTCTCTACTATCTCTAGAGTATGGGGGGGGCAACAATTCTTACAAAGGATACTTGTCTCATCCCTATATCTAACTTTGCGATTATCAAGTCTAAAATAATAGTCTTGGGGAGGGCTTGCTATTGCCAACTGCAATTCTTCTCTGATAAATCGCATGTTCCACTCCTCTTCCAATTCCAACATTAGATCAGGATGTCCTTGCCGAGATAAATTGATACCTCGACAATAGGACTGTGAGTCCCATCGCGCAAATCATCATCCATTGCTTCCCATTGAAGGTTCTTCCATCTAAACCTTCTATATGTGAAATTCATGCAGAGATTTTGCCTTCCAATGAAATACCTGCAAAATTTGGGATCTATTAATACATAGTATCTTGATCATTTTTTATACAAACAAGAAATGTAAGATTTGCTCACCGAAATGTCACATCTAAAGTGTTCAATCGACATTGTACTAAATCTTTGCCATGACATGTTCTTGTTGTCCATCCATTGTCAAATAGCTCAAATAGCCAGTCCATTTCTAAGCTCTTGCAAGTGTAAGTAATCTTTGTTTTCCTTAATTGCCTACAACTTGCAAAGAAATCAACAAAGCATGGAAATGGAAGAAACTAGCTCAACCTACCATTTCTTCCACCAGTAGTTGGCTTCATAGCATTTCTCACATCATTAAACATTCTACTTCTATATGATTCACTTATCTCCATGCTTGGAAGTGGCCATTCTAGACTCTCAAAAGAGGGCAAGGGAAGAGATTCTAATCTACCAGACTATCCTTCTTCATCTGGCACAATGAAAATTGAGTCATCGAAGAAGATCCCGTCCTTTTTTAATTTTTAAGGTGTGCGACCTGCATACTGAAGTTTCCCGATCTCAACATGGAGGACATGCAACACCCCAATTATGCATGTTGCAGGATCCCACTCTTTGTAAGTAGAGGGATATAAGTGTGTAAAACAAATACAAGGCATAAGGCAGTAGTGTCAACGTCCCCAAATAAATGCAAATACTCTAAAAAGCAAATGAAGTACTAGTACACTTGGGCCTACGATATGGAAGTCCTTCATTCGGATGCACATATATATTTGCATGGGTAAAGATATGCTGAATATATACTTGTGTCACTGTGTTACTGCCAAGAGAAATTTCAAAATCTAAGATCCTTCCCTTCCAATGTTTAAATATGTCCATTGCATCCTTCCAACCCACTTTGTAGCACCCACAATTAGTGGGTTGCATTGTGATCCAAGAATATTTCCTATAGAGCTGAGGAATCCATTCCCCATGCTCATCCTTAACATTCTTCAATACAACAAACTATAAACTACTTCTGTATCTATCATTTCATACTTCCATAGTTTCTGCCCCTATACCATATCATTTTCTATCATTTACTATATCATTCTCCTTTAACTAAACCTCTCACAAAAACAAGCAAAATATTACTACAAAAAACATAGAATACTTCTCTCTCTCAGTCTGTCTTCCAAGGTACCCCTCACACAAACAAACATCAAATTTTTTTGAAATACTTAGTTACGATATGCTCTCTTCCTGCTCTGTTTCTCCACAAACAAAGAAAACATTATCAATATCATATCATTCTCTCTCTCCCTCCCAAAACTCTTTGATTAGGATCTCTTTTTCTTCCTTCTTTCTCAAATACTTCTAAAACCTAGCAGTTTGAAATAGAATCTCTGTCTCTCTCCCTCAATCATCCCCTCAACAAAAGAAAACATAGCAGTTCGAAATATAATCTCTGTCTCTCTTTTCCCTTCCTCTATCTACCCCTCCTATACTATCAAAGAAGAAAACGACTATTTTCTATCTCTCTCCCTCACTCATCCCCTGAAACAGATTAAAAACACAGTAGTTTCAAATATAATCTCTCTCTCTCTCTCTCTCTCTCTCTCTCTCTCTCTCTCTCTCTCTCTCTCTCTCTCTCTCTCTCTCTCTCTGTGTCTCTCTTTCTCTCTCTCTCTCTCTCCCTTCCTATATCTATCCCTCCTATACTACTAAAGAAAAAAAACGACTATTTTATGTCTCTCTCTCCCTCATTCATCCCCTCAAATAGAAAACAACATAGCAATTTGAAATAATCTCTCTCTCTCTCTCTCTCTCTCTCTCTCTCTCTCTCTCTCTCTCTCTCTCTCTCTCTCTCTCTCTCTGTCTCTCTTTTCCCTTCCTCTATCTACCCCTCCTATACTATCAAAGAAGAAAACGACTATTTTCTATCTCTCTCCCTCACTCATCCCCTGAAACAGATTAAAAACACAGTAGTTTCAAATATAATCTCTCTCTCTCTCTCTCTCTCTCTCTCTCTCTCTCTCTCTCTCTCTCTCTCTCTCTGTGTCTCTCTTTCTCTCTCTCTCTCTCTCCCTTCCTATATCTATCCCTCCTATACTACTAAAGAAAAAAAACGACTATTTTATGTCTCTCTCTCCCTCATTCATCCCCTCAAATAGAAAACAACATAGCAATTTGAAATAATCTCTCTCTCTCTCTCTCTCTCTCTCTCTCTCTCTCTCTCTCTCTCTCTCTCTCTCTCTCTCTCTCTCTCTCTCTCTCTCTCTCTCTCTCTCTCTCTCTCTCTCTCTCTCTTTCCCTTCCTCTATCTATCCCTCCTATACTAGTGAAGAAAAAATGTCAAAAATTATCTTGTAGTTTCATATATCATCTACCTCAATCTCTCCCTCTTTCTTGTCTCTTGTAACAAACATATAGACAAAGTGTGATACCAAAACATATCTACTTAATACAAATAAAACTTTCAAGATGAAATCACTTCATTACCTGGAAAGTATGTGTTTCTTCTTTTGGAGTTGACTCTATATACTCCAAAAAGGTAGAGAAAGAGCCAAAAATGATAGAACACCTACTTTTCTCACTCCTTCCAAGCAGATTTAGGTCGCAACTTTAGTCCTGAGGTGACTCTATACTCCAAAAAGGTGAGGAAAGAACCAAAAATGAGAGAACACCCGTTTTTCCCACTCCTTCCAAGCAGATTTAGGTTGCAACTTTGGTCTCCAAGAGAGAGTGAAATAAGTAGAGAATGAATGGAAGAGAAGAGGGATGAACAGAGCTTTGACAGAAGTTTTTCTGAGAGATTTTCGAATGTGGAAGAAAAACATGAGCAAAGAGGAGAGAGAATGACTAAGCAAGAGTGGAAAGAAGATATTTTGAAACCAACTGCTAGAAAGTGGCGGGAATGAATGTTTGAAACATTTTGGAAGAGAGAGAAAAGGGGGAGAGCTGGTTAGGAAGTCAAAGTTTGGGCCAAATGTTGAACCAAATGGAAAACATGAGCATAGTTTTAGCTAGGGGATAGTTTGCCCTCGGAGGAAAACAAGGAGGCCTGACAAAGATAATTTTTTATTGTGAACCACCAATGACGTTCTCCTTCATGGATACAATATTCCCTTATCCAAGCCTCTAATATTTTAGTATTCTCCAAAGGGCCCCTTTTTGAGTCCAAAATTTTTGTAATGGTTAGCTAGAGTTTTGTTGCACATCAAGTGGCACTTGTGTAGGTGCAATCAATGTAAATACTTGGCATTTAGTACCTGACAAGCCTTGTTCAATAGATGGGTATATAAGGGAACTACATGATGTAGAAGGGGTTGTACATTGGTATTATGATTAGGGATTGAGCCATTAAGATTGATACTCAAATCCATTAGGAAGATGAGTGTGTTGAGTGCTGCCATTGAGATATATGTACTACCTTGAGCAAAGACCAAGTGATGAATAGAATACTTCTTTCTTTCCATTCCATATGCCATTCTCATTCATCAACCATACTACGTACACTCAATTTTTTAATTTGTTATTTGCATTCCATCTCTAACGAATGCTTCATTAGGCTATCTCTAAATGACACTTTGCCTCATAAAACTTAGGCTATCTCTAAATGACACTTTGCCTCATAGAATTTAGGGCATAAATACACTGAATGCTGGATCCAAGCGAACAACCCCGTTTGCCCCCTATAAAATCCCCCACTTTCTTCCATTTCCCCCCTCAAAAGTTTCACTGTTCCTATTACCTCCTCCCCCCAAGCCCCATTTGTGCCCTACAAAATCCCCTAGTTTCTTCCACTTCCCTTCTCAAAAGTTTCGTCATTCCTATTCCCTCCCCCCCTTCTCTCTCTCTCTCTCTCTCTCTCTCTCTCTCTCTCTCTCTCTCCCTTGTACAAATCCTCTCTCTCCCCCTAGCTCTCTTTCTCTCCATCTCCCTCTCTCTCCCCGTCTAAAATTACCTTCTCCCTTTCCACTCCCCCTCCCATCACCTTCTAAATTCTTCTCCCCCATCCCTTTTTAAAATCCTATTTCCCCCATCCATTTTCAACATCCTATTTCCCTTTTCCCCTTCTAAAATTTCCTCTCCCACTCACTACCCAATGCACTTTTAAATCTAGTGGAGCTATGAGATTTAGGCTAATAAGTCTAAGAATTGAGAGGAAATTCACACAACTTCCTCTGCTCTGTCACACCCTCTATTTGCATTTAGGTATGTCCATGTTAGGTAATATCTTTTAAAGAGATAGAAAAAACCAATACGGCCCTCCAATAGTTATCTTTTAAAATGAGGAAGTGAGTATATAGAGAAGGATATTGAGAGGTTCATGTGACATCAAAAGCCCCACTTGGATGTTCATAGATATCATATTATGTAAAACAATAAAAGCCAAGAGGGGTGTCAAATAGTTACCTTTTAAAATAAGGGAGTGAATATATAGAGATAGGGATATTGAGAGGTTCATGAGACATTGGAAGCCCCTAATGGAGCCCTGCATTGGTATTGTTTTTCTCTATGTTTGATAAGAGTTTGAGTATCAAGTGATAGCCTAGCGGCTCTCACTTATTTCTATTTTCTAAGATATTGTATGGGATTGAGAGGATAAGTGGAATGGATCATTGTAAATACCATGTGTATGAATGATAAATACCTTGGTATGGGGTGAGAGTTATTTGTGTATGGGATATTATAGGGTTTTTAGAAAATAGAAAGAGTGAGTCATATAAAGAGGTGGTCTCATGTCCATGTGTTCCAATAATATAAGAGAGATCACATGCCAAGCATGTGGAAGGCATGTGGAGGAGTGTGGAGTCAAGAGGAATCGTTCTAAAATTCCTAAAATAAGGAGGATGTGGACATATGGAAAAGAGAGGGTCCCTATGGGCTCCATGTGGGGAGACTCTTGACTTTCTCACTATTTTAAGAGTCTTGAGAATCTTTTGATGGGACACATGTCAAGAGTAGCCAAAAAGGACATGGATGGTGACATATGGGCTTATGTGATTGATGGGGAAAGGAATCTACAGGCAGCAATAGTAAATGGGTGAAGGAGGGTGATAAATCTCTATAAAAGGAGCCCTCCTCTCCCTTGTTCATAATCTCTTCCACCATTAGGCCTCATGTTGCTGTAGTTCTAGTCTCCTCAAGCCTCTTTCATGAGCCTTCTCTCCCTCTTGTAGATATTCTCTTATGTAGACTCTTGAGTCCATCTCTCTCTAGTTTATTCTCTCTCTATGAGTAGTCTTGAGATTTTGCTCCCTCTTGTACGCATGAAACCTCTTTGTCTCCCTTGTATTTGTAGTATTTTGAGTTGCATTGGAGTGGAGTCTCACTCTATTGGTAATGAAGGTCACTTCAGGTTCTCTCTCTTGAGTGTCTCTTTCCTTTTTCCATTGTTTTCTCTTCCAAAGTGCTCAGAAGTGTCTATTCGACTACTCATTGGCATACATGGTTTATCTATTTCCCAAGCCACAAAGGAGGCTCTTTCTTCCCTCCTAGGAGACCTCTGTGGGACTTGTATCGTTGATGAATTCTAAGCATGGAGGTAGTATTCTCCCAAGTCGGCACTAGTAGAAGGAGTAGGTGTTTTTCATGATAGTTTGACCCCCTATCAATATTTTTCTCATAACTTTTCGCTCGGTGGTCCGATTTGGACGAAACTTATATCAATGTGAAGCTCTTTTTAAGGAGCATCACGTATTTCTTCATATATTATATTGGATGTCAAACCAAAAATCTATGGCTCTCTATATATGACTATTTCTTTTTCAAACAGTTTTTACCGCCGTCCAGTAAACTACCCAGATCTTTCCGACCGCTTCTTTGTTTCTTATGAAACTTATATCAAAGCGAAGCCCATTTCAAGGCACATCTTAATATGTGTTTTAATATTTGATATCATGTATCTACTGAAAGTTATGGGTCTCTGTGTCTTATGATATTTTGAAGAGTGTTTTAAGGTAATTGTAAAGGTATCTAATGAAGGAGGTGCAATGTTTCCTCGGAACCTACCCATCCGACCCAATCATCCCCTTTAAACTCCTCTATATATATTAGTTCATGTCATGTTGAGCTGCAAGATCTTCTTTCAACAACGTATCGCTCCTCTTTCGCACAAACCGTCGGCTTGCTGAGATTATGGCCTCCGCTGATCCTTTCCTTCTCCCTATGCTTGAGTACAACATCACTTGGGATGTTACCATCTTCATTCTCATCTAAGGGAGGAGAGTATGGTGTGGTCTCTTGGTATAAAATCTTCTTTTTAATGTCCCTTTCCCAGTGATGAATATCTCTATCACTCAGTTCGAAAGCAGCAGGAAGTGAAGAGGTGCGTGAAGTTTATTACCCCCAACTTCATGTCACAGTACCTTTGTTACCTTGTCATGACCAAATTTAAGGACAACATTGCTAAAATTTCATAAGAAAGAGGAGTATTAAAAACAAGGGGTTATACAAAAACTAAATAAAGATCTCAGCATGCTTGATTCCAAGTTCTTCAATCATAATAAGATCTTCAACAAAATGATGCAAACACTTAATCACTAGAGAGTGAGCACTTGGAAGTCATCCCAAAAATGGTGACCTAGAGCCACCAACATGCAACTATAGCAATTGGATGACCACAACTAAAGATCACATGAAGAAAACAAACATCTATAAGCAACTAAATAGAGAAACACATGTAAGGCTACACTAGTGTGGGCCATCTCATTTGGTTCCAAAGGGTGGATTGATTTCTTGCTTATTTTGTGGGTTCTCTCCTTCCCTTTGGTGGTTTGTCTTTAATCCATTTACTTTTTGTTTTTTTGTTTTCTAAAGTGTGTTCAAGCTAAGAATGCTCATAGGACATGTATGATTATATATAAGCATGGGAAAATTGAGCTCTTTTCCTTGAAAGATGAAGAGAGGGGAGAGCACTTTAGAGTTCTCTACATGTATTGATGTAGGTACTCATTGATGAACAAAGGGAGAGATCTTTAGAGTCCAACACATTGATGTAGGTACTCATGGCCATGAATCTCAAGGCATAGTTTTTGTTTTAAACCCTAAATTAATGTGCTAATGTTTGAATTGATTTTGACCAAGAGAGGGTAAGGGGTGTGCATATCAACTATGGTTCTAGCATTATTGTTTTCTCTCATGAATAATTTACTGCACCAGTAGCAGGAGCAAGATCATAGTGAAATTCTCTCTCCTCTTTCTTTATCTTCACTTTGTGACTATGTTGTTCTCTTAAATAATGGCTAAAATTCTAAGGTTTTGTGGGAGATTGTATGAGAATCCTCAAGACCATTTAATTTTGTTCAATTAATTGCACTAATGGAGCGTTTTTGTAAGATGAAGGACTACCAACATGCATTTATAGGTAGCTAAGTTGAGAAAGATGGAGAGATGATGCAATGTTATGTTGGATTAGGTGATCAAACTTCTTGATTACCAATATATGAATTAGGTAATCACATTTCTTGAGGATTTTGCAACTAGAATAACCTATCTATGCTGAGACACATGACATTTGGGGCTAGTGGTGAGTTCAAGACCAAGACAAGTGGAAGAACCCCACCACCATGGATTGGGCACAACTAATTTCCGATAAGTTTGATAAGGTGCAGCCAATCCTATAGCATTGTTGCCACTTAGCCTCTTCAACAAGGACTCTTTATCCACCTCTCTAAAAGCACACCCCCACCTTGCAAAGAATGCCTCTTCAACAAAGATAGTTTATGCACCTTCCAAAATCATAGACCCCACTTACAAAACATGCCTCTTTTAAGGACCTACCAAAGCAACCTCACAAAGGCACTTAACAATTGTGATGAAAGATAGACCATCACAACATTCACATGACACAATAAATGCAATGTGTCATGTTTGTGGGACACTATTGTAATGCATGTTCATAATAGCTCATGAATAGGACAATCTATTAATAGAATCAAACCTTGAGGATTTTGACCACATGGAAGCTTTATCTCAATAAGTGGAGGAGAGAAGCAGTCATTCAAAAGTGTAAGCCCATTGATAGACCTAGGAAGAGAGACAATTCTTATGAGAAACCCTCAACACGTGCTTCCAACATGATATAATCTCCCATGAAGAAGGAAAAATGTCTCTTGGTCCCATGAAAAGAGCCAAAACTAGCTAACTTCCCTAGGGGCCAAGGACAAATAGTGTACTTTGTGGTAGAAGCCATGGACTGTTTTGCCCTCAACATGAGCCTTCTCAACCCTTGGCACTTCGTCCATGAGGGTGCAAAAATAACTTAAACAAATCCTCTAAATCAAATAAATAAGAGAAGGTATATGAAACCTCTTCCATTTTTCAGACATGCACAGAGTGAGGAGTATCACTACCTTTGTGAATTTTTATGTGGTCTATTTTAATACATAGGGAGAATTTATCTATGATTTTAAGCCATCCATGGGATAAGATATTGGAGGATTGGGAGCAATTGTCATTTAGACTATGGAAGATGAAATAGTTGAACTTACAGTGATGGAGAATTTGAGCCTCTATAATGCTAGACTATTGACAAACCCTAGAAGGCAATGAAAGAGTAGAAAATGGATCTATTCTAGTCTAATAGCTTCAAGGGACACATGGGAAACATGATGGGAAGAAATTCAAGAAGTCATATTTCAAACAATTCCATGTTTGGTTCTTGACTTATAGGATGAGGTAACAAGAATGCCTGTGCCAACCCTCCACTTTTCCTCCTTAAAATATTTATTTAATAATATGTTCAACTTTTATCTTGTCTTATTCTAACATAGAATATTTTGTTATGATTTTGTTGGAAGAAGAGGATAAGGTGAGTCACATCTAGTTGAACGGGTTGGTCCTGTATTCTCACATGGAAGATAGCCCCAATTATCTTGTGCATATGAGGATAATTGATTGTGAAGGCATTAGATATAAAAAGAAAGACTTTTGGTTCGTGCAACACATGCTTTCTCCCATGCATAGACCAAATGTATATCTCATTTTCCTTATTCCAATGCCATTGGATCTCTTTCCATGTATGTGTGAAGTCTCACTTTCTTCCATTAATCTTCTCACCTCTCTCATTCCTCTAGTAATACCCTATAATAGTGTGCATAGCCACCCTACTAGCTTTTCCTTTTTCATCCCATTATGATAAGTCCTCATACTCTCATCTTCCCTTGTGCATGTCTTGGCCCTTTTGGTTCCCCCCTTGTACATATCATCCCCCCTCTTACTTTACCTTTTGATATTCTTGTTGCCACCTTAATTTCTTCACAGAGTCATTGTGAGATTTTTGGATCTCTCCCACAGCCCACACACTCACACATAACCTCTAGAAGTCCTAAAACTCTTGTACACTACTAGGGAAGTAAGTACTTATTCATGAAGTGGATGGATTAAAAGAGTTGGTAACCAACCCCTTGAGGAGGGCATTCCCTGAATGAGTATTGGAGGAAGCAAACTCCAAAGTGACTAGTAATAAAAAACAAGGCTTAAGTTATGAATAGAAAGGTGCTTTGTTTTACACTTTGTTCTCATTTACAGATGGTCCGAACTATACTTTGAAGGGGCCGTTCTCATTAATGACTCTCTCCATCATTTATTTCATTGACTTATTGATTCCATTATTATCAACCTCCATTTGTAGCATCCAATGCTCCCTAAAAAGAAAACATGAAAAAATTAGGTGAGGATAACAATGTCTTTCAAAAGGTGACATATGGCAAATAAAGTCTACCCTTAGTTCACCACTATTATAGATAAGGTGCCACATCAACATCTTGCCACAACATCTTAATGCATCACCAATGGCACATCAACATGCCATGTCACATTAGCCACATCAAAATATCACAATAGCTGGGCCATTCAATCTAGTATGGTCAACATCAATCCAAGGCCAATTCCCTTAACACTAGTTTGGTAGCATAACAGGACATAAAAGTGTCCTTTTGAGGTTTTGGCAAAGAAATCACAACTTGTTGTAGATGTGTTTTTTGGTGATTTCCTCTCTTGAGGTTAAGGTAGACTCATAGTACTATTATCTAAAAATATAAGGAGCACAAAAAAGTATTACATGTGATTACAAAATGCTCACAAATGTATGGTAACACGGTCGTTCACCCAAACAGTACTTAGATTTAAAACTTTATCTAGTATGCCTAAAAATAAAATTGATTTCAAGGAGCTAGCATTTTTTACAAAGTGTTTATAAGTATATCAAACACCTAAGAGTGACAAAACTTTGTTTAAAAATCATTTTGGCAAGATTAATTTATCAATCAACAAGAGTGGTTAGCCTAGCAAGTTGCATTATAAGTCACATTTCATAAATAAACATCTTTTTATACTACACATAATAGCCACAAAGCGTCATATCTTAACTATAACAATATTATATCATAAGTTAAAGTTACCACATCACAATAAAGGCTAAAACTAAAAGAGATTAAGTGCTCCTAATATCAACTACCAAAACAGATAATTAAATCTCACTTTTATAGTTTTGAATTATCATGTATATAAGTGTTCTGCATATAACTTTTTTAAATTGGTATCACTCATTCATGATTAGAGGCACTCTATAAGTATAATTTTAATCATATTAAGGTTCTTATGATATCCTTTAACCCTTCTAGCTTGAAGTTAGCATCAATTATAGTACAAGGAACAATCAATATTTGGTGTTCTACATGACATTAGGTCCCCTAAAAACTCACGCTACTCCATAATATCCTACTGAAGACATGTACTAAGTATCATTGAGTTTGGAACTTGTTAGACATGTCAAAGAATTTGTAAAAGATCGATTTTTCCCTTGCCATCAACATTCATTAAAATTACATTTAAGGCGAGAGATAATAATGAATATGATTATCTAGCTCTGAGGAAATTTAAACATATGTCTTGTAGTTATCCTTAGACTCTAGGACTTAAAAACTCTAAGAAAACTCATTCTAAGTAAGAAGTATGGCCTTTTTATCTAAAACTTGAGAAAACAGCTTGAAATTTCGGTGTTAGGTTTACCTTAAAACTTTAGGTAGAACTCAAAGTAATAGGTGCAAGTTCTAATCCATAATAATTCCAAGTTTTTTTCAGCATATAAGCTATTATGGAAAATAATCAAAACCCCAAATTACCTTATCGATGCTTTTGAATAATTCTACAAAGTTGCTAAATTGACAGGACATAAAAGTGTCCTAAGTCCTTCTACCAAACTAGTGTTAACAAAACTCAAGTTAGCTCAACCATAGTAACTCTTCTTAAATTCAAGTGCGATATCACCCAAGAATATGTTGAAAATTTGGGAATTTGCATTTACATGAGATTAAAGACTAAAAAGACACATTTTTTCCCTATTTTCACCTTAATTTGAAGTAGCAAAATATATCCATTTTAGATCTAAAAAGAGCATAGATTTCACACAATCAAAACCCATTGGTGTGTGTATGTGTGTGCACGTGTGTGTGGGTGTGTGTGTGGGTGTGTGTGTGTGTGTGTATTACCAAAAAAATATGTGTGTGTGTGTGTGTGTGTGTGTGTGTGTGTGTGTGTGTCACATGTGTATGTACGCACGTGCTTGTGTGTGCGTGCATGTGCACAAGTGTGTGTGTGTGTGTGTGTGCGCATGCAAGTGCATGTAAGTGCATGTGTGCATGTGTGCTTGTGTGTCTGTGTGCATGTGTGCTTGTGTGTCTGTGTGCATGCGTGCATGCGTGCATGTGTGTGTGCGTGTGTGTGTGTGTGTGTGTCGCATTTGTGGTCTTTATTGAGCATGATATAAAGACCATGGTATCTGAAGAAAATGTCAATATTTGGGAGTGTGCTCTTTATATCATGCCCATAATTGTTATAGGTGTCAGTATATATCATGCCTGTAACACTCAATTGTATGGGCACTCCTTTGTGCATATTTATAAATTCTTCTATTCCTCCCTGCATCACTCCCTTCAGGATGTGCATTTCATAAGAGATCTTCCTCTGGCCTAGCTAGAAGTGTTCTTCCACTATTTTTAGATTTGGAGTATGAGCTGCTCTTCACATTGGATAGCCATGGCTGTACTTTTTTCCACCTTCTTCTAGTTTATGATGAGTAGTAGCTACTCCACTTTGCAATAGCTTTGAATGTGTGTTTCTTGTTAATGAAAGTTTCTCTTACCAAAAAAAAAATTATGTGTGTGCACGCATGTTCCTGTGCAAGCATGCATGCATGCATATATGTGCATACGTGCATGTGGGTGTGCATGCATGTGCATACACACCCATGGATAGAATAAAAATAAGAGGGCATGCATTCTATAGAATAATAGGGATATGGACTTGTGCTTGAGGTCGCAAGCTTACTCATGTGCCAACCCCTCCATGTGTGCATTGGATAGGGTGGTTGTGGATAGTCCATGCATATAGTATATTATAACAGGAAAGCAGAATGTGGTGGCAAGCATCTTTGTGCCAATACTCTAGTTTTCCTCCTTGATGATTTTTGTGCATATTATAATAAGAAAGGGTCCAGGGAGGTGAGTCATCCACTCTTGACTTAGGGGATGGGATCTTGATTTTAGTGGAAAATGAGGTTAAACATTGTCACACCCCCATTGAGAGATATTATGCAAAGATGCTCACATGGAATATACCCGTGCATGAGGAATGAAAATTAATGAGGGAAGAATTGGCTACAAAGTGAGGGTTTCTTGCTTGATGCGACATACTCTCATATTCATATACTCCCACAGAGGCTCCATCCATTATGCCTCCTTGTAGATACTTTGGGCTTAGTGCAAAGAAACCTTTCTCATCTTTTCCTCCATCTCTCCTATTCAATCTAGTCTCTTTTCCCCCACACTTCCCTCACCATGGTGTCTCTTTTTGCCTTTTACATGCTTCCATTGTTGAGTGTCATCCCTATAAATGCCAAATGTGTAGATGCATGCACTTGTTCCATCCATCCCTTTTCCCCTTCATAGGACTAGGTGGCAAGAAAATCACAATTCCTAGATGGCTGGTGAATGGAACCCTTCATCAACCAACTATGCATCATTGTAGTGAGACTGCAAAGCATGGTGTGGCAAGAAATGAGCATTGAACAATAGAGAGAGATAAAGTTTAAGTGCACAACAAATGCCAAAAATTATTAGAAAGGCAAGTTCTCTTTTACATGGCCAAACGACTAGATTACAATAGCGTCGTGTGAAAGCACTCCACAAACACATTGATCCTCTCCCAAAATAATAGACCCCCACTCCTATGAGTCTAGGACCTTTATATATTGCATGGGTTCGACATCATTTGATAGAGTTTGTGGGTACTACCCACCACCTTTACAACATTTGATATTGCATGGGTTTGACACTCATTTGATAGAGGTGGTGGGTACTACCCACCACCTTTACAATAACTTAATGCAAGGTGTGAGACCATGACCTTTTCTCATCTATAACGCACTTGAGCTTGGTGGTCAGAACCTTATCTTTGCACATGTGCTTGCATGAAATACATACACAAAGAGAGAGGGCTTTAAAAACATGGCAAAATCTATTGTGGTAACTTCTCTTGTTGTGCTACATAATATTAGCATAATATATAGTGCTTGATTCCATTTTTTAGGTTGAAGAAGGGTGGAATGGGGGGGTTTTAAAGCCTTTATAAGAAAATTGCATCTCATTATTTTTGGGCCATTTCATGGCACCCATTTGTTTTGGCTCACATTGTCTAATCAACATATGCTTTTACAGAAGTAATCTTTTCATTGCATAGGTTAATAGTTAAAGACATTTATCTTTGGTCTTGAAATTGGCATTCATTTGCTCTAGTGTGGGAGATTTTAACTTACAACCCTAGGCCCCTTTCAAATACATTTTTCCTAGTAGCATCATGTATCTCTTAAGGAAACCATACAGATTATATTGTTATAAGAGCACCATTGGGAGGGGACCCCATCCTTGATAATTGTTATTCCCATAATTTCTTCCTTTCCAGAGCTTCTCCCTTTATTATTACCTCCTATGTTTATTGCCGTGTCCCCTTGTTGTCAACCCCTTCAAATAATTAACCCTCATAATTCCTCCCCCCTCCTCGATGACCTCAATGAGGCACCTTTTCACATCTTCCCCTTCTCACCGCAATGAATGCAAATGGAAATTTCTAGGAGGACATACTAAGTAATCATAATCCAACAAGCCTGCCCCCAACAAGCATCCATTGTTTAAAACCATTGCTATGGAGGTTGAAACGTTTCGAACCGAAGTAGTGGGAAGCACAAAATTGTGCTCTCGCTCTTCTATGAGGATGTGTCTTCCTCGGGAAAGATGGTCATAATAAACATATCGTACCCATATGGGTGTCGAGATCCCGTAGCTGGCAGCACACGCAAATCTCTCAAAGAACAAAAAGTTTACATGTGGTCAACTATAGAATGCAAACAATTATCAAAGCCAGTATTGTCGTAGCGTACTGGCAGGCTCTTGTTTTCAATTTCAGGAAAGACCCGAACCTGGAGAGCGTTTGCATTTTTAAATGATGCTCCTAGCAACATTAACAAAGGCTTGAGCGCTGTGATTTAGGAACGTCGATGCAAACGGAGAGAGCTTCGAGAACTCGAGGACGCTTTTTAGTCTCGGATCAGATGAGCATGTATAGAACGTCGCATGAACGTTGACAAAAACGTTGATTGATTTAAAAGCTGGCGTTCATGATTAAGGACTCGAAGCGTCCACTTCAAAAATTCTGCCGCGTCAAAAGAACACAGGAGTCTCCGTTTACGCAATCGAGACAAGTGAAGCTACCAAGGCGCCTAGGACCCAGGGAACGAGACAAAGACCCTTGAAACGCCTTTTGAAAGCCGCGAGAAGGTGTGCTTCAGCTCCGCAACTCTAGAATGAGCCTCCCGACATCATCAAGATTGGGTCAAACAAACGGTAATCTGGCTTCACGTTTCACAAAACTCATCACCGATTGATGCTGGCTGAAATAACATTGATTAAAAGCTACACTAGAAGACTATAATGACCGCAGATTAACGATCTACACATGTCCAAACTCATCACCGATTGATGCTGGCTGGAATAACATTGATTCAAAGCTACATGAGAAGACTCAGATTAACGATCTACACAGTATAGCAACGGCCACATGCGTGCTTGTCGACGTGAACATTTCTCTGGTTGTTCACCCTTCAAACAATTATATTTCGTCTACCGGGCCGACCCTTGGAATGTTGTCGGTGTGCAGAATCAAAAGAGCATCTATTCATACTTCTTTTCATTTACTTCCCAACCCCTTAAATAATACTTGTCAAAGTACTTGTTGTGATAATGATGCACTTGGAATATGCAAATTGTATCAAAAGACTCCATCGTAGAGAGCAAAAAAATGATCACTTCTTTAATGGCAAGTAATCAATGGCATGAGTTAATAAATACGCTTTAAAATTGATCACATACTCATGAAGTTTGGAGGTTATGTAAGGGCTCTATTTCTTATAATTTACCATGTTAATGCTTCTTCCTTCTTGGGTTCTTCATCATTCTCCCCATGCAATATGCATTTTGCTCAATTGCATATGCTAGTCACTTTTATTTGATAAAAAACTTGAAAACATGTGAGGAAATATCCTTGTCACAGTGCATAAACACCCCTTGAATTTTTGCCCAATTTTATTTCTACTAATAAATTATTCATACAAAAGGGTATGGATCATAGTTTCCAAAGTTCTTCAATCTTCTCCTCTTATAGCACCTCACATACAACAGCCTTCTCGTGATCGTCCTTGCCTTCCCAAGCTCCTCCATCCACAACGTGGCCAATTCTTAAAAAAGACAAAAAACAAGCAAACATGAGCCCCATAGTGCAAGCGGAGCAAGTGGGGTGTCCAATCCTTTAAAAAGACAAAATAAAACATGAGCCCCATAGTACAAGCAGAGCAAGTGGGGTCTCCAATCGACCCTACCCTTCACTATTTGTTAGTAGTAAAAGAGGTCCCATTGGGTCTAAGCACAGTGGATTGGCTTTTTTTTTGCCAAGTGCCTAACGAGAGTACTATAGTATACTTGGCTTGAATTTTGAAAGGATTCCTTTAAAAATGATGTCTCTAGTTTTAGACTATCTAGGATGGCATCACCAATCTCTCTCTCTCTCTCTCTCTCTCTCTCTCTCTACTCAACACCAAGCATGGTCTAGCACTAAGTCTCACATGCTCTCACTCTCTCAAGTCTGCATAGCCTCTTCATGCAATAGGCAATGGTAAATGCACATATCTCATCAATGAACCTTCTGAAAGTATTCACATTACAAAAAATTTGGACTCAAAAAAGGCCCTGTAAGGGAGCCCTTGGGCTGGTGACATGGAAGAATAAGGTGAATAAAACCCAATAGAATATTGGTTGGTGGAGGGCAATAGAATATTGGAAGTGGCCTGACTTCTCTATTTCTTTATTCAATGGCCCGAACAATGAGGTGGAGCACCCACTTGCCACCTCAACTCTCCCATCACGTTTTTTAACTATAACCAAATTGAGAAACCTAGTTTCTCAGCCAAACTTGTATCATTTGACCTAAAACCAAATCCTCCCATCCGACTACCACACTCCTTTCATTCTCTCTCATTCTTCTTGCTTCCCCCTAATTTCTAAGAACCATTTCGAATTTTTCTTTGCTCCAGCCCTGTTTTCAAATTTCATGCTGGCTCTTGAGCAGGAAGCTTCTTTCTCTATTCTCTTGAACAAGATTCAACCTACCTTCTACTTTCTCTATTTGGGGTGCTTCTCCTTCAAATCTTGCCACTTCCTCTCTCATCTGAGATTCTCCCACAATCTGAAATCATTTCATTCAAGAAGACAAGGTGATCAATGTTCTAAGCGAGCCATGAATGATGTAAGGTG
This sequence comes from Dipteris shenzhenensis, assembly GCF_047967505.1. NCBI lineage: Eukaryota > Viridiplantae > Streptophyta > Polypodiopsida > Gleicheniales > Dipteridaceae > Dipteris > Dipteris shenzhenensis. The sequence goes on along the minus strand of NC_141608.1, from coordinate 30,548,109 downwards.
TTTAGAGCTTAGAAAGAGATATTGGATGAGATTCTTTGAGAAAGAATCATTTGAAGAAGATTGACTTTCAGGAATTGTAGTTGTTGATGCATGAGAATCAATCTTTCTTTTTCCCATCTCTCAATACTAGTTACTTTTCCTGCTACAATCTCTAAGGGTGCATGATTTCAAACCATTTGTGAAGGTTTGGGGTCCATCCAAACAGCTTCTATGGAGGTTCAGGTGAGATAATCTTTGGAACAATGCAACACAGTGATTATGACGAGATTTGTTTGTTAATGATGTAACTTTGAAGAGACAATTAGTTCGTAGTTCATTTTGTGTAATTGTGTTGTTTTGTTTTATTTCATGGTTTGAAAACATTGAAAATTTTATTTGTTTTGTAAGAAATTTCATGAGAAATGAGTCTTTTTCACTCTTACTATCAATGGTTTTCTACAGAATATTGCTTCAAATAGATTTCGAGATCTTTGGAAGCATATAATTTGTTTTGAAGGAAGAACCATCAACTTCATCAATCATGGAACACATTTGGGACCACTGGGAGGGACAAGTTTGATCACATTTTTCTTTCAAAGAATCTTGATCCAAGAATCAGGTACTATTCATTCATGTAGTTTTAGAATGTTTTTAGTTTTCAACTCAAATCAGGGTCTATAAGAGCAACGTGCATGGAGATTCAGGTGAGAAAACGTTTAGAACAATGCAAGACAATGAAAATAATGAGATTTTATGATGCAACTTTGAAGAAGCAGTTAATTTTTAGTTTGTTTTAATAATTTTGTTGTTTTCTCTTAATACATGATTTAAAGAGGAAGAAAGATTTTTTTGTTTTAAAAGATACATTTTTACTATTGAGGTTTTTTACAGAAGATGGTTTGAAATAGATTTGGAGTTGTTTGGAAGCATATAATTAGTATTGGAGAAAAATCCATCAATTTTGAACATCCTTGATTACAAGAGGGACCATTGAGGAGGACAAGTTTGATCATGTTTTTTCTTCAAAGGTTCCTATGAGGTATTGTTCATTCACATAGTTTAACAGTGTTTGATGATAAGTAAATGTTTTTTTGAATTTGTAGATTTCAATCGTTAGATTTTGCATGCAATTGGGGTTTTCATTTTTGCTTAGTTTAATACTTTTTTGAAACATGTCATGTTTGTATATTATTTATTGATGTCAATGTTATATTATATTAGGTGGAAAGTGCATGAAATCATGCAAGCCACTCGGATTTAAAAAAAGATGGACATTCATTTTCAAATGAATGCAGAGGATGCACCATTTTTAAAGAGGAATGAATCCTCCTTAGAAGTGAAAGTGATTTAGTAGCTCTTCGAAATCAAGGAAATGCACATATGGATTTGTGGTTAGAAGGGAAAATATATCTAGTAGATCCACAAACATGTCAGACTCCTCAATTCCATGGATTGACCAGGTTAATAAAGTTCCTATGTAAGGGTGAGAATGGTTTGTTAGGATATTGCCGAAGGTTGATTGGTCATGGAGTAAGTAGCCTTCACAGCCAATATCAATCTTTGCTTAATGAAAGAGACAAAAGGATCGCAATGTTGGAGGCTTGGAATCAACATTTGGTATCATCTATGCAAGCTACAAGTGTTCAAATGTCTACATATGATGGCATAGAGAAGAAAAATTAAGAATTATAGGTAAAGGTTCAAACATTAGATGCTCAATTGGGAGAGAGCATTATAAATGGAATTCACTTACAAATGCAAAACATAGCTCTGAAGGATGAGATCAAGAAGTTAGAAAAAACATTATCATGCATGAAGGATACTCCAATGGGTCCAAGACTATGTAAGAGGAAATTGCATCCAATGGATGAAATATCCAAGAAAAGTGGTCACTGGAAGCATCAAGTGAGAGCTTGTAGGAGTGTTTTAGAATTCATGTCTAGCCCATGATGAATACTATGGTGCTATGGGTGAAATGTTTACAAAAAAAATGTTGGAGTCTGTTATACAACATCCAAATTTCAAAAGTCGAAAATAAGAGATAACATCCGAGTTAATGAACAAAGTTGTGGAGCATTTCAATGCAACTATGCACAAGGAGTTTGTGATACTCCAAGGGGATAAGTACAAGATCATATCGGCTCATATTTAAGAGCTTAAAAATAGTAAGTCTTTCTATGGGAGCAAAAGTTAAAGCCCCGCTTCTTGAACCGACTGATGTTGATAAGGCTAGGCATGCACTCAATTTGGGTGTACTTGATTTAGTCGGTGAGCCCCAGCATGTTGTAGTACACTAACTTTGAAAACAAAGGCTAGAGAGACTAAAGAATTGGAATTGACAGTCAACAATAACTTTGTGATGGATGTCCGAAGAATTCTGCAAGCCATGGTGAAGTTTTATGATATGCCTATGGAGGAATGCAATGGTACTCTAAAGATTGTACTAAATCTTGATGAAAGTGAGGTGGTCAAAGGTCAAAAATTAGAAAGAGATAGTTTGACAATGATGAATAGAACACTGGACCTTGAAGTTGAGTTTGACGATGCTCAGTGTGCAATCAGAATGTGCAATCAGAATAGGAGATTTGGTGGTTGGCTACCTTTGAGGTATGATGGAAATTTGAATTTTAATGCAATAATGCAAAAAGACTTAGAATATTTTGAAATGACATGTGAGTTTCTTTTACAGGTGTCGAAAGAGTCACATTCAATTTTGAAGTGGTTTTTTCACCAAACCGATATCCCAAGTGTGATCAAAGGTCATAACAATGATGAGCTACTTGAAGTTGAGGACTATGGATCCTATGGTGTAGAATGGCATCTAGCTGCTGACCTCAAGACTATTAAATGTATGTTTAATGCGGCACATGGACCAAATACAAGCCATCCTTGTCCACTGTGCATGCAAACGAGAGTACCTGCAAAGGATGGTAAAAAGAATCAAAAGCAATGGGCCTCTAAACTTGCAAAGATAGATCAAACTAAGGCACCAGATAGGGATGCTCTAGGGAAAGATCCATCATGGAGAACAATTCTTGAAATTCCTCTTGAGCGAGTACACATTTGTGCGCTTCAAGCTATTGTGAGAATAATTGAGAAGTTGGTGCATCTGTACATCATTGATGCATATAACTTGAAGCCCCAACAAGAGAGTGAGAGGATGATTGCAAGAATTGAAAAGTTTCTTTCAAATATGGGACTACACTTTGGGCAAGTAAAGATTACAAAAGATGAGAAAAGATCTAGAAAAACAGGCAATGTTCCTTGTAAGCCAAGCTTTGGTGGTGTCATGGCTTTAAAATTCCTTTCTGCAAAGAAGAAGAATGACAAGCTCAAACGTGCTAATGAGTTTGATGTATGGAGAAAGTTACACAATGCCTGTTGTGAACAAGGGGGAAAGGGACAAAAAAGACTAGAAAAGGTGCGAGTGTGGTTAGCTCTTGATAGCTTGGTACCTTTACTATAAAAGAAAGGATTCGAAGAAGATGATGCACAGTGTTTCATCAATGCTGTGAATGACTTTAGCCATGGAATATGGAGATAGCTTGGGGAAAGAATCATTTCACACAGTACATGGTAATCTCTAACTTGGACATTGAGATGTGCATATTGAATGGTCCTATATTTACTGATTTGTTTTTCTATTTGGCAGCACATTTTATATGCTCATGCACCATACATGGCATGGAAATATCGAAGCATCGGAGTGTGGTCCACTCAGGGCATGGAAAGATCGCATTGGCAAGCACGTTGTGCATATAATAGAGTGACCCAACATAGGGGTGGTAAAACTAAGTCAAGCCCAATGGTTCAATTGGTTCAATGGTGGTACACGCGTATTGAAATAAGAGCAGCTGCAACACTAGCATTCAAAGAGTCCTTAGTGTCCCATGCAGTGCAAGATGACGTCGAAGAAGAATATACAACTCATCAAATGCAAGATAGAATCATGCAAAGTGGTATGCAACCCATCACAGACAAGGGTGCATATGGGTGGAGACAAATGAAAATGATGGTGTAGACTCTTCCAATGTGAATGCCCATGCATAAGTTTTAGAATTTCTTTGTAATTTTAGCTATGTGATTTGCAGTAAAGCCAATGTATAATGGACATGAGTTGCAGTATAAATGAGAAATTTTGTGTTATTGGATGTTAATTATAAGTATTTACTCAAGGTTGCACTAATTTTACTTTTTTTAGGGTTTTTATTGAAACAAGTATTTTTTAAAAAAAGGAATTTGGGCCCTATATAAAAGAATGCACCCTCATTTTCATTTCATTGTTTAAAGAGCTCTCCACTCACACACCACCTCCCACTTGCCCCTAACATTTTCACCCTATCTCTCGCACACTCTCTCCATCCCCCATGGCTAGACCCTAGATCAAGGCACCATAGAGATTGGCAATGCCAGACCCACCTCCAAACTCAAAGACAGAGAGTGATAGCCTCCCCCCTCTCCCCTCGATGATCCCTGTCAAAGGAAGAAACTACCAATCCAGAATCTAGACAGGGAGCAAGAGGGACAGAGGAAGGCACAAGAAGATCCTTTGATTGAGACGGATGACTCAGAGAGCACAAAGGAGGAGCATGAGGAAGAGGAACAACAAAGGATAGAGCAGAGGACCAAGGCAAGAATAGACAATCAGGGTTCACGCCAACGGGGGAGAGGTGCCCGAGCTCCAAGTGCAGGTCAAAGAGGCCCTCAACATCAAGGAAGAGGCCCTCCACATCAAGGGCAAAGAGGCCCTCCTCCAGTGAATCCAGGGACAGTGGCACTTTGGGAGATCAGAAGGTTTCAAAAGTCCATTGATCTGCTCATCCCGATGGCTAGCTTCGCAAGGGTGGTACGCGAGGTCATGCAGGACCTCAACCTTAGCCCAACATCCCGGTTTTACGAGCACGGAGTTGTGGAGGCATATTTCTAGAGATGCTTTGCTTGCCCTGCAGCATGCAGTTGAGGGCTACCTAGTAGACCTCATGGATGACACCCAATTGGCTACCATCCATAGGAAAAGGGTCACGGTGACCGCCGTAGACATGCAATTTATTGTACGTCTTAGTAAGCCCAAGGGCACTTTAGGGATTTTGTATGCTCCACCTTGTACTCTGCCTATGGGCATCTATCTTGTACTCTTCCTACGGGCATCTACCTTGTACTTTGCCTACGGGCATGAATATAATAAAATGTCTTTTTTAGAATTGTCTTTGTATGTGGAATCTCAAATTTATTTTCAGTGTATTTGCAATCTATTAATTTACTTACATGCACTCTCAATTTACTTATGAAAGACTTTCTGATGACATACACAATAGCAAAATGAAATAATAAACATCAAATCACAATAGAACATGCAAAAGGAAAGAATACTCAATTTTACTTAACATAGAAAAGGAAACAATGTTCTGTAATAGGAAGAGAAAATAATTTAAAAATGGTATTCTTTATTTACATTGAGTAGTATCACAAAGATCATCAAAGCTTGAATGCATAAGCTACTCTAGTCTACGCTTCTTCCTGCTTGGCTCAGATCCCTTGTTTGCTTGCTGAAGAGCAGGTTGCACAATTTCTTTCTCTATAGCCTAGGAATCTCTAATGCCAGCTAGCCCTGCAATAGCTATAATACTATGTAGCGGACCGAATCATGTGTATGAGAACAAAAATAAAGCTACACTTCTCCTAATCAGAACAACATAATCAGAAGTAGGATAGATGGGCCTCATCTTCACCATCCGACTAAGGAACCTAAACTTCATGATGTTCATCTTTCCATCTGGTGATAATTGTCGATGGAACACCAAAATGTGTTGAGCCACTCTATTGATGTAGTGGCCGATCAACTCCATCCCCCACTAGAAGACCCTTTGGTTCCACACTTGCATCCGGTATACTCATCAACCCATAAGATATCTTGCAACCAACATATTACATCAAAACCCAAAGATTATATAAATTACTAAAATATCATTTTTCAAGAATTAATAAGAATAAGGGTTTTCACATATGAAAAAGCATATCTTTAAGAAATTATATTTGGGAGGCCATTGGGACCCTAGCAACCATGTCCATCAATTTTATGCCCAAAAATCCCTTGCAGGCCCAGTTTCTGCAAGGTTTTTTTGGGCATAAAATTGATGGACATGGTTGCTATGGCCCCAGTGGCCTCCTAAATATAATTTCTTGAAGATCTGATTTTTCATATGTGAAAAACCATAACCCTTATTGTTTACACTAATGGAGTGGGAGGGGCAAGTGGAGTGGCAGGGGCATGTGTCAAGGGCAAGTGGAAAGGCAAGTGGCAGGGCAAGTGATAGTGGCCGGATGTCCTGGTTTAAAATCATAACATTTGATTGGGTTTTGTACCCTAAACCCTCAACCTTATTTTTTATTCCCTAAATGAAATTTGGAAGGCCACTAACACCCTAGCAACCATGTGCATCATTTTCAAGCAAAAAACCCCCCTGAAAACCCTAAATTCGACATTGCAGAAATAGGGCTCTGGTTGCATGATGTCAGATTTAGGGTTTTCAAGAGGGGTTTTGCTTGAAAATGATGCACATGGTTGCTAGGGTGTCATTGGCCTCCCAAATTTGTTTATTTTTTAATATTTTTTCCCTAAATCACAAAACCATAACCCTAATTGTTTCTAGAAATGGAGTGGCAGGGGCAAGTGCCAGAGGCAAGTGGCAGTGGCAAGTGGCAGTGGCAGGATGTCTTGGGTTTAAAATCATAAAATTTGGTTGGGTTTTCTACTCTAAACCCTATTTTTTATTCCCTACCAGTTGAAGAAAAAGCAATGATTTTTGTTACTAAAATGGAACCTAGAATTATACTGATGATTTTGAATCACATGATGAAGCTGGCAAAGCTACATACCTTTTTTGCCTCATCGTAGAGTGCATCAGCTACTACAGTGTCCAACTGGACTCCCTTTTGTGGTTGTCTTGAACTTCATGTTGGCTTGAGGTGCCAGCTTCTTCATCTTTCTGCCCAAACAATTCTCTCTGCAAATTCATGAACTACTCATCGGACATGTCATACTCTAGTGCGGCATCCTCGATTGTCTTCTGTGTTAGTTGGATTGCGGTGAGGCTCAAGTCATCAAGGCATGCAATCTCATCGATTGCTGGATTGACTAGAGCATCAAAGTCAATGACATCATCAAAAGTGTCATTCGAGAGTTAACATAGCACCTCATCCTCTCGGAGACCAATTTCTTCCATCACTTCCAATAGGGTAAGGTATTCCTCACCCTCAATCCTGATTGGATCAACCAAAGCAAGGTGTGGCTTGGTTGTTGCCTCATTTGGATTATAGGTAGAGGATGGATATACACGAGTCAGATATGAAGATAAGATGACCTCGCTTTCAACTTACTCCTCAACTAGGCTAATAATATGCTCCTCAGGCTCCAGGTCTAGGTTTAGGTCATCTCCTCCACCACTTGTTGATGGACTTGCTCCACCACTTGTGGATGCAAGACCCTTGGGCTGCTCGCTAACATCCTCATCAAACTTGCTAGTCGCAAGGAAAACAGTAAAGGTTGCATCTCTCTCGATCAAATGAATTGGGGAAGATGAATCATCCCCAATGGGAATAGCGTACTCATGGAGAGAGATAGGGACATTATCCATGGCCCTACCTAGTGTCTTCCTGAAGTTAGCACTCTGGTCAAAAGAGCTCAAAATATCCAATGAAACCCATTGGTGAGGGGAGTTAGCAATCGCGACTGATTGCCCATGTCCAAAAAAGTCTATTAAAAAATTGAAGAGAGGGATTATCAATAGAAAGGAGAGCTCTCAAGTGTTACTCAAGATCGAATGCCTTGCAGAAGATAGGATAAACCTGATCTACAAAGGCATGGGAATTAGTGGATGAAATCCACTAGTCAAAAGCCTCTCTAGGGGAAGCCATGAGTAGAGGATGCTCGGGAAGACAAAGAGGAGGCTATGGAATGCAAGGTTACTCAAGAGTGGGAAACTGAAAATGTGAAAATGACCTTAGAATTGTACTTTATAAACGGGCATTGCCCTTAAAAATGCTCTTAATTACAATATTTTTATATTTATTGTTTTTTCTTTGGAAACTCTCTCTCTCTCTCTCTCTCTCTCTCTCTCTCTCTCTCTCTCTCTCTCTCTCTCCTTAGCTCTCTCTCTCTCTCTCTCTCTCTCTCTCTCAGACCCGCAAGGTCTTCCGAGGATGTTAATATATCTTTCTTTCTTTCCCTTCCTTTGTGTCCCTCATTGCTCTCTCTCTCTCTCTCTCCCTCTCTCTCTCTCTCTCTCTCTCTCTCTCTCTCTCTCTGTGACACCCAATGATCATCTTGTTGCCATGTTGCCCTTAGCTATCTATGTCATGGACATTGATTTTACATATACACTTTTTGTATTTTGTTAGTGGCTCCACCCTTTGGATCAATTGTATCTGGATTTTTTTTAAATCTCGTAGTCCCGCAAAGACCTTAATTAACTTTCTTATTTTTCTCTTTCTCAACTTAGAGGTGCAAATGAATAAATGCAATCTTAACTCTCTCTCTCTCTTCCCATTCTCTACCTCTCTCTCTCTCTATCCCACTCTCCATCTCCCTCTTTCTATCCCATCTCCATTGTCATGGACATTGATTTTACATATACACTTTTTGTATTTTGTTAGCAGATCCACCCTTTGGATCAGCTGTATCTAGGTTTTTTTTCAATCTCATAGTCTCTCAAAGACCTTAATTAACTTTCGTATTTTTCTCTTTCTCAACTTAGAGGTGCAAATGAATAAATGCAATCTTAACTCTTTGTGTCTCCCTTTGTGTCCCTCCCCCTCCCTCTGTCTCTTTCCCTCCCTTTGTGTCCCTGATTGGTCTCTCTCTCTCTCTCTCTCTCTCTCTATTCATACATCTCATGGCCAAGTGCATTATTTGTGTCCCTGACTGCTCTCTCTCTCTCTCTCTCTCTCTCTCTCTCTCTCTATTCATACATATAACTCTGTCTCATGGCCAGGTGCATTATTTGTGTCACTTATTGCACTCTCAACTTCTCTCTCTCTCTCTCTCCCCCCCCCCCTCTCTTTCTCTCTCTCTCTCTCTCTCTCTCTCTCTCTCTCTTGCATGCTCTAATTGCTATCTATCTCTCACACTCTCTCTCTCTTGCACAATACAGATATACAAATACCCACACAAATTTAAAATTACAAATATTTATTGCTTTATCATTCATAGACCATGCAAAGCCATCAATCTAGAGGTGCAAACTTTTTTTTTTTAATCTTAACAATAAATGAAACAACACTTTGTATTATATATGATTTCTATTCATACATGTAACAATGCCATTGCCAAGTGCATTGTTGAAGCACTAAGGATCCAAGAAACTAGATATTATGAAATACCTACCATCATGTCTCTACTATCTCTAGAGTATGGGGGGGGGCAACAATGCTTACAAAGGATACTTGTCTCATCCTTATATCTAACTTTGCGATTATCAAGTCTAAAATAATCGTCTTAGGGAGGGCTTCCTATTGCCAACTGCCATTCTTCCCTAATAAATCGCATGGTCCACTCCTCTTCCAATTCCAACATTAGATCAGAATGTCCTTGCCGATAAATTGATACCTCGACAACAAGGCTGTGAGTCCCATTGCGCAGATCATTATCCATTGCTTCCCATTGAAGGTTCTTCCATCTAAACCTTCTATATGTGAAATTCATGCAGAGATTTTGCCTTCCAATGAAATACCTGCAAAATTTGGGATCCATTAATACATAGTATCCTGATCATGTTTTATCAAAACAAGAATTGTAATATTTGCTCACCGAAATGTCACATCTGAAGTGTTCAATCGACATTGTACTAAATCTTTAGCATGACATGTTCTTGTTGTCCACAAATAGCTCAGACAACCAGTCCATTTCTAAGCTCTTGCAAGTGTAAGTAATCTTTGTTTTTCTTAATTGCCTACAACTTGCAAAGAAATCAACAAAGCATGGAAATGGAAGAAACTAGCTCAACCTAGCATTTCTTCCACCAGTAGTTGGCTTCATAGCATTTCTCACAGCATTAAACATTCTATTTCTATATAATTCACTTATCTTTATGCTTGGAAGTGGCCATTCTGGACTATCAAAAGAGGGCAAGGGAAGAGATTTTAATCTATCATAATGTCCTTCATCTGGCACAATGAACATGGAGTCATAGAAGAAGATCCCATCCTTTTTTAATTCTGATGGTGTGTGACCTTCATACTGAATATGGAGGACATGCAACACACTAGTTATGGATGCTGCACACTCCCACTCTTTGTAAGTAGATGGATATAAGTCTGTAAAACAAATACAAGGCATCAGACAGTTGTGTCAAAGTCCCCAAATAAATGCAAATACTCTAAAAAGCAAATGAAGTACTAGTACACTTTGAAAAACTTACAATTGGGCCTACGATATGGAAGTCCTACATTCAGATGCACATATATGTTTGCATGGGTAAAGACATGCTGAATGTATACCTAAAGAGAAATTTCAAAATCTAAGATCCTTCCCTTCTAATGTTTGGAGTGACAAAGTGAGGGATCAAGGAGGATCAAAGCACCACAAGAGAGACATAGGGTAGCAAACACTCACTCTATTGCAATGTGTGTAATCAACAGTACATGATAGGCTTCTTATATAGAGAGAGCCTTAAGAATAGTCAAACCATGTGGAATCCTCTCATCCACATCTCTCCTTGTGGATATCCTCAATCCACATCTCCACATCATGTAGTCCACATCCTAGGGTGGCTACTTTAATTCTTTCCTATACCATACCTTAGCCTTTAATCTATGTGCTCATGGCACCACAACTCTCTACACCTCCCACCATGATCCTTTGGCTATTGCAAGGTGGTCAGATGTGAGTTACAAGATCAAATCCTCCCCTGGGTGCTCACATTGCTACTCTCAAGTGGTCAGGTTTGATTTACAAAATATACGCAAGGTTGGCAAGGTTTTTTGTTTCTCAATACATTCCACTGATGTCACCTTTTGGCTCATGGCTTGATGATGATGCTATGTAGTTGACCTACTGGTTCTTCAATCTGCAATCTTCTTCCTTGTGTCTCAGCTTCTTGCAATGGTGACACTTTGGTTTGTTCTTCAGTCTGCAGTCACTTTAATAGTGACCCATCCTTCCACAATGGTAGCACTTCGTTGATGTTTTACTGAATAGTGCTTGTTCTTCATTATAGTTGCTGCATGTTGATGTAGATGTTGATGTCGATGTTGATGTCGATGCCTTTAATTCTCTTTCTTTTTTAAGAAGGGAGGATACACATTCCTCAAACTTTGGATCTAGCAAATTCTTCAAAGTGGTTGTCAGTGCACTGTACTCTGCAGGCATGCTTTTAAGGAGAATTGCAGATGCATCTTTTTCCCCTACTTTTGCATTTCTGCCTTCTAATTGGGTCATAATGCTTTTGATTTTGTTGACAAAATGTGCCATGGATTCATTGAAGCCCATGTGCATACCATAGAATTCAATCTTAAGATGGATTTCTTAGTTTTTGGCTTTTGCACCAAACACTATGTTCAACTCATCCCATGCATCCTAGGCATGATCCTTGGAGTCTATATGATGAATCATGTTTGGACCCAAGTGCAAACCAATGAGTGATAGTGCTGCTTCATCTTTTTCCTTCCAAGCATCATTTTGTGCAGTGGGTATTTCTTCTTTTACAGTCTTCCAAAGCTTTTGATGCATCAGAAGATACCTCATTTGTGTAGACTAAGTGTGAAATCCTTCCCCAGTGAACTCAACAGTTGGGGTGCGTATTGCCATTGCAAAGGTCTTACTAGTTGAAGATATTTTCAAATTTGGTAGTGTCTAATTGCATACATAAAATCCGAGTTAACAGGTGCGTGGAGCTCAAAAAATTGATTATTTTTCCTTTTTGGAGCACATTCAAATTCTTTATGGATTGAGAGTTACGCCTTGTCGAAAATTTTATGGAGGAGGGATCATGATGAGGTGGCACAGAGAGTCACATGCTGCTTACAAACCAGTGCTTAGCAGGGTACTGTGTGCTTAGGTGGCACTATGGTGACCTTTTAACGTAGCTTGGTTAACCCAAGGTTACATAAATTTTACCATAGTTAAACTAACCCAAGCAGCTTAACCTAACCACAGTTTATTTGACCACCTTATCTGCCACGTGGCCTAAGGTAAGCCTTGGAGAAGGAAGAGGAAGCTTGAAGCTTCTCTATGATGGTAAGACCTGCGAAGATGAATGCGATGAACTTGCGACGAGGAGTGCATTTTTGGGAGCCTGTGAGGAGCTGTATGATCAGCATTGGAGCTTCTGGAGGTGCACGGCTGATTGGACGTGAGCGCTGGAGTTGGCGTGTAGCTACAGCATTGGGCTAGCCGTTCTATGGAGGAGAAACATAACCGTTTACTAGTCGAGTCGTTGTTGCTTTGGAGCTCATTGACAATGAGGTCGCTTGTTGCTACTGCTGCTTCTTCTTGGTCACTTGCCTGCGGTTGATCAACCGCTATGCGTAGCTACAGCCAAGAGACTAGGCAGACGCGGACTTGGAGCTTGGCATCGACCGGTGATGCTCAGCTGAGCGGGAGGCTAGAGCCAGCGTATGGAGTTCGTTTGGAGAAGCAGGGCGGCGCTGGCATGCAACAAGGTTGTTAAAGCTTGAGAAGGGCATGAAAGAAGACTCTTGAAGTAGAAGGAGCTCCATTTGTTTATTGGGATACACCTCAAGAGACTATTGCTAGGAGCCAGTGGTGGATGATGAGAAGAGAGGAATGGCCCAACAGCAACAGGAGGTGGAAGGTAGGCTTGGTCATAGGAGGGCGTCTATCAGCTCTGTTGTGGAAGAGGCTATTACTGGCGAGGCTGTTTAACAGCTTTAGATGTTGCAGATGGAGTTCGGGCTACCCGCAGTCATGCAAACTAGAGCCAATAGAGTCGGCTGTGAGGAGCCTCCAGGGACGTAGATGGTCTTCAAGGTCAAACCTTAGTCTCAAGAAGAAAATCTCTCAAAAGAAGAACTTAGTCGAACCTTAGTCTCTCAAAATTCTCTCAAAAGAAGAATAGTGAACAAGAGGAACACTCACTCTCTCTTGCAAATGAAAATTATTCCAATCAAGAATGAACGGAAATTTCTCTTCCATTCAACGGAATGAAGGAACTCTCAATTGCTCTAGATCTCTCACACTCTTACGCAAGGATCACCATGTCTTGGCAGAAGACAGGGAAGCTCTGATACCATGACAAAGTGAGGGATCAAGGAGGATCAAAGCACACCAAGAGAGACAGCGTAGCAAACACTCACTCTATTGCAATGTGTCTAATCAACAATACATGATAGGCTTCTTATGTAGACAGAGCCTTAAGAATACTCAAACCATGTGGGATCCTCTCATCCACATCTCTCCTTGTGGATATCCTCAATCCACATCTCCACATCATGTAGTCCAGATCCTAGGGTGGCTACTTTAATTCTTTCCTATACCATACCTTAGCCTGTAATCTATGTGCTCATGGCACCACAACTCTCAACATGGAGATGTCCATTGCATCCTTCCGACCCACTTTGTAGCACCCATGATTAGTGGGTTGCATTGTTATCCAAGAATATTTTTTGTAGAGCTGAGGAGTTTTTTCCCCTGTACCATATGATTAAAATTAGCTCTTTCTACTTCCAAAGACCCTCCAAATTTACGTCTTATATTCTCTCTTTCTCTTTCTTTGCAACTCTCTCTCTCTCTCTCTCTCTCTCTCTCTCTCTCTCTCTCTCTCTCTCTCTCTCTCTCTCTCCTCCCTCCCTCCCTCCCTCCTTTACTAAACCTCTCACAAAAACAAACAAAATATTATTACAAAACACATAGAATACTTCTCTCTCTCTCTTAGTCTGTCTTCCAAGGTACCCCTCACACAAACAAACATCAAATTTTTTGAAATACTTAGTTTATGATATGCTCTCTTCCTGCTCTGTTTCTCCACAAACAAAGAAAACATTATCAATATCATATCACTCTCTCTCTCCCTCCCAAAACTCTTTGATTAGAATCTCCTTTTCTTCCTTCTCAAATACTTCTAAAACCTAGCAATTTGAAATACAATCTTTGTCTCTCTCCCTCAATCATCCCCTCAATAGAAGAAAACATAGCAATTCGAAGTATAATCTCTCTCTCTCTTTTCCCTTCCTCTATCTACCCCTCCCATACTAGCAAATAAAAAAACGACTATTTTCTATCTCTCTCCCTCACTCATCTCCTCAAACAGATAAAAAACATACCAGTTTACAAAGAAGTCCACATGGCATAATCTCCTTCATGGATATCATATTCCCTTATCCAAGCCTCTAATATTTTAGTAATTCTCCAAAGGGCCCCTTTTTTAGTCCAAAATTTTTGTAACGTGAAATACTTTTTCCACAGGAGATACATGCATATCTCTCTTTAGATTTCCAAAGTCATTAAGGAAACGTGTGTTTTGCATGGCTTTATGTGTGTAAAGCACATTGTGTGTAATTTTGCATGATAAAGTTCTGTGGTTGTGAAGCTCTTTTAGCCATGGATATTTTGATGGTGATGCATGATAGAGTTGGGATAAGTTCTCCTCATTTTGCCTTGATAGCTTCATGAAGTTCTACTTGCATCAGGGTCTGACAATGCTCAAAGAAGAGACACTCATGCTAAAGATGAATTAGTGAATTTGTTGCAAGGGGAGGGAGAGTTCATGATGGAGAAAAGTACTATGACTGTTTGATGTAGATATACTCATTGGAGATGGTAAAGTTTTTTTTGGATAAGACACACCTTCTCAATTTGGAAACAAAGGCTGAGATTATCTGGAGGTTCATATGCCATCCACAAATGGAAGAAGTGGTGCCATTGTCGAAAACCTAAACAATCTTTTAAGCCAAGTAAAGGGAGCTCATGGTAGAGACCAATTGGGTGCAAAGAGGTCAATATGTCACATGGTTGCAACTACTAATAGTGCAACAAGAGAGTTGACGTACAGTGATTTAAAAAAATTCTAAGGCTCTAGGCATTCACCCCTGCAACTTAAAAAAGCACAAGGTAGATATACATGATGAAAACTTTTATGGTCTTTCATAAAACATAAATGAATAATTTATTGCTTGAGTCCTCAGGTTATGCAATGTATAGTTGGATTTTTGGAATTAAAACACACATGTCTCTCCAAACAAGGACATATTCAAAAAAAAAATCGGAGTATGCCAGTATGAAAAACATCCCCTGCAATATTTTGCTAGAGGGTGGCTGACGTATGTTATTTTTGTTCTCTTCTTGAGTGCATTAGAGTACATATTATGCAGTGTACATATTACATATTAAATACTAATAGTGCTCTGAATAGTAATACATACAAAGTAAAATTAGAAAATAATACTTAGATAAGTACATACTATATATTCGCTACTTATAGTACTCTAAATACATACTATGTATATATAGCTAGATTAGATAAGTACATACTATGCATAGTATATACTATGTATTCACTATTAATAGTACTCTGAGTAGTGCTATATACATAGTTAGATTTGTTAGAATTAATAGTTAAATAACTACATACTATGTTTTCAGTACTAATAGTACTCTAAACAATAATGATATACACAATTAAATTTGATAAGTACATACTATGTATTCAATAGTAATGATATACATAATTCATTTCATAAGTACATACTATGTATTCAATACTAATACTACTCTCTATATTACAGTGAGTTATGTTAAGTACACACTATGCACAGCACATACTATGCATCTATTACTAATAATAATCTAAATAGTACTATATATACAGCTAGATTTGATAAGTACATAGTATGCATAGCACTATGTCTTTCGCTCTAATAGTATTCTCTACAGTACTATCTATACAATTAGATTTGTTACGTACATACTTGGCACAATACATACTATGTATTTAGTACTAATATTACTTTAAATAGTATGAGGTATTTAAATACATACTATGTATTTAGTATTAATATTACTTTAAATAGTATTATGTATATATTTAGAAATGTTAGAAATAATAGTTATATAAGTGCATATGATGTATTCAGTAGTAATCATACTCTAAACAATATTATATATACAGTTAGATTTGATAAGTACATAGTTGTATATAAGTACATACTATGTATTCAGTACTATGTCTTGTTGTATTTCATTGAGAGTGTCCATTTTTTGCTCAACTAACTTTTCTATGACTCCACAGTCAATGCACAATCAGGTGTAGCCAATCACAGAACTATTTAAGAGGTAGTTTTCGAGCCACAACACGACGCACTGGTGGGTGATATTTTGAATTTTGGGTGAACCCATGCTCTCATTGGAATTTTTTTGGGTGTAATGATTTCCTTATTGGCATAGTATTTAATTAGACACAATACGTCAAATCTTGCTATTTTGAACACAATAGAGCTCAACACATGTCACTACACAAGCAGTTCTCTCCTCCTTCGCAGAGTCTCTATGCTGCATCTTTGTACATCAAACTGTCCACAATCTATCCTGTCATCTACTTGCATCTCGCCACCTATCATCTACTTGTAGCTTGCCACATGTCATCTATGCACAACTTTCCCAAGATGATCTAGATTTGCAACCATCACATTGACTTTGGCTTGGTGCAGTCACTGCACTAGTTCTTGGAGTTATTTAAGTGGTAGTTGTAGCTACTCCTAATTAAACCAAAGAAAATATGTTTACATTAATTAGTTGGGTCATGTGAGACCTGCATTGGAGTCCCACAATTGTTCATAAATTTTTCATCGAGGGGTCTCCTTTCTTAATTTATGTTCTTTTAGCATGCCATTAGGCAGATTTAAAACTAGCCTAGTGGTTGGAACATCATGTTATTATGTGTAATGAGAGTGCAATTAATAGTTAAAACAAGTGATTAAAAGTTAACCCTAAACAAAGAAAAATGTATTTCCTTGTGCAACCACCGCATTGTTTTTATTTTAGTGTGGGTTGCAGTTAATCCTAAACCAAGGAAAATGTATTTTCTTGCAACCATCACATTTAAGTTCTATTTTAGTGCAGTGGTTGCACAAAGTTAAATATTTTCCTTCATTTAAAAGTTCATCTTAAATGAAGGAAATACATTTCCTTCGTTTTAAAGTTAATACTAAATAAATGAAAATGTATTTTTTTCTACAACCACCACGTTGGTTCTATTTTAGTATGATTTGTAGTTAATCCTATGCCACACTAGTTCTATTTTAGTATGAGTTGCAATTAATCCTAAGCAAAGGAAAATGTCTACTCAATTCTCCCATATGTGTCATCTACCTCATCTTGATCACTTCCCCTAGTCTGGGTTTCCTCTATGGGTTTCTCAATCACTTTCTCTTTCACAACCTCCTTCTCCCATGTATCAACTAGCAGGCTTGCCTCCGTAAAATTAGGTTTCAATATCTCAGGAGGTTGGGATTCTTGTGACGAGGCTACCACCGAATCTGCATTGAACCTCCCACCTTTCAAACCAAGCTCTTGATGCTCATCAGGCAAGTGATGAATAGCAGTCACTCTCTTCTTTATGTAATCACATTGAATAGGATCTTTTTCAACTGCAATTACATTTCGGCCCTTTTTTAAGGCACATGTTGTGACTGTGCCTGAACCAGTAAATAGATCGAGTATCCACTCATGCTCATTTGAAAACATATCTATGAGCTAATTAATTAAGACTTGTGGTTTTTGATAAGGATTTACTATCTCCCCATTCTTATCCATGGTCACATGCCTGAGCTTCTTCATCACAGCTGGAATCATGAAATGATCAGAAGTAAATGGAGTAAATGAAGGAAAATTGATGTGACCAATACTTGTTTTTCCATTGATAGAACAATCCCCAACTAAAATGTTTTCTGTAGTAGACGTGAATTGATGTCCAATCATTTGTCTCACATTGGGTTTCATCCTACGACATGCAACAAAAATAAGTTTTAAATTTATCAAAAGAAAACACAATTATAACAATAATAATTGACCCCCAAAAATCTTTTCATTTCGTTGCTGCACTCACCAATAAAGGTGGTCACGTCCATCACATTTATCATTCGTGACACTCATCACTACCCGGATTGCAAGTCTAAATGGAAAATTACGACACGCCAAAGCGTTGCCATCATAATTGACATGAACTAGTCAAGAAGACTCATTAGTTCTTTCTCTTTGTAAGGGAACTCATCAAAGGTGGATCTAGGAACATTAAATCCGTATGGTATGTTTGCAATGACCAACGTGTACTCATTCTTTGGAACTATCTTTGACAATTCATTGCAATTTCCATTGAGCACACGATAAAAGTTTGGTGGATGGTTTTGCCTGATGTCAAACTCTAACATGTCATCACTAACAATGATAGATTGTTGTCGAGTTCAACACTCTTTTCTTTTGTAGCCTGGTCAATCAATTGCTTAAAGCTTGCAAGCATTATACTACTCTCAGATCCCTTCTTGCCTCATTTCTGAAGGTTGTTGTCAAAATAACAGCTCAATATTTTGAACATTGCAAATCGAGAATTCAAAAGAAAAATTCCATTAACATATGTATACCAAATTTGACACACCATGCTTTTGAATACATTGAAATATGGAGCCAAGCTCTCCATCCTGCTGCTCTGTGGATACTCCTCCTGAACAGCATCCCGATTTGGCATGTTCAATTGCCGGATCATTGCTTCCTACATTCTCATGTATATTTTATGCCTGCATTGAAAACGCATGTATAATTCATCTCACTTTTACAGTTGAAACAAAGTCTATTGAAACATTATTTGTAAAGAGATTAATGTAAAATCAAGGAGAGACATGATGCAAAGGAGAGAAGTTTACTTACTCATGAAATTCATTGCCCATTTCATCCAAAGAGAGATCTCCAAACACCACTCTGCCAAGCACAGACTTAATTAGAAATTCATCTTTAATTCCTTGCATACTCTTCCATGCTGTGGCTCAAATCTCTTCAGGTAATGCCTTCAAGGTTTGGGTTTCTTTCTTCACTCCTTTATGTATGAGTTTTTTTTGCCCTTTGATTTCAAAATTTTCCCACTTTGAAAAAATTACGTTTATCTAATCCCAAACTTCTCCACTATGAAATGCAATTTAAAACATCCCATCCCATGATCTAAAGCTATCACTTGGCCTTGATGGATCTTTAATTGTTGTGGAAATCCCAGTCTCATTGAACAAAGACAAGCGGAACTCTGGAGTGATCAAAGAATGATCCTCTTTGAGTTTAGTAACAAAATCATTGTGATAGAAACGAACCCGTTCTATCCAAGACATGGACTTCCTATAGTCATTATCGTTATTGTGATCAAAAGCCAGTAAGTTTGCCTCTGCATTAGTCAAACCAGCATAAACTATACAATTACATGTCTTGTAATGAGAGTTGTGTGGAAACTCAATATTCAACTGCCTTTTTGCCTTTGCTGAATGGGGAAGTAGTTATAATCATTTGCTTTTCGGTGATCAAAAGATGCCTTATCAGGACAATCTTTTGGATCCACGAGCACAATGTAGTTCACAACTTGTGCATGTGGATTGTCCTTCATTCGTGTCCTCAAATTCTCAATATGGAAAGGATGTATTGCACGCACCTCAAATGGCCGAAGGCCAGTGTTAGGATCAATAGGTCTGATAACATGATAAATGTGCAAGAAGAAATTCTATCGATCCACAAGGTTATCTCATTGTACCTTTGCACGGACTCTATTTTAATGTGTATCTGAGGTGCCATCTCCAATGTCAGCTCCTGGTACTTGCAGCTCACCACTGGCTGGGATTTCAATGATATCTAATGGATGTACTCTCCTTGGAGCCTTTGATCCTGGTTTGCTCCGTTTTTTCCCTTGTGCAATAGATGGAGTCTCCTCAACAACATCCTCATAAGACTCTAGAGGAAATGCACTTGCCAATAGAGGTCATTTTTTAGGGAGCAGTGCGCTCAAACCATGCCCACTTTTGGGGGTGCACTCAATCCATGATGGCCTGAAAGAGACGGTGATCTCAATCCCTGTGAACCCATGGGAGTTCTTAATCTTTGTGTACTAGAGCCAAATTTTTCAGCTTCAACATGGGAAGATCCCTTTCCTTTTGACTTTAAAGAACCTATTGGTTTGATTGGTGATGTTGCAGTATCTTCTTCATAACCCTCCTCTGTATGCTCCTCAGAATCACTATTGGAAGTTGGTAACTCCATCTCCTCGATTATTTCATCAACCTCCACAATCTGATTTGTCAAGTGATAAATAAGATCCTAGACACACAAAACAAAATTGAATCTCTTATAGTATTCAAAACAAAATTACATAAACATAGAAAATTAGAAATTACGTATGGATAGTAACTAGCCTTCACTTCCTCTTTGATTTTGTTTTAATTGTTCCACTACAGCGGCGGGTGGAGTAATGGCTTTCAAAGAGAACTTCTCCCCCATAACAATACAAACAATAGGTTGGTTTCTTATTGTTATCAATCCCAAGCATTTCAACACTTTCTGCATTGGACTCACTTCTTGTGATATCTTTAATCTTTATTATTGGCTTAAAAACCAATCTTCCAGTGGGAAGTGTCTTTGGAAGCAACAAAGTCATCTCATCCATATCAATGTCAACTTTGATGGTCCATTTTGAATCAATGTTATTGTGTACTTCTGTTATGTCGCATAATTTTTTAATTTGCAATGAACCTTCATCAAAAGGAGCAAGAACACCCTTATCTTTTGGATCCTAGTGGAAGCATCCTTCGACATGGGATTTCCAAAGACACGGATTTCTCTGAAAGTTTGTTTGTTCGACATGATACCTACAAAAGACATAAACAATGTCAAAATATTATGATATCATGGAGAGAATATCTCAAGTTGAAAAAAACAAAAACTAGTACAACAAGCTTAATGGTTTCCAAAAAGACTTTGAGCTTCTGACATAGACATTCTTCATAGAAAAGGATCTTGACACACTTATTATTGAAACATGATTTTAGACTAGAGAATAAAAAACAAAAAAGCATGAATAAAGATGATCAAACCTTTTATTTAGCATGGTCTGGAAGACCTAGGGAAAATAATATGAACAAAATTGTGTTTGAGTAATCATTTAGCTCAAGGATTGTTTGTCGCAAAGCATATAGACTTGCACATTGTCTTGGCAATGAAAGGCTAAAAATATTATAGGCTCGCCTCTATAAACACCCCCGCATTTGTACAGTAGGACAAATGAGAGTGCCTGGACCACATGGCAAGACTTTGTGTCATGGTTGCAAGACTTTGTGCAAAAACATGCCGAGGCTCTTCCAAATAGTGACCAGTTGCACTTACCGGATAATTTCTCCAAGTGTGAGATCCATTCCATGTACAAGGATGCCATGATTACTGTAGGTGAGAGTACGTGACATACCAGTATTTTTGTAGGATTTGGAAGAATGAATTCAACAACGTGAAGATACCAAAGCTTTGTCACTTTGGTGTGTATGCCACATGCGAGGACTTGAAGGCCTTGCATAATAGAAGTCAAGGACAAGAGAGAGGTGTGTGTAATGATGCCGTGAAATTTTCTTCTTTTTGACAAAAAGGAAGAAGTTAGCGAAGCATCGCAAGAAGAGCTACCAATAGCCTGATAAGTACATAACCATCATCATTGATGGGATGGATCAAATTAAGACCAATCTTCCACACTTCAAACGAGTGCCCAAGGATTTGAAAGAGGATAGCTTCATCACATATCACGTCATTGGATGCAGTGATCTACCATGGTGAATTAATCCCCAAGGTTTATCTGACGACACCAAATGTAAGAAATGATACTAATCTCACAATTTTCGTTCTTAATGATGCATTTAGGAATCTTACACAACCTCTTCCAAAAGTGTTGTATGTCCAACTTGATAACACAGTGAGAGAGAACAAGAATCATTGACTTGGGTTCCAGTCAAAGGATTGAAGTTCTTGAAGTGTGTTCCAAAGTGTGAGTTATATGTGGCACCCTTACAACCTTTACAATCAGTGAGGGAGGTGCAATGAGCCATGAAGGAGGGGAGAGATGTAAACCATATAAGTTCAGTCAATGAGATTAGAGAAACAATCTAGCATGCTGCAACATATTTTGAAGATGTGGTGTGGACATGGTGGAATCCATTCTTTACATCCCAAATACTTATCAATCGCCAACTAAATGACCCCCAAGATGTGTCAGATTTTAGTTGGCCACAAGGCATTGAACAAGATTTTGTAAATGCATGTATGAATGCTTCTTCAAGTGCATGTTTACATGCACCTTCAAAGAACTATCTTGGGGAGGAGAGAGAAATGTACCTTGGAGCAAGAAAGTCCAAAAAATCTAGGGAAAGGGTTCAAGAAATGTGGAGTGGTAGCATCGAGGACTTCGCAGTGGGTGTGATGGTTGTTGTGTTAGCAATAGATGATCCTAGTGGATTTCCTTTTTGGATTGCTAAAGTTGTGAAAGTCGAAAAGGAAGGTTCAAAGACCAAGTCAATAGAGGTGCATTGGTTTTACACCAAGTCCATGGATTCTTTCATGGGTTGATATAACCCAGAGATGGTGGTAACAAGAAAGCATTGCCAAAAAGGGAAGAGGGCGACAAAGAATTGTCCAAGAATTGATACTTTACAATTGGATGAGGTAGATATTTTGGTATATGCATTTCAATTAACACAAGCTGGGCATTTGCCAAAGGAGACACAATACATAATATCCCGAAAAATTCCAAAGACATTAATCGGATGCAGTGAACAAATGGAAGCCAAGACACGCCATGCAAAAAAGAGGGTGGCAGCTAAACTTGCCTAGGTTGACTCAAAGAACATTCTAGTGGTGGTGGACAGCCTAGAGGAGGAAGGATCTTCAACTTTTACTGCACAAAGCTTAGGCTCTAGTACATTTAAAGGTGTAGGATCAGAGGATGAGTATTGTTCTTTGTAGGATCAGTGGCATGTATGTTTGTGCAACAATGTGATTTCTACCTTTTTAGAATTTTGAAATGTGTTATGCCATGGTCTTTTTATGTGCATTGGATGCATAGGCCCTTACTGTATTGGTTTTAAAAAATTAATGTATTTTTTGCAATTTTGGTATTCCAAGTGTAGGTGTTTGTGCCCTTTTAACAAAAAAAATTTTGTTGGCAAAATTTAAAAAAAGCATGGTTTTTATGTATTTTTTCAAAAACTGTTGCACAAAAAGGCCATCTTTTTCAAATAAACATGAAATTCACATGAAAAAGAGTGAACATTTTTTAGGTTACAGTTCTCCAATTAGATGTTACATTGTTTTTGTACAAATTGAATTACACTAGGGCTTTGCATGAGCTTGCCATGGCTCTTGAAATTTTTGAGAAAGCAGGCCTCTGCCCTGAGTCAAACCCAACATAGAAGTGGATCTCTTGGAAGAGGCCATGCAGATGTTGCTAGATAATTTTGCTAGGTTCTAGCATATTTGATAGACTTGGATAGAGGTATTGCAATGAGTGAGCATCAACTGGAGGTGTTGCAGGAGAATGTCCACACCCTGAGGATGAGGCAAGAAGGAATTAAGAAATAGCTTGCTGATATATGGGGACAAACAATGATATTAACAACCATGGTAGTTAAACCAAATGACTATCCTCTTGAGATGCAGCAAGGTAATATTTGCATGGTCTACTATCTGCACATCATAGATGAGTGCATGATCTGATGGACTGAGTGCAACCACCCTCTACATGTGTTTTACTTCGGGGGGTTTGTGGATACAACCTTGAAATGCTGAGGACCTGATTGTAATTTGCCACTTCGCACATCATGGAAACATCAATTATGCCTACCTACTGTAGCTATCCGCAGTGCAAAAGTAGATTTTGCAAGATAAATGGCCAAGTGGTCCTACAACAGAAAGGGCCTTGAAGGGAAGAACCGTCCCCCTGAAAGAAAGGACCCTCAAGGGAAGAAGCCCAAGCTCAAGCATTGAGAAGAAGGGCCAATCCCACGATCAAGGCTGAGCCCCCCATCAGGGAGCCGACATAGCCCAAAGAGCTCAAAGAAACCTGATGAACAGACCTCAAAGTAGAAAGTAAAATGTGGAACCATGCCCCTGAAGGAAAGGAGCGAGAAAGGCCCATCCTCCAAGTGACCGAATGTACCTACAAGACCTCCAAGCAATTAGATGTAGCTAAAAGACCTCAATGTATGAGATGTACCTATTCAATTACTAATGAAACCACTCTTTAATTTTTGCCAATTTTTTTGAATGTTTGCAGGCATTTGAGTACAAGTTTCCTTTTTTATAAAAACAGGCTATTTTAGGATCTTTCTTTATACAAACAAGCTATTTTGGGATTGCAACTAGCATGGTGGTAGTACAGGATAAGTGGTCGCTAGCATGATGGTTGGTTGCATATGATATATGGGCCATCCCTTTTAGGAACGAGGGCCATATGGAAATGCCGATGGGCCATATGATATATGTCCAGTGGCATGTCGATATGGACCTTGTCCCTAAAGGGGACCCCTCAAGGACCATATTGATAATTGCATTTATACAAGCTATTTTAGGATCACAACTAGTGTTGTGGTTGATTGCACACGATATGTCATCTACGATTAATTGCCACCAGTGTGGTGGTTTCCTTCAATTATTGCAAGATGAATGGCATACAATTCTTATGTTTAGGATTTGTGGTCACCAGTCTGATGGTTTTATAAGATAAGTGGCATACATTTCCCTCATTTGGGATTGCTAAAATAAGTGTGGTTTTTGGGATTTACTAAAACAAGCGCAGTGGGTTGGGGATTTACTAAAAAAACCACGTGGATTGGTTGTAAAACAAGTGCAGTGGGGATTAACTATTTGGGATTTACATAAAACAAGCGAGTGCGGTGGGTTCGAGATTTACTAAATACAAGCCGACTCTAAACATATTTTTTATTTTTCCAAGATAAGTGGAATACATTTTTCTTAGAATGAATTTTCATCTATTGTCTTAGTTGTCCACTACTCCAAGACAGCCCATGATATGCTCATGCATGTTTAAACCTATTTTGAAGACACTCTTGCCCTTCTTTCATCTAGGCATACATTGCAACTGGAACTTAATAGCTCTTACTAGATAAGAAATGTTATTGGACTCTTATGTAATAGATTGTAATTGTGGCCTCTCTTGGATGTGTTTTTGTAGTAAATAGCTCCAACCACTACATCTTACTTCTCATAAATTTTTCCCCAATGATCCATAAATGCTTTCTCAACCTTGTGCTTTGGGTTTGGTATATTGCAACACCCAAAGTATGGGTCATCTTCCTCGTTCTCCCCAGAGTGAGCAACAACTACAAAGTTATCCCCCTCTTTCAGACAGTCAGTGAGGTCATAAAAACACTCTCCAAACTATGGTGAGTCATTGATTGTCTCTCCATTGTTTATCATTTCATCTTCACTTAGAGGGAAAAGTTGAACTTCCTCCCTCACAATTTTCATGATCCCATGTGATGCACGCACTATAGAAACAAGAAAGTTTTCTTGTTTTGAGTAGGTGGTTGTTTGAAAGCCTCACATGCTATGAAAACTACAATCTCCTTTATTGGCCTCATAATCGTGTCTATTTCTCCCCTTACATTTCATTCAATTCCAATTCATGGAACACTCTGCACATGACACTATTCCTGATGCTTTGTTTAGCGTATGTTGATTGCGCCCTTGTGGAGAGGTTGTTGTGACCCATGTTAAAGCATTATGGGCATCATTGAGCTTTTTTAAGGGCATGTTAATTGGTGTCTAAACAGAGCTCTCTTAATAACAACACCAAATCAATCATGTTCTCCCTTGCCACCATGGCTAGACACCCAAAAAAATTCAAAGTCGTGTCTAGACTAGTCAGGGATTTAAACCTTGAGACAAAGTAGAATCCACAAGCTGAATTAAACTGAGAGAAAGCACCATTTAACCATACCCAATATTGTTTTATATTTTCTTATGCATGGGGATGATCATTTTTTAGCCATTCCCAATGCAATAGAAAAGCATTTTGCAAAGATAAGGTGTCATGCTCCTTAGCATCCAAAATGTAGAAATGGTATGTGCATTGCACTAACCTAGACTCCAAGAAGTCAACAAGCAGATTGACATCAATTGTACAAGAATCAAGCAAATGACTATACATGATATGCACTAGAATTGATATCTACTTATTGTACCAGTGAGCATTTTGTATCTCATCGTGTTCTTTAAATGAGTAATTTTCTACAAAATCTATGACAGATACAATAGTGTCATGGAGAAAATTGGCAAGTTCTTCCTGAACTACTAATCTTATCAATCTAGCCATGAATTGTGAAGCACATATTTGGCATGGATTGACCCAATTGCTCTACAAGCTCCCTCAGCTAAGCGCTCTTATAAGATAGTAGCCCTCTTTTTCTCTGATCCTTCAATATTAACATATTCAAATCCCCTCCATTTTAGAGTAGTAGGGTTTTATTCCCTCATTTCATTTGGATAGACATCAATTTGCCTCTTCTTCAGACTACAATGTGTGCATGTGTCAAGAATGTATACACTATGGTGCCACTCAAAGTCTCGCTTTGGACACACCACTAGCTCCCATAGAGACCTTACCAAACTTGGTCTCCCTTGCAACACATATTGAGGATTTGGGTGGACTACAGATTCCACATTCCTCTCTGAGACATGGGCATCTATCTTTATGGATCAATGCTTCAACATGACCTGATCTCAAATTATGCAAAACTTGCCAAGCCAAGCCAAAGTCTATGTGTGTTTTACAATAACACACGTTTCTATCTTTGGGTTTCTCGATGTACAAGGGCTTATAATGCTCAAATCTCCTTTTCCCAGTCCAAAAGATCAGGATTTTGTGCCATAAACTTCAAATACAACTCTGTCTACTCACCCACCATGTGGGAAATAAAATTTTGGGGAAACAAACACAATGTTTTTCGCACTAGTTTGAGGGGGGGGGAAATAGGTACATGCAAAAAATAGTCTAATCAAGCTAATTAAACTAATTAAGCTACTAGAAAGAAAAGCAATTTCACAACTATAAAACAAAACAATTTCAACCATTGGGCTGGTTTAGGATAGTCACATAACTAGTGTCTGACCTATACTAGCTCGGTGTTCCAACCACTGGGCTTGTTTTGGGGACAATCACACCACTAATTAAACTAATCAAGCTACTAGAAAACAAAACAATTTCACTAACAAAACAATTTTACATAGCTCGTTTAGGATAGTCACATAATTGGTGTCTGACATATACTGGCTCGGTGATATATTACTGTTCCAACCACTAGGTTGGGTTAGGACAATCACATGACTTGAACCAAGCCAAAAATTAATAACTAAATGGCAATCACATTAACCAATTGAATTATATATTGTTCCAACCATGTACGGCTAGTTTTGTATTATCATCGTCCAAGCATGACCCTCAAAACCAGCCCAAAAATGAAACTAAACTAGTTTAACTACTAGTAACATAAACTAATTTAACTACTAGGAACACGGTAGTATCAACCATTGGGCTAGTCATCAATTATTTCGGTTGAGAAATGTTATTTTTTATTTTTTAATTCAACCACACTAATTTAGGACAATCACATAACTCTTGTTTGACTTGAACCACTCAATGATATATTGCATGATTTTCCAACCACTGAGCTAGTTTAGGACAATCACAGAAGTCCAAGCTAGCTTGGTTTAGATATTGACTAGTGTATAACCTAAACTAGCCCAAAGATTAAACTTAAATCATTTAACTACTAGGAAACACATCAATTTGGACAATCACATAACTCCTGTTTGACCTAAACCATCTCAGTGATATATTGCATGATGTTCCAACCATTGGGCTAGTTAGGACTTAATGTGCTAAGTCCAAGCTAGCCTAATTAGAAATTAATTGGTATATTATGCCCAAACCATCCCAAAAAATATGCTAAGCACATATGTGAATCCAATTGCAACAAGGTGGCAAAACTACTATGACTTTGCTTGCTTTTAATCATTATTTGCTAACCAATTTCTTAAGATCCAGAAAGAGCAAAAAATTAGTGCACTTTCCATAGACCCTAACCAAAATCCTTGGACCATTAGAGGGGATTTGGATCTAATGTTAGCATGTTGTCTTTCACAGATGTGTTGACTTTACACATCCTCCCTCCCACCATATATGTTGCAAGTTTCCAAGTTTTAGGTAAGAGTTCTTAATTAGTGATCATTCTTGCAAGCTAACCCTATTATTACCATAGCTGAGGCCCTTGTTTCATGTGTAGGTATGCATGGAGAGATGATGCAAGCTATGTGGAGATGGATGATGCCGTATAGGTTGGATAGGAAACCTACATGAGAAATAATCAAGGACGAGTTGTGCCAAACTTACCAATCTCAATAGTGATTGGAATGGCCAGGAGCTCTAATAAGTCTTTTAGAACATATTTTATTACCTTAACTAGCAACCTTTTTTTTCACACTCATCCACCCATGGCCCACTGAAATTAAACTTAACTAATATTTAACTATTAGGAAACACATCAACCACGAGACTAGTCATCAATCAGATAATAATAATTATATATTGCTCTTTCTTTCTATAGCAAAATATATTGTTGTTCAACCATGTTGATTTAGGACAATCACATAACTCCTATTTGATCTAAACTAGCATAGTGATATATTGCATGATATTCCAACTATCGGGCTAGTTCACATTAAGTCCAAGCCAACCCAATTTAGAAATTAAACAATTAAACAATTCCAAAACTCAATCAAAGATAACTAACGGCTAGTGAAACTTATTGCTATTCAACCATGCTGGTTTAGGACAATCACATAATTGGTGTTTGACCTAAACCAACATAGTGATCTATTTCATGATGCTCCAACCTTTGGGCTAGTTTAGGACAATCACATTCAGTCTAAGCCATCCGAGTTTGTAAATTAAACAATTAAACTATTCTAAAATTCATTCACAGACAAACAAAGGCTAGTTTAGGCAACCACCACCACTGACCTACATTGTATCAAGCATATGTATGATGTGTTCATCCCACTACTTACATATCATTTACTTTTTGCAAGTGTCATTATTATTTGGAGAAACTCTCGTATTTTCATGCCAGAATGTTGTCACTCAATCAATAACTTCCACACTTAGATTGTCTCTCATTTTCTTGCATTCTATTGAAGCCCAAAGACTTCTTAAATTGGGATGAGCATGCATTGCTCCTGCTCTATGTCCAACTGTCGAAGCCATGTTAGTCCTTTTAATTGACAACATCTTGAACTTTGTGCACCCAAGCTATTTCTCCTTTGTTTCAAATGATACCAATGTATAGCTAATGTCACCCTCTTTACAGCTATTTGATCTAAGTTGTGCATCCCTTTCACTTTCTGTAAGCCATTTCTCAAGTTAGAGAGCATCATCTCTTGGGCATGCATCTCTGAAGCTATTGGTAGATTTGTCACTCTATGAATTTTAGGGTGCAAGCTAAATCTTATGAAGACTCGAGACTGGTATTCACTCAAATCACTTGATGTTGTTGCCTTGATTACTCCCACCAAATGTGAGACAACAGCTCATGTTCTTCGCTTCGATGGAAATGATCGAATACATGCATCTGCAACTGCTTCCTATTGCTACTCTATAAGGAGTCTTCTTTCTTCTCATTATTTCTCGCTCTGTAAATGTTGCAAAAGTTTCTTTCATTGCCATTTCGATACCATGCCATTTCTTTTCTCGCCCCGCAATCTGTTCCTTATGCATTGACCAATCTCTCTAGCTTCCCTATCTCGCAGCCTCTATCTGATTCTCTTGCAAGCCATGATGAGTTACATCTTGCCATTAATGCCATGGAGACAATTAGTAAATTACCACCAGAACAGAGACCAACTAGCTTGTGAGACGAGCAAAGAATAGAAGACAACTTACCTGAGTAAAGAAAAAGAATGAGGTCATGTCAAGCTGACTCTACACGGGGTAGGTTGCAGGGTGTCAGGAGAAGGAGGTACATTGTAGAGTGGCAAGAGGAGGATGTACTTTAATATTCAAAGATTTGGAAGGTGGGATATGAAAATTTTTAAAAGTGCGTGGGGATAGTGCAATTTTTAGCTGCTATGATTTCCCCCCTCAAGCAAGTCCAATGTCACCTAAATTTCTTCAAAATATAAATAGAGTAAAGGGCATGCTATCGGGTTTGTGCTATATATTATGGAATGCAATTACCCTTAACATGTTTATGAGCCATATAGTAAGGAATTACATGGAAAAAGAACCAATAAAAATAGTTATTGAAAGATCTTTGCACATTTTCAAATTCGTCGATCATAGGGTGAATCTAGATACCAATATCACCAACTATCAATGTTTTGAGACCACCATGCAATATTTCCACTAGTTTGGATTCCATTTTTTCAATTGGTTTTGGTTTTCAACAAACCAATAAAAAGTTATGGAGTGTGCCTTCAAATGGGTGTGTATAATTTTAGCACAAAATTTCTCCGGTAGTAACTGTAATGTATAGGTTGTACTCTCTTTTACTTTCACCCATATCAAGAACCTTAAAATTTTTGGCTACTAGCAAACTTAAATGTATAAGATTTGTTTTAAATATATATGACTCCCACATATATGTAACAGTGTCCAAGGCCTAATATATTCTTCTTGTAACAAAATTGAGCTGAGCCTATTTACCAGATTGTTGTGCCATGAAAATAATGAAAAAGATAGCACTATGATTGAGATTCTAGCAATAGTCCATATTTATCAGATTAGCTAAGAGATTCATGAAAAGAATCATTAATAGTAAAATTCTAAGAATTCATGCATAGTTAGAATCATAACATCAATTTGACAGTCAAGTTTGCAATTTAACCATAGATTGCATGCTGAGCATATTAGAATCGATTAAATTGTAAAGTTTAAAGACATTGTATTATCTATGTAATAAAAAGATATTGTATTTTGTATATTAGAATAGATTAAATTGTAAAGTCTAAAGACATTATATTATAATATATATGTTCCTATCACATTCATTGCAACCATCCACAAAGGGAGACATTTCCTCGATCTGAGAATCATAAATTCAGACTTTCTTACAAAGGACTATAGCACACCTCTACTAGGTATTATAAGATAGATACTCAATATTTAGCCAAGTCCCTACATTGCCAATAGGTTTTTAAAATTTTGTTTTTACAAGGTTTCTATATTGCGACAATAAATACATGTATCTACAAAGTATTGATAAGAGTATTGTATTAAAAGATTCTTGAACACTAAGGGGAAGGTTTGATAGTTGTTCTCCCAATGTTTGTGACCAAGTAAAGTCTTTTAGAGAAGTTTAATGGGCTTCTCATCTTGTACCTTTGTTGCAACCACAAATTTGAAATAATCACATGGCTATGACTCCAGAAACTCTAGTACTATGCCAAGAAACGTGCCACTTCAATGAAGTATGGCCCTATAATGAGTATCATCTTCCTGGGTTACCTTCTAGGATTGTGGTGACATACATGTATGCAGAGGGTTGCACAACCCTTTCTTCCAAGTATCATCTACTAGTAGTGTCTTTTGGGGATCATAGGTGATACCAATTTCATGCACTTTGAGTGGTAGGTCTCTTCCTTCTGAATACACTTGGACTAAAACAAGTGAAAGTGAAAGTTTAGTGTAATTCCCAACTATTGGGATAACTTATGGATGAGGCTGAAAAGTAGTGCACCATTCTCCTCCATGACTAATGATTAAGTTCCCACATGAAAGTACTACTACAGCTCAAAAAGTGTACTCAACCAGCTAGCCCTTAGGGACACAACGTGTTACCCCACCCTGTGCAATGGACTCTGCTACTACAAAATTGGTGTGTCTTTATAGAACCAATGTTTCAAAAGTATACCGTTAAGGTCAAGCACAATAAGCCTCTTGGGAATGGATCAAAGGACACCACCTACCCACTTTTTAAATGCATAAATGAAAAATAGGAGTCAATGAAGATAATACAAAAAACTGAAAATGAAATAAGAGAACAAGTGAAAGAACAATGTATATTGAGAATAAAGAAATGGTTGTGTACAAAAACATTGGCCATTGCTTCAACACAAGTTAATGGCTCTTACTACAACACGGGTCAATGGCTCTTTTTTAGTAGCCTCATCACTACACCAATATTTTTATCCTTGCGCGAGTAGTGGCAAACAAAGTACAAAGTGGTAGGTCCTCGGTGGAAACTCATGGTGTAAGCATAGTTGTGTTAATGTCAAGTGGCAGGTCATCAGTGGGAACTCTGGGTACAAGCATAGGTGCCTCAATGATAGACTCCACCTCCAAAAAAATCCAGAAAGTGCCCGCCTGTCTACACTCCCCTTGCTATTTATGTGCAGCTCCGACTTGTCAATTATTCTCAAATGTGAAAGACACTTGGCTCAAAGCCACTTAGCCCATGAATAGATCACCACTTGCCCTTAAATCATCCAAACCTTGGCAAAGACTTGAAAGCAATCCCTGAGTCTACCAGCGCGCAGAAAGAACAAAAGCTGGAGAAGAATGATCTAGCTCTTCTTGAAGCTGGAGGATGTGACATACGCACAAGGGAAGCTACATAAAACCCAGTGAGGCGGCAATGCTTATATGAAGTCCTCACCCATCCTGTCACCCTTAGGAAATGTCTCGAGCGGATGAGAGAACAGACGACAGCAACTCTGAAACTCTGGGCGAAAGAAGGAATGTTGGGACTTTTCCCTGACTGGCATTTCAATATCAATCTAACAGAGAAGAACCATTGCAGCTCACATATCTTGCCAAATAATTGCAGATGGATGCTCTGTATGTGAGCAATCTACGAAGCATAAAGCTAGTGCCCTTGGATTCACCATCTACAACAAGTAGATCAGCAAGCGAATCAAGCAAAATCAACAGTAGGACGGACCTTTGATGATGGTAGTGAACTTTCTGCTGATACTGCAGGTGAAGAGAAGAGGGGCGTTTGGTGCCATGATTGCATGCAGCGAAAACCACTCGACTCAGCAACCCGTTAGAATTTGCCAGTCAGTCACTACATTCGTGATATGTAAACTCCATTGTTCATCGCAGTGTGTTCGTGATGCGATCAGAGCTACGATCTACCTGTTCGTCCTTTTTGAGAAGTATGTCAGAAGCAAAGAGATGGAGTGACACTACTATACCCAAACGTCATCTTGATGAAAAAGTGGCACAAGTGTTCAGGCCTCTGGAATGCATCCAGTAGCAGCAGCGCAACATCTCCTTCAGCAAAAGGTAACGTCTCCAGCTTACCACATTCAAAAAAATAGGCAGCTCCATGAGAAATCACAAAGTGGAAGAACAACGAGCTTCCCAAGCTCAACTAGGAAAGATATATTAGGAAATCGTGCAGCTCTGATACCACATGTTGAACCATGGAGAGGAAGTAAGGCAAATCACATGATGGAGGCAGTAGACACAAAGTAGATCCTTAATTCATGAGTCTAAGGCCAATGTATAGGCACCAAGATACACCAATGAACATCATAGATGATGTCATAGTACAAACCACCAAGATCCTATAATCATGCCACCATCTCCATAAATCTCTCAATCACACACCACACTCCTAGATTAACTCATTCACACCTACTAACCTCACACATCATCAGTCACACCTAACTCGGGCACACCTACACACACCATGTATTCACACACTCACAATGCAATCCCATATTTGAAAGCACTTTCTTAATTCTTTCAATCATCTTTTGACTTCCTACGTCTGGCTTCAAGTTATATGTATCAATACAAATGAACAAGCTTCTCAATTATCCTTACACATGAATGCACACACATGCATGCACAAATATCAGACAGACATACACAAAATAGGAATCTCCCTCGTAGAAACAGACAATTTAATTAATCAAGTGGTGTTTGAGTCTCTCTCCCTACCTCTGGTGCATCACATACACACACACAAAACTGTTAGCAAAATCTCAATCTCACTTTGCTCTTATACACTAGTTCGTCCTCTATACTTTGATTACACTCATGTATGGAAAGGAGAAACACAAGTGGGTGAAGCCCCATTGATTCACGGAAGACTAATGGGGGAATGGTACTTGTTGTCATATATTTTTAATCATGTGTAATAATTATAAAGGCTCACCCTAAACAATAATACAAGGAGGTAACTATGGAGAAACGACCAATATATACCCACACTCAATTCTTATTCAAAAATCACATTAATTAGTCTCTATGTGCCCAACAAAATCAATTGATTAACCTAAGCTAAATCACCACCCTTTGCTCGAATTTAAGAAATTAATGTAACTAAAAAAACATTTAACACCCCCTCACTTCGCCTCCTCCTAGCTACTCTCCCATCCGTCTCCATATCATCCCTTCCCTTCCACTCTCCCTTCCCTTTTTACCTCTCTCCCTCCCTCATTTCTATTTCCCTCTTCCCTCCCCTCCCACCTCTATCCCCTCCCCTTCCCACTCTTTATCCCTTCCACTCTCGCACTCCCGCTCCCCCTACCTATCCCTCTTGGCTCTCGCCTTCCCTAGTCGTCTCTCCTGTCGCTTACCATTTCGCCCTGCCGCTCACCCTACTTCCCTCCCAGCAGCTCATGCATGGTCCCCTCCCTACCACTCGCACTTACACTACCTTCCCTCCTCTCCCTACCCTCCTCTACTCCCTTCCCATCACCTCTCCCCTTTCCTCCTCTCTCCCTCCCCTTTAACACTCCCCTGGTCTCCTCTTGGCCTGCCTTTTTCTCACCCCCTTCTCTGTCACTTTCCCTCCTGCCCTTCTCCCCTCCTTTCTTACTGCCTTCATTCCCCTTTTCCCTTCTTTGAATTATCGTAACAACCGACATTCTCATTGACCTTTAGGTCATATTAGCATAGTCAGTTAGTTTAGTTTAATTGGCTTGGTTATTATGTTAAGTGCCAAGTATTACACTTCGCTTAAGGTGGTTTAATGTTTATTAATGTGAATCAATGTATATTTGAAGTAGACTGATTTGGGATTTAAGCATGTGATTTTTATATGCCTTCTTTTAATTTGGAATCATGCTCATCAGACCTTTGATGCTCAAGTTACAAATTTTAGATGCAAGTAGAGCTATATATAAATTCCTATTCTGTATGAGGCGATGCACCCACCATGAGAAGAAAGAATAGCCAAACAAACTAATACGTACGGAATCAACATCACAGTGACCCCGGCAGAGAAATCTATTCGAATGCAATCTCCCACATGAACTCACTAATACAATGCATGTGAAGATGATGTACAATAAGGTAGGGATGTTTCATAATTATACCCACATTGTAGCTTGCTACTTTACACATCAAATCTATTACAAACATGCAACCAACTATACCGGTGACAAAGGCTATCCATAAAACTATCGAGCACTGACCAACCAAAACCCTCGGAAACCTCCCCTGCACCGACAAAGAATGCCACACATGTCACGTGCCACGCATCACTCACCATCTACCTATGCCATTTGCTTCAAGGAACCAAAAAATGCTACTTGCACCATCCACCGTCACCTTGCCACGTGGCAATTGCTCGCTCCCGATGCCACCATCATCATCGACGGCTAGTAATTGGTGATGGTGGCTATTTTCGAGTCAAAAACTAGTGGAACCGACTCGCAGCCTGTCGGCCAATTTTCCCGATTTCCTCTCAGCACCACGCAAGCTCTGAGAATTGGAGGGGTACAAAGAGTGAGTTTGCACGTCCAATGATGATTTCACTCTCCATGTTAGATTCACAAAAACTTACATGGAGAGTGCCGAGACTAATTTAACAAATGCCTCTTGAATTCAGATGCCCGAGGAGATTAATTCATGAAGAATTTGGTTATCCAAGCAGAGGGAAACCTTAACCAATTGAATTAAGGTCTCTCTACTTTGATAACCAATTGAATTAAGGTTTCCCTCTGCTTTGATAACCAATTGAATCCATGCCTCGTTTGATGACCAAGGAGAAGCAATTCTCCTAGGAGAGGTTTTTCGGTGAGTTTTGAAGGCATCGAGTACAACCGCCCTGCTACTCATTTTGTGCATGGTTTGTTGTTTCATTTGCAAAGAAAATTCACATGATTCAAAAAGATCTGATGACTTAGTTACACACCTTTGTAAACATGTTATTGCGCGCCAATATGAAGTCCATTCCAAGTCGATATCGTCACATCAATCCATTTAACTCTCGACAAATTGATTATCAAGCAATCTCTCTCAGTTGCTAAGCCTCAGAATAGAAATTTCAACAACGGTGAGCAACTCAGAAACCATGCACATATGTATTGGCCTGGACTCGCGAACGATGAGAACCAAGGCCCAAATTCTTTATCAATGCTTCTTAATTTTCTCAAAATTACTAAGCCAGATGTGAGTTTTTTTGAATCAAAGAAACTGCCTTCATTTGTTGAACTCGGTCTCAAAAGCATGGTAGGAAAGTGTGTCCATAAATGTGAAAGGGTTGCTGGACAACAGTTGGAAGGCAAACGGAGAAAGATTTAGTAAGTGTGTAGGTTTTTATTGGTCTGCATCAGGATTGGGTGAGGGTGCCAAGATGGGCAGGTTTCAGCAAATCTTTACCATGAAATTGTGCTCTATCTCCACCTGGTCCGTAGATACAAAAACTCAAAACCAGTTCTTAAAAACTCAGCTATCAAAACTTGTGTGCACAGACAGCCTCAGGTACTTGCATTTAGGTAGAAGCCAGAGTTGAAGGTGCTCACCGGACGGTGTGAACACCATAGTACTCTTCGGATCCGATTCGATCTGTAATAGAACCTCCATCTGCCTCTCGTCCATCGTCTTCCTCCTCATGCAATGCCCCACGCACCCTGGCTAACCTCTTGCCCTTCATCCTCGATCGCAAGCTCCATCTCCACAGGCAAAGCTTTTATCACACAAGCACCCTGCCATGCCATCGTGGGCGCTCCCACTCATAATTCCCTCCTCTCTCCGATTCATCCTCACAGGGATTAATAGCGCCACACAATTAAAACGGCTAAAATGTGTGGGTGTGTATGTGCTGGTTCTGAGTTCAAGTCATAGGGGCAGCTCAGGACTCTTCGTCACCCCGTATGGGAGCACTCGTGGCACTTTCAATTCATTATTTATATATATATATATAAAATAGACTCATAAAGGGACTAGGCAACTGCATGGACACATTTCTAATTAGGAGTGCATATGAGCACACGTGTCTTTATGGACACCTGGATGGCTGTGTTTATCCCCCTCCCCCCCCCCCGCCCGCCACTTCCCCCCATCTTCCAATATATTTATTTATTTATTTATTTATTTATTTATTTAATAGACTCATGGAGGGACTGGGCAACTGCATGGACACATTTCTAATTAGGAGTGCATATGAGCACACGTGTCTTTATGGACACCTGGATGGCTGTGTTTATCCCCCTCCCCCCCCCCCCCGCCCGCCACTTCCCCTCATCTTCCACTGATACCATTTTCTACCAACTGGGGGTCCCTATTTTCACCCGCTTTCATTTAATCCGATGGTTGATCAATAGAATGAGTGTCGTCGGGCTCATTTGAACCCAATCATAGCTTGTGAATTCCAAGCTCTCGTGTATACTTCCACGACATAATATGCATATGATATTTTTACCCTTTACGCCTCTGAAATCTTGCCCCAATCATGAAAGAAACAACAAAACTACAGTCCGGTAGGACGCCTAAGGCAAATTACAAAATTTATAATAAGTCAATTTAAATTAGCAATGTTTTAAATTAAAATGAAAAAAGTAAGTTGAGAATATCAAAATTGTATGCTTTTTGCTTTTTTTTATACCGACGAGTTTTTACGCTATTTGAATACAACCTTCATGATTGACATTAATTAAAATTAATCGAAGGGCTCATATTTGTAAGGACAAAAATCAATCTAAGGGCTCATATTCATTACACGTGGCTCAAAGAGATGAAAGAAAATCAAAAAATATGATTTTTGTAAGTTTAGAAAGTTAAGGGAAAGACCTGACTGTAAACTAAGCAAGCAATAGCAAGTCCGAGCAAATGACGTGTGTGTTTAAGCGTTCCTTTCTTGCGAGTACCTCAACACTTCAACAAATAAGAACTTAGAATATGCAAAAGCAAAAGTCAACAAACAAGGTGAAATTCAAAACATATATATACATATATATAATATACTTTTATATAACCACACAGTGTGTGGGTGGAGAGGTGGCGCACTTCCTTCCCCAAAGAGTTATAATCCGAGGGAACAAACCCTTCCCCGTGTGTCGAGATTAGAATCGCCAAGAATATTAGCACCGAGATTGAGTATCATGTTAAGCATTTGCGTCATAGTATTACTTACAATAATTGTTGTTAAAATACTAAGACGATACTTATAATAATTGTTAAAATACTAGGAAAAGCAATCATAAAAAACTACTTAACCCATCATATGGTCATTGGAATATAGTGGGATAAAAGAAGAGTATCATAAAAGAACTAGCTTAATAGGTGTTCATGATGCAATATTGCAAATTTTTGAGTATATACTCTTAATTCATAGACTAGAGATAGAAACTAATTCAAAAGAGCTTTGAACGATTCTTAGAGGACAAGGATTCCGAACACAATCATTTCAAGTTTGTTGTATGTAACACATGTCAATGGCAAGGACTCCAATTCAAGAAGTTAATATTTATTGGAGATTCAAATTGGTTCACCACACTACTCAAATCATACAAAATTATTCAAAATGACCTGCTACTCTGCTCAAATCATTCAAAATAAAAAAACTTGCTTGAAGAAATTTATTCCATCCTTCGCAAATGAACCACTCAAGGACTACTCTTTTGTGTCTCCTATCACAATCAAGAAAAAAATGTTTCGCATGGAAACATGCTTTTAAATAAATAAAAAGGTTATCTTGCATGATCAAACGGCTAAATAAATAATATTCCTCCTACTTATAATTTGACAAGAGTAAAGCGACTATGTTTTTTATTTCCTTCTCTCTACAATTTTCAACTTGATTGCATGTTATTAGTTTACTTTCCGAAAGAAACAAGGGTTGATACATGCTCTTACCAAATAAGCATATGAAAAATTCACACCCTCTTGCTCTTTCCTTTATCCTAGAAGGAACCCCATCCCCTTTTAATTTGTTTCATTTGGGTAGATACATGATGCTACAAAAGAATCAAAGCCCAATTTGGTAAAAACAACTTTGTCAAGTACCCACTCTTAATTTTGCAAAAGAAGATGGTATAATAGCCCAAGATCATGAGAATATTGATCTGTGGCACTAAATTTGCAGATAGCAAAGCTTTGATTAATTAGGACTCCAAATCCATGTTTCTTAAGACTCACAACTAGACTAATGCATTATTGCGCAAACACATTGAGCAAGTGAAACTGTGTATCGTCCATGCCTTCTAACAATAAGAAAATCTGATGCTTTGCCATGACCCTACAAACTTCATGTAAATCTTACTAGCACTCGCACACAGATGCACAGAATTAATTGTATATAGCTTTTCTTCTTTTTCCCTTTTTTTGAGGAGGAAGACCTCACAATCCATGATACGTTTAAGTCAAATGTCTGTGGATGCTGGATGAGACTTGCTGTTGTCGAACTCATGCACTTTTTTTAATTTGTGAATACATATGTATACATGGATAAACATTGTTATTAAACAATTTTATGAATCATTAAGAACATGCAACATTAATGCACTATTGCACATCAAGAACATAGAGGAAAATAGCAGATACTTTTAAACTTCCTCAAACTCATTTTATTCAGAAGGCTTTACTTTTGTGGTATTAAGGTTTAGCTCATATATCCTCATCTGTGAATCCTTGTACTTTTTATGCTGTGTCACATCCTTGTAAACCAGTGAAAAACATCCTCAAGCTGGACCTCTCTGTACAGCTAAACTCTGCCAGGCACAACTTGCAACTAACAACTTTCCTCTCATATAAGCAAGATTACTAAAAACCGAAAAGACATGCTCTAGATTCTCGTAGCTTGACTGGCCAAAAAAAAAAAGAACAAGCTGCAAAATATATTTTGCAATGCTTCATGCTTGTATAACCTCTGGGTATGAGACATTCAGTTCAGGGATACAGTCTGCAGAAAACAAATTATCAAATGTATTAGAACTGATGTTGCAACGAAAAGAAATCAAAAGATAAAATTTGCAATGACAAATCAAACAGATTGCCCAAAGTGCAATATATAAAACTGTTTAATAACATGCCCAAACTCATCACGTAAAAATCACTTAGAAGTCCAATTAGCCTAATACTACTAATAATAATCTACCAGCATAGCAGGGACTGATAACACATGCACACCAACATTAAAAACTAATCTTGAAAGCACATGCTTGCAAAACAACCACACTGACACGTGTGCACACACAATGCACCCTAGATGCACATATGCATAGAAGGTTCCTTGCTTTGCAAAAAAAAAGATGCACATATGCACATCTGGAATATGCATGCATACCACACACTTTTTTTTTTTTGTAAAACCAAGATACTTATATTATAAAACATTCATTTACATCCAGGCCGTGCTCAAAATATAGCTACAGCCCTATCCATCAAAATACTTTTCTTTTACTGCATGCATACCACACACACACGAACCCACACAATGCACATGCACACAAATGCATGCAATGTACAACCATGTCTCAAGAAGATCGTACATTCAAACTTGAAAAGAATCAAATCTCAGCATGATATAATTCAAATTACCTTCCACAGCCCATCATTGAGGTAATGCATGTTGTCTACACCAATTCCTTTGTTGATAGATTTTCTGCAGCGTCAACATGCAAAGCTCATTGAGACTCTAGAGAGTGCTCACACACTGACGCAACAAAAATATAGACAGCAAGGTGCTTTTTGATGGGCGAGATAAAAGCAATTAGCACAGCTCGCCAATATTAGGAGCTAAGTTTGCAGAAAAGTTGAAAGTTTTACCAGAACACTGGTGCAAGGACATGTCAGGATTTGTATTGTGGACCAAACAAGCATGGGTTTCCACACTGAGGAACACCATCACTCAAGAAGTATGCTCACTATCATTATTTAGGAAATGACCCTCGACATTTTTAAAGAACATAAACTGAGTTTTTATGGGAGTCTTCTTACATATCCTTGGCAGACATCTTTGTGAAACCAATTGCAAGAGCATGTTGCTTGCCTTCAGCCATAATTGCCTGTCACATGTTCCAGCAGGTAGTGTTAAAAAAGTCAAACTTGACTGTCTTTCACCAAATTCATCACATCGATTCTCCACTCCCTCCTTTACAGAAAACAAGGAATGCAGTATAACAGGGGGTCGTTTTCCATGTTCTTTCTGGGGTAGGACAACGGGTAAAAGCACAAAACAACGAGAAAAATACTTATATTGCCTTATAAATCAGTTAATGTAAAAAACACATCTCTTACATATAAAAACA
The DNA here is from genome assembly GCF_047967505.1 of Dipteris shenzhenensis. Taxonomy (NCBI): domain Eukaryota; kingdom Viridiplantae; phylum Streptophyta; class Polypodiopsida; order Gleicheniales; family Dipteridaceae; genus Dipteris; species Dipteris shenzhenensis. The sequence continues at coordinate 30,506,615 of NC_141608.1, read as the reverse complement.
TCAACTTTACCCTAGGGCCCAGGACAGATTGGTGATCATGCTGGGAAGGGGTTGAGTTCTTAGTGCCCCTCCCCAGACTCCAGTGGCTGAAAGAAGTCCCTCTCTATCCTTCCCTTTCTACCTCATGCTTGTCCACCTTATCATCATTCCCTGCGTACCATGGGTTCTATCTCCCACCTTATCCTCCTCTTCCCACTTGCTACTCATTCCTGATGTTCTAGCTACAGCAGCTCCTCGACCATCTTCAATTCTTCCCTCTGCTCGGTGCCCTCCCACCTTTTGGGCTCCTCCCTCTTCTCGACTACCCTTCTAATAGCCTCTTCTCATTCATTTCCTCCTCCATCTCATTTGAGCCACCTGCTTGTAGCGTTTCCTTCCCCCCCATGGCTCTCCCTTCCTCTCTCTAGCAGCAGCCCCACCCTATCCTCTTCCTCTCACTCTTCCTCTCATCCCTCTCTACCTCACTCTCCCCTCTCCCTTTTCCCTCAAGCTTGGCCCTGGCACACTTCACGTTCCCTTGGACACCCTCTTCTTCAGCTCATCCTGTTAGAGATCACTGGCCCACCTGTGAGCCCCCATATGAGAGGATAAGACGTTAGTAGATCAAGGGATTGGTGTGGGTAGGTAGCGGAAACCAGATCTGCAAGAGACCTCATTCTGAGGCGGTTTGCAGTAGATTAGGGTTACAGCAGCCATGGGTTTGGGATTTTTGGTGCAGGGATAGGTCAGGTACATGCACACCTAACAGGCCCTAACCGGCCAGCCAACTGGTTACCCTACTGCAGGCAGCAGGAGACAGGTCAGCAGACCTGTCAGGTCGCCTGTTGGGTCAACCCCGACTAGGTCAGGTCAGGGATCAGCTCATTACAGATCCTGGTCAGCTGGTCTAGGTCAGCCAGATTTAGGGTTCAGGTCAGCCTGAACCCTGGTCCTCCAGCCCTATAAAAGGGCGCTTATTGACCACAATATGAACACGTCACATGTTCATGTTTGGCCCTGCATTAACATACATTGCCTCAGCTACATGATGGTACCTTAATTTCATTTCCTAGGTAGTTTCAACCCTTCAAAAGTTCTTCGTGGTATTTGCAACCACCTGGGACTGGATGGATTGACTCTAGAAACTTGAGTGGTTCTCGTCATCAACATACAATGTAGAATTTTCTGGAAATATTCCCATCATGAAGTCTTTCTTTCTTTCTGCCATGTATAAGTTCTTTCAGGTATGATGTTACCTTCCACATTGGCATTATTATGAAGCAATCATTCTACTGTCATGGAGGTTCTTACCATACTTGTCTCCCCTGGGCAACGTGTCCCTTAAAAGTCCACCTCTTCCCTGGGCTGTCACGGAACTTCTTTCAAGATGGCATGTGTTCTGAGTCCATCAAGTGAATAATTCCATTCTACAACTCGTGTTCTTTGAAAGAACATACCGCTCTTAAAGTTGCTGCATGACCCTCTCCAGACAGGCCATAGCCTATATAAATTCCTGCCTTGAGCTGAGAACTAAGGCAGACCTGTCTATATAAGCTCTTCTTCCATTAAAACAACCTCAAGATTTATCTAGTTTAGAAATCTTCTTTGGGTGCTCATATATTGAAGACAGAAAGAAGAAAAAGGGAGGGTTCGTTGTATAGCACCATCAGAATATAGAACAGGGGATTTACCATATTTAGGCAACCAAAATGTCTATGAAGCAAAACCATAGATCCACGTAGCTTTTAGGCTGAAGCAGTTTATGATCATAGAGCCTCAAGCTACATGCCTGGGACAGCTTATCAGAAAGTTTATGATCATAGAGCCTCAAGCTACATGCCAGGCCCTTTTAACTGGTTGGCAAGAGCCACCTGTTTGCTATTTAGCAGGGCCAGGACTGACCATCGATTGGTTAGCCAGCCAGTGGATGGTCCGATTGGCAGGTTGGTCAGCCTACCAGTTTAGCAATTATGTTCCCAATCATATTTATGGTTTCCCGACAAATGAGGACATGAGCAGTGGTCCAAAAGGAGGAGCCCAGCGACTTGTTCCCAAGATCTACTGAAAGGAAGACTGCCAATTGCATGGCTTTAAGGTTCGCCCTGTGTCAGCGTACCATCGTGGGTTCTCTCTCTCTCTCTCTCTCTCTCTCTCTCTCTCTCTCTCTCTCACTCAGACCTCCGAGACCCTATCCTGTACCATTTGGAACTGCAATGGTACCTTATGGTCAAAACCAGGGAACTTCTCGGAATCCTATACAGGTCATGACATAGTCTTTTATACAGAGACACGTCAGAGTCCAGAGCGCCCACTCCCAGTAGTCAACGGATACACATGGGAGTCTGCTTACAGAGATGAGACGAGGGACACAGGGAGAATGTGAGGGTCAGGAGGAGCAGCAGTCCTTTACAGGTCCACCCTTTTGGGAACCATCTCAGTAGAGCAGAGAGATACACACTCCAGATTTCTTTGGATCTGGATCCGACACATGGACAGCCGGGATTTGTTCGTTGCAGTATGCTACTTCCCTCCCGAAACCTGCCACTGATCGAGATATCCGAGAGAAGGCTGAGGCATCATCTTAATCATACCATTGTCGACTTCTCGAGCCGCAGGGAAGTCCTCTTAGTTGGGGTCTTCAACGCGAGGAGTACCGTCCATCAGGTACCACTCCTCAACTTCAAGGACGATTCCATTCTACTGCCAGACATTGACCTTGAGGGAGAAGGTATGCTGTGTGAGCCCCGGTCACATCTTATGGACAGGCCTTATTAGATCTAGGCAGGATGCATGATCTCATTATCTATAATGGTCTTGATAGATGGCCCGCTTCAGGTGGTCTCACGTGCTTCCCACATGGGGGGAGCTCTAGCGTTGTCGATTACATCATGGGATCCCTTGCCTTCACATCTCATATAACGGATTTTATTGTCGCACCTCCTCCCCCAGGGGCTGATCATACATACCTCTTCTTTAGCATCTCTACACCCCGCCTCATAGCATCTCCCACTCCATAGACCGCCTACACCACCTATCATGACATTCGTTTCGACCGCAATCTTTCATCTATATACTCAGCCCGCCTTCACATACTTCTCACATCTATTGACTTCATACCCCTACTAGAGGACCGTGCTGCCCTGATCACCCGCTCACTACACGAGGCTGCCCTTCACGCTTTCCCTCACACCACTCGCTCCACCCGTCCACCACCACCTGGGACCGCACCTTGCAATAGCTGGTGAGTGCAAGGCTTTACGCCGTCAGCTCAGATTCAAAACCAAAAACAACCTCCGAACGAATCGGAGATGCTATGCGAGTATCGTCAATTGGTACTCAAGAAGAAGCTAGATTTTGTTCGCCGAAACAAGGAGGAACTACTGAACATTCTGTTTAGTAACAACTCTAAGGACTTTTGGCAGAGATTTCTAGAGGGGCGGTCCCCCTAACCACTCACAGACACTCGGATCTGGTATAACTATGCACGCACGCTCTACGATATCCCAAATCAGCCAGTTCCTAAGCTCTCGCAATTAGCCCGTCCTACCTCCTGCACACTCTTCACTAAGGAGGGAGTAAAGGATGCCGTAATGAAACTTCATAATGGCCTAGCGAAAGATCATGAGGGCCTATGCACTTAATTCATTGCATATGAGATTAATCTCCTAGCCCTGATCTTAGCAAAGCTCTTTAATGAAGCTGTTTGTTTGAGGTTTCCACGCACCTCGACTGTTAACACTATCTCACCCATCATCCACAAGGCAGGGGATCCCATAAGCCCGAAGAACTACAGGACCATTAAGATCGGACATGTCATGTCCAAGATTTATGCATGAGTGCTTGATTCTAAGGTCAGTCGATTCGCAGAGTGCCACAGACTTAGAGCAGTCGGACAGACTGGATTCCGACGTGATCATGGGACCATGGATCACATTTTCACACTCAAGTATATCATCGAGGAGGCGAGGACACAGAAGCAGAGTATATTGTTGCTTTGTGGATTTTCACAAAGCCTTTGATACGGTTCCCAGAGCCCGCCTCCTCAGATGCCTACAGGATTTGGGGTATGACCAGGAGATCATTTGGACCATCATGGCACTTTACGAGAGAGTCTCAGGCAAAGTCCGGGCAAGGTCGGGGTGGATAGATGAGATCATGAGCACTATTGGAGTCAAACAAGGGTGTCCTTTATCACCCACCCTGTATGGCCTCTACATGGACGAGCTTCAGTTAGTTATGTAGACACAGGGGGGAGATGGATGCTCTCTAGCTAGCACGCTGATCCGTATATTGCTATATGCAGATGATGTGGCACTTTCGTCCTCATCAATAGAGGGCCTCCAGAGACACCTTGATGCACTACAATCCTTTTGTGAGTGCCATTATTTGAAGGTCAACCTTGGTAAAACCAAGGTCATGATCTTCAATACATCTCAAGCCGTTACGCACCAGGAGCAGTTCACGTTTGACAGGTCGCCTGTTGAGATTGTTTCGTCATATACATACCTTGGGGTTATCTTCTCTGGACCTATCTTCACTATGAGACCTGCGATACAGACCCGCCTGATCAAGGGATACGCTTCATTGGCCAGAATAGAGAGACAGTGCTTCCGCTCACACTTTCAGGATCCGCAAACCAAGGGATTGTTGTTTGATTCCTTGGTCCGTCCAGCGGTGATGTATGCCTTGTTGGGAGCCGGACCTGTTAGATATAGAGTGGGCTCGTATGGAGCAGCTACAGGTTCTCATTTCAGGTTATCACCTACCTATACCGGGTCAGGGGAGGCGGGGATTGCACTTCTGGGTGCAACAAATTACCATGGCTAGCATTGTCATCTTCTATGCCACTATCAGCAACAAGTGACCAGAGATGCTCGTATGCACGCACAGAGAGATGGTTTGAGCAACTGGGGCTCCACATGGATAGACTCCCTCCCTTCCAGTATAGCATTGACACGCCGTTCTCTCCTCTCCTATCACACGAGGTCAACCAAGTCATCCACGAGAATCTTTTACAGCTACACACATTCCAGACCTAGTTGGGACCGAACGAGCTTCCATTGAAGCTCAGCTTCTACACGGATCGTTGTTTACATATCATAGAGGAGGGTTTTATTGACCCACCAGGATATACTCACTGAGGAACTCTATTGGGCAGTTTTGAGTCTGTTCACATAGACTGCGCATTGAGAGTAGCAGGGCAGAGGGTCTACCCCGGGAGAGGCGCATATGCACATTATGTGACATACAGGAGGTCGAGTCCGAGGAGCATTTCATTTTTAAGTGCCTAGTTTAAAATGAGATCAGAGGAAGCTTCTACTGCCTCTTCAGAGACAATTCTCGGGTGTCGTCCTGATTTCTCTCCTATCCACACTAGAGATGCTTTGCGGCTTTCATCCATGAGACAATCAGGCACCACGAGCGTCTACTTCAATCACGCAGACAGGAGCAGACCTCCTCCTTGGTAGAACCTTCTTAGAGCTCGATCACGGAGTTCTTCCAACTAGAGCATGTGGACCCCCATACTACGAGGCCCCGACATGATCGGGATCGAGAGCCAACGACACGACAATTCAAACAGAGGGTCGACGAACAGATTACACTTGGGGATATCCCCTCTCTGTTCAGAGACGGGGCTCAACCGACAGAGATCACTGCAGCCCTTGTTAGGCGCAGAGCTATGACCAGGAGATGACACAGGACCACGCCCGCGAGCAGCCGATAGCACTCCATCACCGACTTCATGCTTCCACTGTCTCATCCACCTCGATGACCTAATGATGATGAGGATGAGGATGAGGATGAGGATGAGGTTGATGATATTGATGTGTATTCGATCACTCAGACATGACTATGTAGTACTTAGCACTAGCTTTTTGCATTCTGCATTGGTGTGGATGCTCGCTTAGTAGCTCCACCCTCACAATTTGTTTGTATTAGGATTCTCATAGTCTCATAGACACATCGGTCTTTCGAAGACTTTAATAAACTCTCTCTCTCTCTCTCTCTCTCCCTCTCTCTCTCTCTCTAAAGGAAGAGCTGATTCTTCTTAAAGAACAGATTGAACAGTTTAAGGATGCCAAGGGGACCTCGGAAGAGGGATGCGAGCTCATTGATGAGCTGAAATCTGAGAATGAACAGCTTAAGAGGGAAATGTCCACACTACGGGTCACTATGCAAGGGAAACATGCTGAGTTCACACAGGGACATGCTTGCATGGAAGGATGTACTTAAAAAGGGCACAGTAGCTCCTAAAAAAGAGCTCGTATCTGAGACTCTAGAGGAGGAAAAAAGATGTAGCAACAAAGCCATGAATGTACTGGTAAGAGGCCTAACAATGGGTGACACTCCTATGTCAGATGCCAAGGCGCTGTTTGAGAAAATGGCCATCGATGTGACTTGTGAATCAGCCTGGAGGGTAGGTAAAGCTGATGTGCCAGCTAGGCCCATGGTAATAAAGATGCGGACAGTTACTGACAGATCCACGCTCATGGATATGAGAGCTGCACTGAAGGGCACCAGAATCTTTTTAGATGATGACCTCACACTCCTACAATAAGAGCATAGGAGGGCGGTAATGGTGCGAGTTATGGCAACAAGGCAAGAAGGGAAGTGGGCAGCTTACAGGAACGGGAAGGTGATTATTCGAGAGAGGGCAGAAAGAGAGGAGAGGGCAGAAAATGCAGAAAATGCAGAAAATGGAGAGAGAAAAGGGAGGGCAGAAAACAGCACATGACAGTGTCTGACTCTTGAGGTGAGGGCACAAAACACGCTGAAAATGGCAGTATGGAACTGTAATGGCACTCTTTGCTCTAACCCTGGGGGCTTCTTGGAGACCTACTGACATGACCCCGCAGGATCTGACCCTATCACTGACCTAGAATATCGTCCTCGATCCAACCAGAATCATAGCGCAGGTGCCTCAATCCTCCCGACCACCCCTGAGCACGTGGGCTACAGCTCGCCTCATCCATAGGCCCGTATCTAACCCAGGCGTCCCATACCACCTGAGCCCGTCCAGAGGACCTTCGATACACCACCTATGATCCGCCATGTAGATGGCCAAAGTCCCGGCCTGGGTCCAAGCCCCATCCATCAGTTGAGGAGCGCTCAACTGACCTACACAATAGCACTGGCCCTCCCTCTATATAGAAGGAAACCCGCTATAGATAGCACAATGCTATGAATAGCTCCCTCCATATAAAGCGAGCACTATATATGAATCAATCTCTATATATAGCAATCTCGGCTAAAAATAGCCATCCAGCCCTATGCTATCCCATGACCCACGTTAACCTACTATCCAACCCTAGGTACACCATGCACATGACATACTCCCCTTCCTCTAAGAACTCACTCCTGAGTTCACTAGAAGGCCCGAAAACTCTCTGTGAAGATGAGTCCATGCCAATAACTATACTCTGACTATCAGTTTGAGTGTGCTATACTTTCCATGAGATTCAAATCAAAGAAAATCTAAGGCCAAAGCCACAATCTTTGATAACTAACCCAAGGAAAGTAAATCTCTCAATCTAAACAAGGTTACATATCGTCGGTAATCTTCTCGAGAAATCAAGTAATGCCTGAATCCACAGAGTTAACTACATTGACATATTCGTACACAAGCATGGTAAAATCCGTACCGGAAGGTAAATGATTCTATCAACCTTATCTATTGAGTATCCTTGAACTCAAAATCTTAGGTTGAGATCGAGGAATCATTGTTCGAACAACCCCATCAATTGAACCCCTCGAGGCCAATTTTTAGGTTGCAATTTCTATCAACCCTAATTCTGGAATCACTTAGTATTCAGAAAATCCCTCAACGGAATACCCTTGTAATTCAAATTCTTGGGTTGAGATACATGACAGACTTTCCATCACATAACAATTAGGTATCCGTTCATAACTCATAATGGAAGAATCTTCATGGAAGTATCAATGGGCAAAATCCTGACCAAAAATATGGTCCCCTTGATCTATCCTCGAAAGGCCCCTACATGAGGATAATCAGTAAAAATTCAGTTGGCTATATCCAGTCAATGGTACTTATTCTAGACATGAATATAGTCAACCATCATAGGAATAGTATCCTATGTGATCCAAAGACTATGGAAACATACAATCCGAAATCTCTTAAAACAAGATCCAGTATTGAATATCCTGTATAAACTTGTGCACAACAAAACCGCTCCAATCACAGGATCATCCAATTCTTAGGACCTCTTATCTAGGAACATCAAGTTCCAAACAAGGCATTGAGATACCATCATCAGAAGAGATGCGGTAACCCTCCCTGAGATTAAGTCTAGACTATGGAGCTCCAGGGTTGCACCCAAAAAATACATGGCTTCTCTCAGGGTAAAGAATCTTAGTCAGCCCTCGTAAAAAATCTAATCAGGTTGCCCCCAATTCAATTCAGCCTACTTGTACTTCACCCTAGAGGTCCTTGGGTATTATTTCATGCTGGATTATACCACCACATCAGAGAATCTTAAATGTAACATACCTTAGTGTCCCATACCACCAAAGTATACTGCAAATAAAAAACTCAGTGGACAATATGAGTGAATCAGGTAGCCAATCCCTCTTCAACTCAGATGATCCCAGATTGAGTCAGGGTGGCAAATCCGTACTTAATCCTTTTCTTAATGTGATTATATCACCCCCTTGTGTTACAATACCCCAACCAATAGGTCAAAGAAGAAAACAGCAGGTAGCATCCCTAACAACTCTTGAATCCTGACTATCCACGACCTCGGGCTAAAAGAGTGAGAATCAAAATGACCCCGCCTTTGGACATGATTCAAAGAAGGTATCCAACAAGACTCATCCTGGTCTAATCAATAAGAACCTTCATATGTCCAAACGGTAACTCGAAGAAACACCATAACTCACAATCACATCGAGATCAAAACTTCAAATAGAAACCAAACAGGAATCTACGCACCAAGATTCGAGAAAGAGAAATCCAATTGTCTTAGTTAAGTCCAGTTTAAGATGTAACAAAGTCTCAGGCATCCTCAATGTACCATATATCTAAAAAACTGCAAGATATATGGAACAAAAGTACACGTTATATAATTTGAAAAAACCAATCAAATTATAAATGCCACTTAGTTACAAATCAAATCCAAATTAACCAAAACCTGGTCAATTTAATAACAAGACAATTTAGAACATAATTCATACAAAATTGGGGAGCTTCTTGAACCAAGAGTGGTTCAAAAGATCCAGTCGAGCAAAAAATAATTAGGTGTCGGTCAAAACTCACAATTTCAACTTCTTCATCGCTTCTCAATAACTCGGAAGCGGTATAAAGACTCTAAAACAAGCTGTCTACATTTAGAACAACATGAGCCTTCTTCAATATATTTCTGGTACTGAGGGGTTTTATAGTAGTGAAGAGCTGCCCAGAGTTCATCCATCAAGGAATCCATCTCTCGTGGCAGGTCATGAGGTCTGCGAGGATTAATCTCCGATGCAGCCTCATCCTCCATCTCAATAAAACAGTAATCCAACGTAGGTGTCTCATTACTTTGATGTCCTTCCATAGCTGGAAAATATCTCGCATGGGAGAGGGACTAGAAGAAAAACAGCTGCATCCAAACACGTGCTCTTCCCAAGAGAGAATCTGGTGCTGCGTGAAATCAAGGAAGAAGGCGGGTAGAGGACAGCAAGAAAGATGGCGGAATCTGATAGGCTGATCTCAGATGGAAAGAGGGTGGGGAATTCGCCTTCATGCGCTGAAGTGCTGAAGTGAGAAAGAGAGAGAAATCTCGGGTATATAAGTAGCCAGGAAGGGCCATCAAAAGCTAGGCAAATTTAGGGTGGGTGCTTGATTTAGAGCAAGTGCTTTCCTTGCTAGAGAAAAACAAAAAAGCAACCTGCTTTTTTTTACCAAAAAACAGTCTCGCTTTTAATAGATCCTGTCCCGCTTTTCTCCAGCCAGCCAAAAATAGCCAAAACGCGCTAAAATCAGGCCATACGCTCCTTCCCAAAGCCAAGCGCCTGCCCCCAATCA